>NW_020172369.1:5206475-5288996 GCF_003031525.2 Neophocaena asiaeorientalis asiaeorientalis | reverse complement strand
AGAGAGAGAGAGAGAGAGAGAGAGGGAGGGAGGGAGGGAGGGAGAGAGAACCTTAACTAATACATTTGGCATGGATTTTTTTAGATTTATTCTATTTGAGGTTCGGTGAGTATCTTAAAGCTGTAGGGCTAAGTCTCTTGCCAGTAATGGTTTTTAGCCATTATTCAGCCTCTCCCTCTTCTCTCCTTCCAGTGATCTGATGACACAAATGCTAGATCTTTTCCTATAGGACCATAGGTCTCTGAGGCTCTGTTCATTTCTTTTTAGCCTATTTCCTCTCTGTTGTTCAGGCTCAGTAATTTCTATTGTTCTATCTCCCAGTTCACTAATTCTTTCCTCTGACCCCTCCAGTCTGCTCTTCTGTCCATACACTGAGCTTTTTATTTAGGTTATTGTATTTTTCAGCTCTGAAATTTCCACTTGGTTCTTTTTTATATCTTCTATATCTTTGCTGAGGCTTTCTATTTTTCTTTTGTTTCAAGCATGTTCATAATTTTTCACTGAATCATTTTTATCATGACTGCTTTTAAATCTTTGTCAGATAATCCTAACATCTCTGTTGCCTTGGTGTTAGCCTCTACTGATTGCCTTTTTCATTCAGTTTGAGATCTTGTTTTTTTTGTAGTATGCGTGATTTTCAAGTGAAACCTGGACATTTTTGTATTCTGTGATGAAACTCTGGATGTCATTTAACCCTCCTGTTTTAACTGGCTTTCCTTGACATGCCTCTGGCGAGGGAAGTGGGGAGGTCCTGTCTGGTTACTGCAAAGTGGAGGCAGAAGTCAAGGTCCCCCAAATGGTCCCAACAAATCAGTTGATATTCTTGCCATAATTATGAAGCATCAAATATTTTGCTTATAAAAACATGATTTTTCTTAGATTAACTGCAAAGAATTTACTGATAATATCTGTAGAGAAGATTGTGGGTTTTGTGATCTTTGCTTCATTCTCTATTTACATGACATAGAATAGTTTTTAAATTAGAATATAAACTTCTCGGCCTACAGTTAGATAAAAGCATGGATGCTAATGATTTGGGTGTTCTATCAGTCTGCCTTTGTAAATGTATAGTAGTGGCACCTGAGAAGCCACAAAAAGAGCTTGAAGGCAAAAAAATCATAAAGTTGTTTTCAACAAGTTATTTTTCAGTTTACAGAGTAGCTTGGTACAGACTATACTCAGCTGTATAGGTAGACCTGTGTAGTCTGTACACAGATGGGGCCAAATCTATGGTAGGCAAAAATGTTAGAATAGTAACCCTTATTTAGTGGAATATTCCAAATATATCATTCTCTGGGAATATCTTCCCTCAGTCTGCTTGTTGATTTACTCAGAGTGTGGTAAAAATGATAGGGTGGAAAAATGAGAAAATTACACAGCAAGAGCAACAGTAAAATATAGTTGTTTGAACACTTATCTTTCTGGACAATTCTAGCGTGAAATGGCAAGTGATAAAAATTTGCTCTAATATATAGATAAATGACTTACGTGGGAGATTTCATTGAATTAGTTTTCTTCCTTGATTGGGGAAAAAAGACATACCTTTAGGGTAAAAACTTTGGTAAGCTGAATGAAGATTTATCTTAATGATAAAGAGCAGTTCATAAAGTTGGCTTTAAAAATATCATTTGTATTATACATGTAATTTTTCAACATTTTAAAACCTCACATTTCAAAATAATTTTTTCATGCAATCTGTATAATCATTATTTTTAATAGCTGCACAGTATTCCTTTGGGCAGTGTATCATAATTCATTAAATAGTCCATTATTGCTAAACGTTTAACTCACTTGCAACATTTCACTTTTATAAATAATAATATGAGTGGCAAGTTTTTGTACATAGTTTTCACCCTACCCACTATTTTGGATTACTTTCTTAAGCTAGAGCCCGTGAAACGGTATTACTGAACTGATGGTACGATGATTCTTATGACTCATAAGAACTGCTAAACTATTTCCCAACAGACTTGAATGGCTTTGTAACACCACCAACAATGTTAAGAGAAGAGGAGCTTGTCTGCGTCCTTTCCAGCAAGTCACTGTTATTGAAAAACAGAAAGTGACTTTAGAGTTGAAATATTAATTGCTTAATTTGCAATGCTTGAGTTGGCAGTTGTTTACTAGTTTTATTTCTTCTGTGTAATATCTGTGGTTGGCCTTTGCCATTCATCTCCTCGGATTTGGGGATTATATTAAATCGATTTGAATGAATTCTTTATAATACTTAAAATATTAACCTGAAAATAGTTTTCCAAATCAGTCTTTAATATTTCTTAATGTAATAAGGTTTTCATTTCTATAAAGTTAAAATTTCTGATTCTTTCCTTTGTGATTTGTTCAGTTTATTCTAGGCTTAGAATGTCATTCACTATAATTCTGCTCTTCTTTTTCTGTTTATATTTATGTATGTTTTAAACTTTCTATCCAATATAATCTAGTTAAGTGTTTGTTTTGAATGGAAGGGCAAAGCTGATGGGGTGTTTTTTGAAAATTACTAAGAATTTATCTCACTGTGATTTCATGAATAATCCTGCCCTTCATTCTTGATTTATCATGTGAGAAATTCTTAGTTCTGCCAAGTCCTCTGCCTGTCTATTTCGGCCCACTGATCCCTATTTAACCTTGAGCCATTACTGTTTTAACTACTGCAGCAATACAGAACATAGCATGCAGTCACTGACTACTTGTTCAATGAATATAGAATCTGACAGGGCTAGTAGCCCTCATCACTAATGTTTAAGAATTTTCCCTAATATTCTCTCTCATGTGTGTTAGTCTCCACCCTCCCCAACATTTTATTTTGAACAATTTCAAATCTACAGAGAAGTTGAAAGAAGGCTACAATGAACACCTGTATACCCTTTATCTGGATTCAACAATTAATAACATTTTGTCACATTTTATTTTCTCTCTACATATTTGTATACAACAGTACATATAAATATACTTTTTATTTTTCTGAACTCTTTGAAAGTAACCTGGAGACATCATGACACCTCATCTCTAAATATTTCAGTATACATCTCTTAAGAACAAAGCCATTCTCCTTTATAACCACAGTACATTATCATATTCAATATTATTATCCACTACACAGTCACTATTTAAATTCCCTCAATTCATCCACAGGTAACTTTATAGCTTAAAAAAAATCCAACCAAGAATCATCCATTACATTTAGGTGATGTCATGTCTCTTTAATCTCTTTTAATACAGGTCCTCTGACCATCTTTCTTCTCTTTCTCTCTTTGCCTCACTCTTTTCCCCCTGCCTCCCTTCTCCTCTCCTCTTCTACCTTCTTCTCTCTCTCACCCTTTCTCTCCATCTCTCTCTCTCTCTCTCTTTAACTTTCATGACATGACATTTTTTAAAGGTCCAGGCCAGCTGTTTCACAGATTATTTTAAACTTTGGATTTCTCTGACAATTTCCTCACTTGAGTATTATTTTTAATAAATTTTGGAATTATTCTAAGCTCCAGTCTCATCTCTTCCTCTCTTCATGTGCAATTCTACCTTCAAAATCCTACTGGAATTTGGATCCTACTGTAATTATATAAATAAAATTTTGAAGTAGTCCAGAGAAAACTGCACTGACTCTTAACAACAAATTTATGAAGAATGGATATTTTTATATAATTTAAAAGTCTTCTTCTACATCTTCTTTTGTAACTCAAAAGTTTTTTTAATTCTTCATATAGATCACATACTTAGTAGTATTATTTTGTAACATTAGTTACATTATTTGGCTATTGAGAATTTTTTAAAGTTATATTTTCTTACTAGTTATAAACTGGAGTCACCCTCTAACTAGAGGGCGACTGCTTTCTTCTTTTTATTTGTCTTATTTGCAGGTACTTTACTAAACTCTAGAATTACTTCTATTAATTTCTTATTATTTAAATTTTTCTAGGTATGCAATCTAAATATCTGTTTACAATAATAATAATTTTATCTCTTCTTTCTCATATACATATTATCGATGTGACCAAAATTTTCTAAAACAATATTAAATATGAATATGATAGTGATCGTTCTTCTCTCTTAAAGACACTGAGAAAAGATGCTTCTAAAAGAATTCCAAAAACATTTTGAACAAAAGCAGCCTTTCTGAAAGCCAGGAATTACAATTACTTAATAACCATACCAGTATTTTAATTTACAACTCTCCTTTGATGGAATAAATTCTTGTATTTTTTTGTTTAAACGTTTAATTTTGGATACACTTCATATGTCTATTTTAGCCGCAATCCAGCACATCTTTTTTCAAAGAACTTTTAAAATAAAAGTAATGCATGCACTGAGAAAATAGGAAGTATTTTGTATTACTTTGGGTCTATAATAGGATGTACGTACTTATAGACAATGCCCAGGGTGTAAGTCAAGTTGCTGACAAAACAAGTGTTAGCAGCTGCCTGGCACACGGCCATCTCTACCCCCATCCCTGCTCTACCCCAGCCCTACCTCTCCTGTCAGCACTGCTGCCCCAGAATCCCACACAAGCCACAACACCTCTCTTCCTTACGTCACCATTTTTTCTACCTTAAAAAGATCATGTACAAGCCATGTTTTCCCTTCCAACAAACACAAAGCATCAAAGTCATCACAAGAGGCTGTTACTCAGGGCATGAGGGCTTCACACAGGTTCTGCTTCCACGCTTTCCTACGTATCTCACAAAAATCACTCCTCAGCTCACTAAGACAAGTACTGAGAAGACTGCATTATAAGAAATGAAGTGATATGAGATTTAATAAAGCTTCAGTTCTTTGAAGCTTTATGTCATTGAAAAAAACTAAGTTTCCTGTTGACTCTCACAAATCCCTCCCTACATTCTCACCCTACATATTCCTCTGGTTAAACCCGTTTTTCTTTCCTTATCAGCATCAAGAGTAGGAAAGTTCAGGACTTCCCTGGTGGTCCAGTGGTTAAGACTTTGTGCTCCCAATGCAGGGGACATGGGTTTGATCCCTGATCGGGGAACTAAGATCCTGCATGCTGCACGGTGCAGCCAAAAAAAAAAAAAAAAAAAGAGTAGGAAAGTTCATCTTCTTAGCTCTTTGTGCTGTTTTGCTTTCTTTGAATAAGTGGTATTAAACTGGTCCAGCTTTAGGTATCAGAAGGGCTAGGGGACACCACATCATCACCTGCATGACACAGGCCTGGAGGGGAGGAAAATGGACATGGACGAGGGACAAAAGGAGAAGCTGGAGTTTTGAAAAGTCCATGGCAAAAGCAGCGGCTCTGGGGAAGGGGCAACATCACCAGTCAAGTACAAACAAGGGGCAGGGCAATGCAAAGGCCAATGGCAGCTCCAGGTAATGCAGTGGAGGGCAGTGGGGCATCACTGGGAACGGAACATGTGTACAGCTCATTTCCTGAGGTCAGAGTGTTATATGCAGAGTATAGCAGTAACTAGAAAAATGCATCTGAGGGTGCCATAGAGGAATGAGTGATAGTCAGATAGTGTCTAGAGCTTGGACAGTGGGGATGGATGGCCTCAGTTGGAATCCTGGATCTGGTTTTGTTAGCTGTTTGATCTTAGCATCTTTCTTAACTTCTCTAGTGCTTTGGTTTCCCATATCCAGAAAATGGTGATAACAAATCTCATAGAGTTGTAGAGACTAAATGAATCAACATATGTAAAGTGTTTGGAATCATGCTTGGTGTAGAGTAAGTGCTACATGTGTATTAGTTATTATTTCTAAAATCAATATAATAATCATTCATTAGGCACAGAGTTTCCAGGTTGAATGAGAAACGCCATATACCAGACCTGGGCACAAACTGTGCAAACGAAGCTACTATTTTAGGGACATTGTCCCTAAAATCTCGACAGCCTTAGTTTTCAACCAACAGACTTTCCAAATCCCAGTACAAGGAGAGAGTTGGAGAGAAAGCTGAAAATTATCTAATTGTCTATTCTTCCCTGGTTTCTGAGGGGTGAGATTCCTGCCAAGTGGTAAGATCCTCCCTGTGGATAGGTAGGGTGGGGAAAGACTGACAAATAGTATGTTTTTAAGGATACATTTTATTGCCAATGTATTACATTTTGGCTACATTATGGGTTAAACATGTTTTTCTTTTAATTATCCTTTGAAGTGACCTTAATAACTTTGCTTCCATGGGAAAAACATACATTGAATTCCATAATAAATGATTCATAAATAAGGACAATCCATTTGTTGGGGAATTTATGTATGTCTGAAAGAAGTTTAATAATATCTAAAAGGGCCTGCAATAGGATTGTTCAGTAAAATTCCAGAGAACTTTCCAAGAGCAAAATCCTGTGAAACCAGAAAGCCCAACACCAGAACCCAGTATCAGCTTAATCAGGTCCCTTCTTTATAAACTGCAGTCTCATATTGGGGCAGATTGACCTTGGCAATCCAACTGTATTGCCAAGTTCTATAATCAGAGCAACTCCTCCAAAATGTGTTCAAAATTTGGTTCTAAGCCACAGCTCTGCCCACATTCCTTTACTACTTCCGACCATGACACCCAGAACTGATGTTTTGAAAAACACATTTTAAATCCTCTTTATAACCATGGTCATCAACTAGGCTAAAAGTCTTAAAGACTAGCCACCTTCTAAACTCATCCGGCCCCAGGGTTTGCCAGAGCTGGGCACCCCCTGCAGCCACCAGGAGTGTCCTCTACCTGGAACCCCTGTCCTACAGAAGAGCTTGTTAGATCATGAATCATGAAGTAAGTGCAGTATTCGAGGGCCATATTTAGTGGGATTTGCTACAAGGGCACTCTTCCTTATGAGTATCACTACAAGGCTGAAAAGAAATCTATACATTACTAGTAACTGGCAGGTATCATAGGCCCACAGTCCCTTTCCTTTTCCCAGGTACGTGCTCCCATCAAAGAACTTCATAAAAATGAAAGTCTCTACCCTTTGGTTACTTCAGGCTATTTGTTGTTTGGCTACAAACTAGGCTGTATGATAGAAATCACTAAAAATTGAAAACCATATTTAACCACCAACTATCCATTTGTTGAAAAGAAAGAGCATCAAAAAGAACATCGTAACAGAATTTCAAGAATACTCATATCCAGCAAAAGACAGAAAGTTGGTTTATTTATGTTGGTTCTTGCTAAAGACATGTCATACCTAGAGATGGGGTTCAAACAGAAGAACTCAGGTCACTGTTTCTGGTCTCAGGTTTGATTTTTATCAGTTAAACTCTATAAGCATTTATTCAGTACCTACTTAGAGAAGTCCTTGTATTAGCATCAGGAAATAGAGATAAGACAATAATGACAGCTAAATTTTGCATGCTTACTGTATTCCAGGTACTCTACAATGCATTTTCTCATTTAATCCTTACAATAATCCCAGGAAGGAGTTATTATTATCATCCCCATTTATGATGAAAAAGCTATAGCAAGGAGACCTTACAAAACCTGCCCGAGGATACATGGTGGTAAATGACTGGAGGTCTATCACGCAGTCTGACTCAGAGCCCTAGTTCTTAACCACTGAGTAATACTGTCTCTCACAGTCCCTGACCTAAGGAGTTTAATCTAGAGGAAGTTTACATCTAAAGCCATGACAATGCAAGCACAGACATTATGACATAAGGCGGGATAAGGTAAATACTATAAAAGGTGCAGAAGGCTCTGAGATTCACATCCAGTGCGAAGGAGCAGTGACGCTCCCATGGGGAATCAGGACCTCAAATGGACTTTAAAAGATGCTTAGGTCTTAGGCGATGCAAGGGTGGTGATGATGATGGAATAAGAGCCAGTCTCCCAGTCTTCTAGGAGGAAGGAACAGTGTGGGTGAGTTCAGGAAGAGGGCAGGAGCAGGGAGGGTGACAGCAAATAGCACAGTGTGGCTGGAAGTTAAGGGACACGTAGGGAAAAAGAGGGAGAAGGAAACGGAAAATACCGCTGGCAACATGACTGCAGAAAGCTCCTAATTCCGGGCTCAGAAACGTATCTGGAATTTTGCAAACAGTAGGACACCATTATATACTTTGAAGTCAGGAATTCCTGTTGACAGAATGGAATCATAATGGTACTGGAGAAGGTGGGACGGAATCTTCAAGACTTGGAAACTGAATGGTTGTTGGGGGGAGGGGGGACAATGGCACCTGTACTGGGTTGAATGGTGGCGTCCCCACAAAATACATCCATGTCCTAATCCCTGACCTTATTTGGAAAAAAATGTCTTTGTAGATGCAATTAAGTTGAGGATCTTGAGATGAGATCATCTTGAATTATCTGTGTGGGTCGTATACCCAACAATAAGTGCCCTTATAAGAGCAAGGCAGGGGTAGATTTGAGACAGAGAGAAAAGATGTAGAGAAGAAGAGGAGGCAAGGTGGCCATGAAGGCAGAGATTGGAGTGATGAGGCCACAAGTCAAGGAATGCCAACAGCCACCAGACTCTGTTAGAGGCACAGGATGGACTCTCCCCCGAGGCCCCCCAGGGGGAACACAGCTCTGCTGGATATTTGGAACTCTGGCCTCTAGAACTGTGAGAGAATATATTTCTGTAGTTTTCAGTCATCTGATTTGTGGTCATTTGTATGGCGGCCCTAGGAAATGAATAAAAGCATTCTTACTATAAGATAGAAAAGTCTGGAAGAGAGCTGATTTTGAGAAGTGCTTAAAAACTGACCAATATGATTTACACAGTTTGTAGAAAAAAATATGGCCCATAGGATAAGACAGTAAGTTGGGCAGAAAAAGCAGGGCAGAATCTCTTCCTTCCCCATATCCTAGTTCATTATCATTACTTTTGCCTTAGTGTTCGTCTAGCTGTGCCATACATGAGCTTGCTTTAAAGGCACATTCTTGGACCCCACATCTCCAGATTCTGATCCCTTTGGTCAGGGGTGGGCTCAGGAATACAGTTTCAAAAGCATCCCATGTGAGTCTGACGCAAATGATCCTTTAACATAGAAGTCAGCAAACTTTCTCTATGAAGGGCCAGATAGTAAATATTTTAGCATTTATGGGCCATAAAGTCTCTGTCGCAAGTACCTGAATCTGCTATTGTGGTTCAAAAGCAGCCACTGACAATATATAACAAATGAGAGGGGCTGCATTCCAATCGAATTTTATTATGCACACTGAAATTTGAATTTCATATAATGTTCATGTGTCATGAAATATTATTCTTTAATATTTTTCCCCCCTCAACCATTTAACAATCTACGAAAACCGGTGGTGAGCCAGATTTGGTCCACGGACCACAGTTTGCCAATACCAGCTTTAACATGCCGTAGCTGGCAAATTGCTGCTTTAAATGTTAGAGCTGAGATTTTTCTAGCCAGTGGCATGTCACGAAGCAGCAGGAGAGAGAGGAGAGGTGAACATCTGATGCACCAGGATCATCCCCAGCATGTCGGCAGCCTATGCTAACGCAGCAGCCGTGATGTGCAATCACACTGAGAAAGGGTGTCACTCATGCGAACATGATCCTCCAGGCGTGCCGTGGACTTAAAAATAGACTGAGGGCCATTGTGCTGGAGCAGTGATGGGCAAACCCAGCGTACAGGCTGGAGCCTACATGAGAAAGCTTGGTTTCCAATGGTTTCATTCCACCTTTCTCTCCTATTGAAGGATGTCTTGGAGAATGCAAGGGAGTAGGAGGGATGACAGAGATGGTCCCAAGTTCACTCTAATTTTTAAGTCCTTTATAAATTTCAATTTGTTAAATGCAATTAGCAACAAACGACTTTCAATATATTTCACAATGTCGAATTGTAACCTGCCACTAAAAATATTAGAGAATTGCTACTTTGTTAGAGAAGGCAGGTTGCCTTCTCCCTTCCTGGGCAATCATCACTGCTGTCTCCTCTCTGTTCCTCTGGCTTTGAGTTAGTCCAGCTGCATAGATTTCTTTGCAAACTTCCTCTATACGGGTTGTAGACAGAAGCAAGTAAACACAACAGAAATCCATGACCGAACGAAGATTCAGTAAGATCTCAACAGGCTGAAACTCCCGGCTCAAAATAATAAGATGAAATTTAACTAGGACAAATGTAATTGTCTGCATTTACATTTAAAGAGATTTGATTATAAAAGCACAAGTTGGAGGAGAGACTTTATGAGCAGCTGTGTGATGCACCAGTTCACAGGATAAAGGCCTCAGGGATGTTTTTAACTACAGTCTCAACAAGAGCTAGTGAGATGGGGCTGCTAAAGTACTTAATATAATTTTTGGCTGCATTAATGCAATTACAATGTCCAGATGAATACAAGAGTCCACTGTACTCTGAAGTAATCAGATGACATGCAGAGTCCTTTGGCAATGCTGGGCATTAGGTTTTAAAAGGAACATTAAAATAAAATAGTAGGAAAGGTATTTAGTAATGGGAGTGTAAACAAAGGAGGAGGAATAGGGTAAGAGAGAGACTGAAAAATATATTTCACTGAGAATATTTGAAGGGGTTGGAGTTGTCAGCAGTGCTTTTGAGGAAGCACTTGGAAATATTTGGAAACAAAAGAAACATCACATTTTGAAAGTTAAACTACACAATCAAAGCATAATGGGTCAAAGCCATAAATGCATAAAGTCTATACATTTGGCTCCTGGAAAGCAGACCTGAAGGTGCAAGGTAGAACATAATGTGTGCTCCAGCAGAGGTGTGGCTGTCTACCAGGAGGCAGGAGCAAAAGTGAGCCCCAGAAGCAGACACTCGTCTTGCCCATCCTGCACTGCACAGGGAGAGAAGGCCTGTCCATCAGACAAAGATGAGAACATTCTATTATTGGGGTTTGAAGTCATTTCACAATTTAAATCATACAACGTAAGTCTCTTCTTGTCCTTATTCCATGTTCTAGCAACCTGGTTAAGCCGGGGATGATATGACCTTGATTCAGCTTGCCTACCAGGAGAGAATGTAATACATTGCTTATTTGAAAAATGAATAAACTTTATTTTTTAGAATGGTTTCAGGCTCACAGCAAAACCAAGTGGAAAGCACAGAAAGTTCCCATATACCCTCCACCCCACATCCTACCACATGGACAACCTCACCCACTATTGGCGTCCCCTGTTACAGTGGTACATTTGTTACAATCGATGGACCTACACTGATACATCATTATCACCCAAAGTCCACAGTTTACATTAAGGTTCACACTTGGTGTTGTACATTCCTCATGGGTTTTCACAACTGCATGAACACCCGTATGCACCCCTGTAGTATCATACAGTACAGATTTGTTCTAAAAATCCTCCGTGCTTTGCTTATTCATCCTTCCCTTACTCTTGGAGACCACTGATCTTCTTACTGTCTCCACAGTTCTGCCTTTTCCAGAATGTCCTATAGTCAGAATCACATAGTATGGTGTGATTCCTTTCAGAATGGCTTCTTTCACTTAGTAACATGCATTTCAGGTTCCTCCATGTCTTGTCATGGCTTGAGAGCTCATTTCTTTTTTGTGCTGAATAATATTCCATTGTCTGGATGAATCCCAACTTATCCATTCACCTACTGAACGACATCTTGGCTGCTTCCAAGTTTTGGAAATTATGAATAAAGCTGCTATAAACATCTGTGTGCATGTTTTGGGGTGAACACAAGTTTTTAACTTCTTTGGGTAAATACCAAGGAGTGTGTTTGCTGGATCATATGGTAAGAGTATGTTTAGTTCTGTAAGAAACTGCTAAACTGTCTTTGAAGTGGCTGTATCAGTTTGCATTCCCAGCAATGAACGAGAGTTCCTGTTGCTCCACACCCCGCCAGCATTTGGTGTCGCCAGTGTCCCAGATTTTGGTCATTCTAATAGATGTGTAGTGGTATCTTATTGTTGTTTTAATTTGCAATTTCCCAATGACATATGACGTTGAATATCTTTTCATATGCTTATTTTCCATCTATATATCTTCTTTAGTGAGGGGTCAGCTAAGGTCTTTTGTCCATTTTTAAATCGGGTTGTTTGTTTTCTTACTATTGAGTTTTAAGGGTTCTTTGTATATTTTGGATAAAAGCCCTTTATCAGATGTGCCTTTTGCAAATATTTTCTCCCAGTCTGTGGCTTGTCTTCTCATTCTCTTGTCATTGTCTTTCACAGAGCAGAAGTTTTCAATTTTAATGAGGTCCAGCTTATCGATGATCTCTTTCACATACTATGCCTTTGATGTTGTATCTAAAAAGGCTTCACCATACCTAAGATCTTCCAGGTTTTCTCCTAGGAATCTTTAAATATTTTTTTAAGTAAACTTTACCTTTTAGAACAATTTGAGATTTACAGAAAAATTGAAAAGATAGTACAGAGCTCCTCTAAACCCCCTCATCCAGTTTCCCCTATTACTAACTACTTACATTAGTATGATACTTTTGAAACGATTCATAAACTAGTATCGATACATTATTATTTACTGAAGTCCATAATTCTTATTCAGATTTCCTTAGTTTGTCTAATGTCCTTTCTCTTTTCTGGATCCTATCCTGGATACCAACACTAAATACAGTCTCGTCTCCTTAGGCTCCCCTTGGCTGTGATAGTTTCTCAGACTTTCCTTGTTCTTGGTGACCTTGCAGTTTTGAGGCATACAGGTCAAGTACATTATAGAATGTCCTCATTTGGGATTTGTATGATGTTTTTTGCATGATTATACTGGGGTTATTGGTTTGGGGGAAGAAGACCACAGAAGTATAAAATGCCGTTTCTGTCACATCATATCAAGTGTACAATATGCATAACATGACTTATCACTGTTGATGATGACCTTGATAACCTGGCTGAACTGTATTTGTTAGTCTTCTCCACCAATTACCTCTTTTTCCTCCTTTCTATACTGTATTCTTTACAAGGAAGTCACCTTCTAAGCAGTTTATACGGAAGGAATGGAAGAGTATATCATCTGACTCTGCTTTATTTTGTTGTTTAAATTGTTTCCGCTTTTTTTCTTTGTTTTTTTTTTTTTTTTTTTTTTTTTTTTTTTTGCGGTACGCAGGCCTCTCACTATTGTGGCCTCTCCTGTTGCAGAGCACAGGCTCCGGACGTGCAGGCTCAGCGGCCAAGGCTCACGGACCCAGCCGCTCCACAGCACGTGGGATCTTCCCGGACCGGGGCACGAACCCGTGTCCCCTGCATCGGCAGGTGAATTCTCAACCACTGCGCCACCAGGGAAGCCCCGCTTTGGACGTTGGAAGTGCGTTCTGTTGCATCTGGGCTCTTCAACGTGTACCTAGCAATGTGGTTTTTTGTTTGTTTCTTTTTTACTTCTTACCTTCTTGCATGATGAGAGGCTCCAGGCTCATCTGGTATATTTCTTGCCTCAGTCCTAGCATTGGTCATTTTTCCAACCCTCTGTTCCTTTTAGGAGAGAACAGTATTGAAAACCAAGATCCGAGTGCGGGGTGTGCTTGCTGCTGCAGGAGTGTTGTTGCCTCTCGGCCATCTCAGCTGACAGAAGAAGGAAATATATGTGTGTCTACTCACTCACGTATACAGACATATCTATAAATGTGGCATCTGCATTTAAACCGCCTTCTCTTGTGAGCTGCCTAGGTGCTGCGTCCCATGCAATTACCCGGTCAACTCTAAAGAGATCCAGCTTCTGTGTCTGCCTGAAGCCTACTGGCCTTTACTTGAAAAAATGCCCTGCTACACACTCCTCCTCCCTTGCTTCAAACACCCATGGGGATTTTCAGTCTGGAGAAGAAAATATTTAGAAAGATATAATAGTTGCATTCAAATATCTGAGTAAGTGTTGCATAAAAGAGAGATCATTTGGGGGTAGCTCCATAGGACAGAACCAGAACCAACCATTCAGCTTTTTATGGAAGACAATTTGAAGTTAACATTAAGAAAAAATATGTACAAATCAGAACGTTATTTTAAAAAGGAATGAGCTTGAAAGTCATAAACTCTATAAATAGATGTGCTCAGAGGCTGGATCACCGTTAGCTTGTCCTGGATGTTATGGTGGAGATTCTTGTACTGGGCATATACTGGACTCACTGAGAGCCATGAGTCTTAAAATAAGAGCTGCTTTTATAAAAATGGTGTTAAATTCTAAGACTAAAATCTAATCCCCAAAGATTGAGATTTATTATCAAGAAATGAATAAATAAAACTCCTGATTATTATTATACAAACCCCCCCCATATTTTAGTAAGTCTCCTTTAGTTGTTAAATATGGAAGTAAAATATGCTAAAGAACAGAAGAGGCTTGTTTTTATTGAATAAGTGTGACTGAAGTAGAGGTGGATAGTATGTACTTTAATTGCTAAGATTACAGCAAATATTTGAACCATTGCAATAACCTCATGCAGAGAAAAGATTTCAAGTGTTATTTTACATCTGCTGTATGCTGTGTGCTAGTTCATCTGATGAGAAGCTTCTGGGAGAGCATCCAAGGAAATCAGGTAATTCTGAACACCTTTTCCAGAAATGCTGCCAGGTTTTTTTTTCTCTTTACCTCTCCTTCTCCTCAAAAATTACGCATATGGGAGCACGTGCAGGTGCAGGCACACACATACACTTTCCCTCTCCTTAAGTAAGTGATAAAGATCTAATCATGTCACCAACACATCACTAGCAACCCAGATGTTCCTATTCAGGAAAAGAATAACACAAACCCTACAACAGGAGATGAAAGATCTTCCTAAGGTAAGCTTTCAATAAACACGGCCATGGCATCATATAGAGGGTAACTGTATTTACACAGGTACCTATGTTCTTATGAACTATGCAGGATGAAGTCGTCAGGAATTTAAATGAAAAAAGAAAAAGAAGTACTTCAACTGAGTCAGTGAGAATGGCTGACTCATCTAATTTTCCTTCTTTTTAAATTTTTTAACAGCAAGGCAAATTTTTATTGCCGCATGTTCATCCCTTCCCAGTATATTTTGTGGTGACAAACTCAGTCCACTCTCCATCGTTCCAATTTCTGGGGTCCAAGGGCCATAATGGAGCTTGCGACTGAAAATGGCCCATGGGTACCACCAGTATGTTGTAAAGAGAGAAGAAAAAAAAATATAAAGAAATTTATTTCTTTAAAAAATGATCTTTTATAAAATCTTAACTACAATATATTTCCATCTAAAAATGCCCACTCTGTTGAAAGGAGAGAAACAGTTTCTTTGCTGTATTGTAGCCATAATGATTCAGCAGGTTCCTATTTTCCCATATTAGCAGGGATTTCAAGAATATTTGCAAATCTCAAAATCAAAACACCAGGCACTATGAATTTATGACACATTTTATTTTTATTAATAAAATTCCATGCATGACGATAATCAGAATTATGTACAAATGCAGTTGACATGATTTTTAAAAAGCGTTGGAACGATTAAAGTATTTGGATACTTCTATAAACATAGAAAAAAGGAAAACCAATAGAGTAAAACGCTACTCAGTTGAACCCAACTCATTTATAATTTATAAAAATCTAGCAAATGCCAGTCTTGAGTTAATAACTCTTCTAAGATGATAAAGTTCATAACTTTTAGCAACAAATTATGATAGAAAAATTAAAATAATCAATGAAATAGAAGAAAGACACTGCCAGCTACCAATTCTATAATCAGTCTGCCCTTCTTTCTTACTACCAGGATGTTTGGCTTATTTGAGATGGCAATGTTTTCAGCTAAAAAAATTACATTTCCCAGGCTGTGGAAGTGGCCAAGTGACGATTCTGTCCAATGAGATGTAATTGGAAGGCACAGGGTAGCCTTCAGGGAAGGGAAATTCAGGGAAAGTTGTTTAAAAGAGCAAGCTCAACTTTTCACCTTTTGCTCTCTGCCTTTCCTCTTGTCTATGCCTGGAAAAAAGTTCAGTGTCGGAAACTACAGAAAGGATCTTGAGTCTAGGAGGATGATAGCCACCTGTGAAGGAAGGTGGAGAGTGACGTCAAGAAGCAAGGGTCTCCTATGACATCCTGAGCTATTGTATAAACCATGTAGTGGTTCTTTAAGATGTCTTATTACATGAAAGGGGGAAAAAACTAATTTGTTTAAGCCACTCTTAGTGAGATTTCTACTGCACGTTGCCAATCCAATTTTAACTATAAAGCTAATGCCGAGCACCCTCAAGTAATTTAAAAATACCCACTTGAAAACAGCTAATAGACTAACCACTACCCAACTGTTCTCACAGCAGATCTCCTGAGGACCTCTACTCTGAAATATTGCTGGCTGAGTTTGAATAAATATGTGCCCCTGAAAGTAATGTACTGTTTCCATTAAGAATATTTTAAAATTAAAATTTTCATTGTTTGAGGGATGATGTGTGCCAAAGCATTACACAGTGAAATGCTGTGTATTTCAAGTAAAATGAAATACTGTTATGTGTGCAGTAATTAGTTTCAGTTATTGAGCTTTTCCTATACAATGACACGATGCTAAACCCAAGAGAAAACATCAGTAAACATACTCCAAAAACACTCATTAGGGAGAAACCAGAATGAGTCTGTGAAAGAAAATGCTGTGTTTCACAGCATTTTTGATGAGCGTTTTAAAGTGAAGAGATAATTAAAAACTGGCCTAACTTTGTGGGGAGTTACACTGTGTGTCTATCAACACGTGCTTCTGAGAGGGTCTCAGCGAAACTGCGTCAGGCTCTTGGTGGGACAGGAACGAGCTATTGATTATCACGTCTAATTTTAGTTATCATACTTAGATTGGCGTATCAACAAAGATAGAATATACTGTAAATTTAGATGAAGTACTGTAACGGGCTAAATTAAATTGATTGCTAAAGATGGCAAACACCAAGAACACTACAAAGATCGTATATAATAACCAAAACCAAGCCCTGGGCTTCAGGTTCAACAATTAATGCTGGACGAATAAAATGAAGTGTCCTCCAAGCTTCTGCCGTTCTCCCAAGGTTGTGCTTCTGTTTGATGGGGATAAAGATTATTAGACTCAACAAACGTGGTTGAGAAGAAATAGTCAGAGGAAGGGTAGATATTCACAAATGTGTTATCTGTATGTTAAAATCAACATGTCGATCAACAGATATTTACTGACAAGTAGGCACTTCAGCATCTGGTCGGAGAATAAAGGTAAACGAGGTGGGGAAAAAAATCAGCGTGGGGCTGCGTGGAGCTGCGTATAAATACCATAGCACTGCCGGCATGTTGTATCAGCTGGAAGTTGCTGTTCTCATTCCTGAGCATGCATCAGCATCACCTGGGGTGGGGGATGTAGAACAAAAACAAAGATGCCTGCATCCCACACAAGAGTTCAGGTTTCAACTGTTCCAGGACCCAGTCCAGGTAAAATATTATTTAAAAAAACACCTCAGGTGATTCTGATGTCAGTTAGGGTTGAGATTCCCTGGGCTGGAGTGTTAGGGGATGGGCCTTGAGCTGGACCTTGGGGATGGGCAGCACAATAGATCAGTGGGGAGAAGGAAGATGAGTATTCTAGAAGGGGAAATAGAAAAGGGATGGAGGAAGGAATGACCAAGGGCAAAAAACAGGGATGAACAGTGGAGAGAGTGTATTAGAAAGTTCTGGGAAATAAAAAATACATATGATACATACATATGTAAGATGGGACCAGTTCATAGACATTTTTAAAAACAGTGGTAAGGGGCTTCCCTGTTGGCACAGTGGTTGGGAGTCCGCCTGCCGATGTGGGGGACGCGGGTTCGTGCCCCGGTCCGGGAAGATCCCACATGCCGCGGAGCGGCTGGGCCCGTGAGCCATGGCCGCTGAGCCTGCACGTCCGGAGCCTGTGCTCCACGACGGCAGAGGCCACAACAGTGAGAGGCCCGCGTACCGCAAAAAAACCCCAAAAAAACAAAAAAAACACAGTGGTAGGAAATGGAAAATTCTGGGCAAGGAAGTGACCAGGTGACAACAATAGTAGGGCAAGGAGCATAATGGATTAGGGCCAGTGCAGAGATACAGTAGCAGGAAGAGCAGCGTCCCAGGTGGAATGACTTGAGCGGGGGCAAACTAGGCAGAGTGGGTAACCTGGAGAAAAGAACCTTTGGCGGCACGGAACCAAGATCACTGGAGGATGCTGGGGACACCAAAGGAAAAGGGGGAGGAACAAAATGAAAAGAGCCATTGAAGGAGCTGCAGACAACTAAGAAAGAGGGAACCAAAAATCCAGGTTGAGAGAACCCTGTGAAAAGGGAAAAAGAAACTGTACATAGCAAGGACCCTGTCTCAGCGGGGAGGGAGGGTGAATGAAGGAACAGAGCGCACACAGTATTTAAAGATGCTGTATGAGGTTGAGGGTGGGAAGGGAAAAGTGGGCACTCCAGCAAAGAATTACAGGTTGGAGTGGAGCTGGTTTGGTAAATGCATGAGATCTTACAGCTCATGGAGAGTGAAAAACGATTGCTCTGCCCAATATATACAGGTGAAATGGAATTAAGATGTTATCAGAGGTGAAGGCTACCCCGGGGCAGGAAATGATAGGGTGCTTGGTGGCTCACCCATGGGCGTTCTTAGTGGGGAGGTGACCACTAAACCTCAGCCACAGGAGCCCATTACTGTCTTATTAGCAGACTGATTCACAGGCCTACATAGCTCACTGAACTCCCCTACCCCAAGAGGGACTCCTACCTAAACCTCAAAACACTTCCTTACTCTTTGCAGGGAGAATCTGCTGAGGCTCCCCCCACCTCCACCCCGCTGCTGTCTTCTGTGTGCAGTTACCTGGGCTGGAAGAATGGTGGCAGCCCTGTCAGCAAGGCAGCAGGGGACAGGCCAGGAAGGGAAGCAGGTTTCGTGGGGAGGAAGGACCAAGGAAGTGATGCACTTAGTTGGAGAGGTTAAGTCTAAGGTACGTCCAGAATATCCAGGCAGGCACAGCTGTAGGTGGTCGGAATAATAGGAGCAGAGCCCAGGAGAAGGGCCAGGCTGGACTTGTGCTTGGGAATCTGCTCTCAATGGG
The DNA here is from genome assembly GCF_003031525.2 of Neophocaena asiaeorientalis asiaeorientalis. Lineage (NCBI taxonomy): Eukaryota > Metazoa > Chordata > Mammalia > Artiodactyla > Phocoenidae > Neophocaena > Neophocaena asiaeorientalis. The sequence goes on along the minus strand of NW_020172369.1, from coordinate 5,270,162 downwards.
GGCTCCCTGTCCCATGAGTGCGTGAGCTTTCTACAGGCACAGCACATAGTCGGCCCTCAAACATCTGCTGAATGACTGGAGAAGATGAGCCTCGGGGCACCTCTAATGGGGGTGGGGGGGCGGGGGAGGAGAAAGAAGAGTTAAAGAAAAGAGAGAGAAAGGAGAGGGTCAGTGGGTGGGACTACTGGAAAGTTCAACACCATGAAAGTCAAGGGGAGTAATTCTGGGTAGTCCCATTTTCACTTATTAGATTGATAAAGATTGTCACTAGGGAGAACCGCTCAGGTTTTGGGGGAGTGCAATTGCTGCTGGGGATGTGAGCCTGAACAGCGTTTACAAAGCCATCTGGCAACAGACATCAAAACCTTCCCAACGTATGCACAGCTTTTACTCAGGAATACTTTTTCTTGAGTTAATCATTTGGAAGTATGAAAGAACATGCACAAGACTTAGCTACAGAATAGTTAACGTGGCTGAGATGCTCTAAGATGAATCCCAATGATCTCTGCCTCCTGGTATTCACACCCTTGTAAAATACCTTTCTTTCCCTTGAGTGCAGGGCTGCACTAGTGACTTGCTTCTAACAAAGAAAATGCAGCAAAGGGGATGGGATGTCACTTCTTTGATTAGGCTACGTAAGATTGTGACTTCTGTCTTGCTCTCACTCTCCCCAGCACAGTAAGTGCATGCTATCATTTTAACACGTCCAGGGTAAAGAAGGATTCCTCTTGCTGGCTTTGCTAAAGCAAAGTGGCGTGCTGGGAAGACCCATACGGTAAGGAACTGAGAACCACCTCCAGCCCGCAGCCAGCTAGGAACTGAGGTCCTCAGTCCAGCAGCCTTTGAGGAAGTGAACTGTGCAACAATCACATGAGCTTAGAAGTGCATGTGTCCTTGGTTGAGCCTTCAGATAAGACTCAGTTCTAATAACACCTTAATTGCAGACTTGTAAGACATCCTGAAGCAGAGGGCTCAGCTAAGCCACGCCCAGATTCTTGACTCACAGAAACTGTGGGTTCTCTTAAACCAATAGGTTTTAGAGTAATGTTTTATGCAGCAACAGATAACTGAGTTAACTACAGTGCTATTTGTAATAAGAAATAAATGGAAACAAACCAAAATGACCAGGTATTGGTTGAATAAAAAAGTATACAAATATGATATAATTCACCTATTAAAATTATGCTATAGATGAATATAAATACTTACGAAATATGTCTGCAGTGTATTCGTTATATTTTTTAAAAGTTCAAAATATTCTGTGCCACAAAACCATTATTTGGAGTAAATATGTTTTATATATGTGCAAATATAAAGGAGTGAGTAGAATTATACATAGAAAGGTGTTAATAGTAGTTATCATCAAATCATTGCATTAAGCGTGTTTGGGGTTTTTTGGTTGTCTTTCTTCTGCTTATCTATACTCACAAATTGTTTAAAACGACTGTGCACTGCATGATAATAAAAAGCACAATTAAATGTATGAGTAAGAGGAAAAGAACAATAAATGTGGATCACCAAAAACATAGAATACCATGATAAATTAAGGAGGTTTCATTCATTCTTTTTATCGAATGCCTTCTATGTGCCACGGTGAAAACTGAGAAGAGTTATTTGATTTGATTTGGCCGGAAAGAAACAACTGGTTAACTAAGACAATGTGGCATCATCTCTTAATCAGTGGAAGAAGGGTAAGTGATTAGTTACTACTGGCTGGATGTACTTGATGGTATATAATATAAACAAAGAAATAGAAGAATTTCAAAGAATGTTACAGAGACATCATAATTGCTACAAATGGATAGGATTACATGGACAACATCTAAAATTGATACATGGTATAAATAATAAGAACACTGACATCAATTGGACGAAACGGAGGTAAAAAAGTTACAAAAATGAGAGGAACTAGGCAGTGCAAATACAAATAGACAAGATGTGTACACAGAGGAAGAGGCATGTGTTGCTGCTAAGGAAATCTTAATACTGTTTTGATCTTTTTTTTTGGTGGAGGGGTGCCTGGCTGATCTCTTTCTTCAAAATACAGGTAATTTTAGGGCAGAAACTTGAGTTTATTCCATTGTATTGGCCTTATTAAAAAATATATCCATACAGTAATCATTCAAAGTTTGATTCTAATGATAATTATGTAAGAAAAATATTAGATCAAGTTAACTATCAAAGAAAACTGTTGTTCATTTTGTAGCTCAACATTTCAAAAATTTTTCTAGGAAACAGCCCACAGAAAAGACAACCACCCAATATAAAAATACTCTTCAGGGGCTTCCCTGGTGGCACACTGGTTGAGAATCCGCCTGCCAATGCTAGGGACATAGGTTTGAGCCCCGGTCTGGGAAGATCCCACATGCCGCGGAGCAACTGGGCCCGTGAGCCACTGGGCTTCCCTGGTGGTGCACTGGTTGAGAATCCGCCTGCCAATGCTAGGGACATAGGTTTGAGCCCTGGTCTGGGAAGATCCCACATGCCGCGGAGCAACTGGGCCCGTGAGCCACAACTACTGAGCCTGCGCGTCTGGAGCCTGTGCTCCGCAACAAGAGAGGCTGCGATAGTGAGAGGCCCGCGCACAGTGATGAAGAGTGGCCCCCGCTCGCCGCAACTAGAGAAAGCCCTCGCACAGAAACGAAGACCCAACACAGCCAAATAAATAAATAAATAAAATTAATTTATATATTAAAAAAAACTCTTCAGGAGACAAATCAACTCTTTGGGGCAGCAAGATATCACACTGAAAAAAACTAAAAAGTTATTTTTTTTAAAAAAAAATTGAAGTACAGTTGATTTACAATGTTTCAGGTGTACAGCAAACTATGTTCAGTTATACATATGTATATATACATATATGTGTGTGTGTATATATATATTCTTTTTCAAATTATTTTCCATTATAGGTTATTACAAGATACTGCATATAGATCCATGTGCTATACAGTAAGTCCTGTTGTTTATCAATTTTATATATAGTAGTGTGTATCTATCTGTTAATCCCAAACTCCTAATTTATCCCTCCCCCTTCTCTCCCCTTTGTCTTCTGTCTGTGAGTCTATTTCCCTTTTGTAAATAAGATCATTTGTATCATTTTTTTAGATTCCACATATAAGTGATATCATGATATCTGTCTTTGTCTGACTTACTTCACTTGTAGGATAATCTCTAGGTCCATACATGTTGCTGCAAATGGCATTATTTCATTCTTTTTTATGGCTGAGTATAAAAAGTAATTTTAATTTCCCAACCTGTCTCCCTTATTCTCGGGGAGAAACCTATGAACCTGAAACAACAGCTCCTAGACCGAGGAACTCAAACACTAAAACTACCAAGGTCTTTGCAAACAAATGCAGAGTTAATTACAGATTCTGCTTCTGTTTAGACACACACAAAGCTGTGTCTGGGTACAAACCAACAAGTGGATGTGAATAAGTTTTGAATAAGTGAACCATTGATGGTAAATATGTAAAATGATGAAACTGTAACTAAGGCTTAGGGTTGGAGGGAAATTTTTAGGATTATTTTCCCTGCCTGGTTTCTATGGCCCAATGAGTAGAATTCTAAGGAACTTTTTTGATGCAAGTTTATGAAAACAGAAGTGAGGAACCACGGCATAAATGTATGGCACGTGAAGCATTGTATGGGGACAGAACTGCAGAGGGTGAACACAGAACTGAGCAAGTCTGCATTCAAAACCGGGAAATGAGTGACATATCTTACTTCCCGGATGTAGAGAGGATCCAGCTGTCTTTCCCCTAACCCCCAACACACATGGAGAACCTACATGAATAGCAGCCAGAGATAATCAGCTGGGACAGCCAAGAAGCACCAGCACCACAAAATATAGACAATGCAAATGAATGACCCTTGGGTTTCTGAATGAAACTTCTTCTTTCTAAAAAATGCTGTTCACTCTGTTTAAATGGTACAGTATAAAAATGGCACTGTAACTTGTAATTTTGAGATATAAAATGTGAAACAGAAAACAAGGGGTTATAAATCAGCGGGAGACCAATTAAAATACTTAGACTGTCATTCAAAAACATTCCACAGAATGTAATAAAATGAGTGGGTGGTTGGTTCTATTTTAATAACTGAAGGCTGCAGGAAGATTTTATTTCTTCAAACTATCAGCCAAATATATCCAGGACTGACTGGAACATGGAAAGCACAGTTTTACGTTATGTTAAGCTAAAAAATGAAATGTCTCAAAAGACTGCATCTGTGTTCTGATTCACAGCAAGGCTCACCTGACAATAAACTACCCTTTATGCTCAGTATTTTGTGCAGTTAATTTCATAATCAAATTATATTCAGCTGTTATTGTACCATTTCGTCATAAATATGAAAGCAACCAATGTTCCTCAATGAGGGTGGGCTGGTATTTGGGGCAAGAGAATTCCTCCTTGTGCTGGACTATTTTGCACAACCAAAACTGCCTCCTACTAGACATTTCCAAATGCTTCCTAAGTGGAATGGGGTTTTGTGGTAGGGATGACAATAATCACCCATCGAAAACAACTGATTTTGACTGTTGTGAAATTTGTGTTCTTCAACTGGCATAACCATTTGCTTCTTTGAAAAATGGATCCATATTTAGAAACCAAATAAAACCTGGAAATACTGTTAACATTCCAAATTGTAGGCTTCTAATAATACATATAAAATTTGCAAGGAATAATTATAATAATGCATTATGCTGAAGTATTCAATCATAAAATGTTTTAGAGTTTAATTGGATTTATCTTTTAATTTATAGGCCTGAACCGTAAGGTAAAGGCCGATTTCTCCTGAAACAAGACAGTATTTAATAAGGAATCCTGATGTTTCTTGACGTTCCATGCTGGAAGGGATTTTAAGAGCTCAACTGGTCCAACTGCCTAAGACATCTGTAAAAACAGGTGACAAAGCGGAGGTTCTTATAAGCCAAGGGTATGCAATCAACAAAATGGAAGAATCCAAGTCTCTTGACGTTTAGGGGAGTTCTTTCCTTTAGTTTACAAATTTTGGGATTTCAAGACCTCACGATATTTTAAAAAGTTGAAAACTAACAAGAGGCCACTAAGTTGTCCACAGTTTAAAGATGAAAAACACCCTGTCATCTATCACGATGATTTCATAAAAGAAACGCCATTCTAACACCAAAAAATGTAGCAGCTACACAAAAGACTGCCCATTAGGCTGAAAACTTCATCATGGACCAGTGTGTATAGGCTCCAATATACCACTTGATTATTTTACCAGTTCCTTATTTCTGATCCCCATTGCAGGCATTCGGTCAATGACTACTAAGGTTTATTAGGTCTTCTTTTAAAGATGCTACTGGGATGTAAGTATCAGTACGTGATCACACTGTAAAAATTAAATATCTTACCACTGAAGAAGGCAAAGTCTAGGTATATAAAATTTCATTCTTCCTCAACAGACCAGTTGCCTGCTGTGGAAGTTTCAAGCTTGGGGATCTACCTTGTCATTTAACTAAATTATCATTGCCTTTGAAGCAGTCATCCCATGCTTTTCCTCAGCACTTTTGGCTTGTGATGTGCAGCTCTGGCGAACGTGGAAAACAAAGTGGAGCTAGGAACTCCCCGCTCTCTGAAAAGACACTGCCCTGCATTCCTGAGTCTACAACCTGGGACCAACACCAACTCAATAGCAGAGTCTTTAGTGGAATCGTGGGGGACCTAGCCTTGATCTAACATCTCCTCTTAGATAACACAGGAAATGTTTCTTGGGAGTAATTTCAGTTAACTAAGAGAAAGAAAGTCCCCGAGAGAAAAGGAATGAACGTTAAAACTAGAGTTTGGAATTAACATAAACACACTACTATATATAAAATAGATAACCAACAAGGGCTTACTGTATAGAACAGGAAACTATACTCACTATTTTGTAATAACCTATAAGGAAAAAGAATCTGAAAAAGAGCAGGTATAGGGCTTCCCTGGTGGCGCAGTGGTTGAGTCTGCCTGCCGATGCAGGGGACACGGGTTCGTGCCCCGGTCCGGGAGGATCCCACATGCCGCGGAGCGGCTGCGCCCGTGAGCCATGGCCGCTGAGCCTGCGCATCCGGAGCCTGTGCTCCGCAATGGGAGAGGCCACAACAGTGAGAGGCCCGCGTACCACAAAAAAAAAGAACAGGTATATATGTATGTATAACTGAATCACGTTGCTGTATACCTGAAACTAACACTGTAAATCAATTTTAAAAACTTCAATTAAAAAAAACAAAATAAAACAAAAAAAACCTAGATACTCCATCTCTCTCCCTATAGGTTTACAAATTTTTTTTCTTTCTCAATGAATTTTTAAAATTTTGTTCACTTGTTTTTAGTGTCCAAAGGTACAGGAATTAGAGAACAAAGATAAAGTGTTCTATCCATTGAATGAAACAATCCATTTTCCAAGAGATTGATCATAATTCTAAGTAGAGTAACAGTGGCCTTTTTAATATCTCCTAGAATGATCAGATTTACATGAAACTATAGCCTGGCTTTGATTTTCAGCTTTTCTCCTTTACTCTAGGATTCTCGCTGGGCTCCTGAGCTTCTGCATGCTGCAATGCATCACACTGGTTGCATTGATCACCCCTTAAGCTGCCACCTGCTATCGCCTCCCACCTTTGATCCTTTGCCATCAACAGTGTAGTCTTCAAACAGCACTGCTGTGTTCTAACTGCAAAAACAAGTGCCCTCCTCCGTGGAAAAATACCACATTCCAGCTTGGTAAAGCAGGTGGTGTGTTTCAGAGGATGGAGCAGAAAGTAGTATCTCTTCCTTTCAAACAAGAAGGAAGACTATTAGCACATCAGCAAATAAAGTCGTGCTCGATGAATTTTAAGTGCTGCCTCACAAACGAAAATGTGGCAAAATCTGAAAAATCAGCTTTTAGAAAGTGTTTCAGTCCATTTTTCAAACCCAACCTCTGAGCTTTTTTTTTTCTTTAAACCGATTTTCCCATCTTTCAAATAATGTGGAGAGACCAGATGATTTTCAAGGTGCGCATACATCTTTTTGCTCCGTGAGACAGAAAACCTGACATTTGTGTCAACATCCTGGCATAACACGATGACCATCACACACAGCACTACGCTGGCATACACAGTGCAGACGCCTGACACGTTTTAGAGGTATCATCCAGACGAAATAGCCTATTTCATTTCTAGCCCAGGAAGGCAGAATAAAGGGCTTGTGCTTTCGCTTTCTGTGGATAATTAGAATTTATATAATTAAATTACTCAGAGTCTGGGAAATAAAGAGCAAGCAACAATCATATTTGGACTTTGAAGTTGCAGCTACAGACTCAGAAAAACTTAGTGTTTTTTCATTTCTGTTCTTGAAAGAAGGTTTTTTTTCCCCCTATTAAGGTTGGTTTCTCTGAAGCCAAATAGGACACAGGAACTTTCAATAATGTGAAGACAAAACAAACACCATAACCAAGAGTGGGAACTGTCCCTCTGCCACCAACAGATCCCTGCAAATGCAGGGAATTCTGCCAGTTTTGACTGGGGCTAAGAAAGAAGAAGACTGACACCAAGCAGAGTGATGCCCTTCATGGCAAACACCTCTGCCATTGGGTAACTTCCAGATGTGACAACTGCTACCGAGGGCCATGCTGTCATCAGCTTGATGCCATAGACACACAAAGAAATTGTTTTCCATGTTTGCACATAGTTTCACCATACACTGAAGGAATGGCTGAAGCAGAAGTTACATTTTTTTGCCATGGATGCTGGAGCAAATTTGCAAACTGGTGGATTCACATTTGAGATCAAAGGAAGTCAACATTAGACTCAGTCAGCTCAGCGGGGCATGATTCCGAAGGAAATGCAAGCAGTTTTATATCCAACATAAGAGTGCCTCCCTCTATTTACAAGGGTGGTAACAGAAGGAATGATTCAGTACATACAGAAAATGCTGAGTCCGGAAACATCAAAAACATCAATGAAAAGCTGTGGAAACCTGTTCCTTACTGGATGTGTTGCCCTGGCCTCCTACTTGTCCAGAGAGTAGGCAATAACCTTGTCCTTGGGTGGCACATTTAGGTGGGTTCAGTGGCTGCTACTCTTTGCCACTGCTAAAGTGGAGTTTGCCATGATGTGATGAATGACCAGGGAGCCCTCATGGCCAAGAGCAATGGATAAGAGCCCACTTAATCAGATTCCTACAGAACACCTATTCGGTGCAGAAAAGTGTGTAGGTTTTTTTTAAAAATTGAAATATATTAATTGATGTATAATATTATGTTAATTTTAGGTGTAATACTTGATGATTAGACATTTGCGTATATTATGAAATGATCACCATGGTAAGTCTAGTAACTGTCTATCCCCAAAGTTACTACAAACAATATTATTGACCATATTCCTTATACTGTATAGTACAAACCTGTGACTCATTTATTTTATAACTGGAGGTTTGTGTTTCTTAATCCCCTTCACCTATTTTCCCTACTCTCCTACCCCTCCCTTCTGGCAGCCAGGCATTTGTTCTCTGTATCTACGACTCTGTTTATGTTTTGTTCTGTTTGTTTGTTTAGATACAACATATAAGTGAGATTATGTGGTATTTGTCTTTCTCTGACATTTCACTTAGCGTAATAACTTCTAGATCCATCCATGTTGTCACAAAAGGCAAAACTTCATTTTTTTTTTTTATGGCTGACAAAATTCCACTGTGTATATATGCCACATCTTCTTTATCCATTCACCGATTGATGGACACTTAGGTTGCTTCCATATGTTGGCTATTGTAAATAATGCTGCAGTAAACACTGGGGTGCACATATCTTTTCAAATACTGCTTTTGTTTCCTTTGGGTAAAAACCCATAAGTGGGATTGCTGGATCATACGGTGGCCCTATTTTTAACTTTTTGAGGAATCTCCATACTGTTTTCCATAGTAGCTGCACCAATTTACATTCCCACCAACAGTGCACAAGGGTTCCCTTTTCTCCACATCCTTGCCAACACCTGTCATTTTTTGTCTTTTTGATGACAGCCATTCTGACAGGTGTGAGGTGCTATCTCATTGTGGTTCTGATTTGCATTTCCCTGATGATTAGTGATGTGCATCTTTTCGTACACCTGCTGGCCATCCTATAGTACAAACCTGTGACTCATTTATTTTATAACTGGAGGTTTGTGTTTCTTAATCCCCTTCACCTATTTTCCCTACTCTCCTACCCCTCCCTTCTGGCAGCCAGGCATTTGTTCTCTGTATCTACGACTCTGTTTATGTTTTGTTCTGTTTGTTTGTTTAGATACAACATATAAGTGAGATTATGTGGTATTTGTCTTTCTCTGACATTTCACTTAGCGTAATAACTTCTAGATCCATCCATGTTGTCACAAAAGGCAAAACTTCATTTTTTTTTTTTATGGCTGACAAAATTCCACTGTGTATATATGCCACATCTTCTTTATCCATTCACCGATTGATGGACACTTAGGTTGCTTCCATATGTTGGCTATTGTAAATAATGCTGCAGTAAACACTGGGGTGCACATATCTTTTCAAATACTGCTTTTGTTTCCTTTGGGTAAAAACCCATAAGTGGGATTGCTGGATCATACGGTGGCCCTATTTTTAACTTTTTGAGGAATCTCCATACTGTTTTCCATAGTAGCTGCACCAATTTACATTCCCACCAACAGTGCACAAGGGTTCCCTTTTCTCCACATCCTTGCCAACACCTGTCATTTTTTGTCTTTTTGATGACAGCCATTCTGACAGGTGTGAGGTGCTATCTCATTGTGGTTCTGATTTGCATTTCCCTGATGTTTAGTGATGTGCATCTTTTCGTACACCTGCTGGCCATCTGTATATCTTCTTAAACGTCTTTTCAGGTCCTTTGGCCATTTTTTAATGGGGTTGTTTGGGTTTGTTTGTTTTTTGATGTTGAGTTGTATGAGCTATTTGTATATTTTGGATATTAACCCTTTATCAGTTATGTTGTTTGCAAATATCTTCTCCCATTCAGTAGGTGGATTTTTGTTTTGTTTAGTTTGCTTTGCTATGCAAAACATTTTTAGCATTATGTAATCACATTTGTTTATTTTTGCTTTTGTTTCCCTTGCCTGAGGAGACAGATCCAAAAAAATATTACTAAGACCTATGTTAAAGAGCATATTGCCTGTGTTTTCTTCTAGAAGTTTAACGGTTTCACATCTTAGACTTAGCTCTTTAATCCATGTTGAGTTATTTTTTGTACACAGTGTGATAACGTAGTCCAGTTTGATTCTTTTGCATGTAGCTGTACAGTTTTCCCAATACCATTATTGAAAAAGCTGTCTTTTCCCCATTGTATATCCTTACCTCCTTTGTCACGGATTAACTGTCCATAGAGTATGAGTTCTTTTGTGGGTTCTCTGTTCTGTTCCATTGAACTATGTGTCTGTTTTTGTACCAGTACCATACTGTTGTGGGTTTTTTTGTAGTTTAAAAAATTCATTAATTTTTTTATTGATGTATAGTTGATTTACAATGTTGTATTAGTTTCAAGTGTTCAGCAAAGTGATTCAGTTATTTTCACCTACATACACACACACACACACACACACACACATTCTTTTTCAGATTCTTTTCCCATATAGGTTATTATAAAATATTGAGTATAGCTCCCTGCGCTATACAGTAGGCCCTTGTTGTTTATCTGTTTTATATATAGTAATGTGTATATGTTATTCCCCAAATCCTAATTTATCCATCTTCCCACCTTACCCCTTTGGTAACCATAAGTTTGTTTTCTATATCTGTGAGTCTGTTTCTGTTTTGTAAATAAGTTCATTTGTATCATTTTTTAAGATTCCACATATCAGTGATATATGATATTTGCCTTTCTCTGACTTAGTTGTATGATAACCTCTAGGTCCAACCATGTAGCTGCAAATGGCATTATTTCATTCTTTTTTTATCGCTGCGTGGCATTCCATTGTATACATACACCACATCTTCTTTATCCATTCATCTGTCAATGGACATTTAAGTTGTTTCCATGTCTTGGCTATTGTATAAATAGTGCTGGTATGAACATTGGGACTCATGTATCTTTTTGAATTATGGTTTCCTCTGGGAACATGCCCAGAAGTGGGATTGCAGGATCATACGGTAACTCTATTTTTAGTTTTTTGAGGAACCTCCATACTGTTCTCCATAGTGGTTGTACCAATTTACATTTCCACCAACAGTGTAGGAGGGTTCCCTTTTCCCCACACTCTCTCCAGCATTTATTATTTGTAGACTTTTTAATGATGGCCATTCTGATTGGTGTGAGATAATACCTCATTGTAGTTTTGATTTGCATTTCTCTGATAATTAGCAATGTTGAGCATCTTTTCATGTGCCTTTTGGCCATGTTACCATACGTTTTGATTGGTGTAGCTTTGTAGTATATTTTTGATATCAGGGCTCATGATACGACCAGCTTTTTTTTTTCTCAAGATCACCTTGGGTATTCAGGGTCTTTTGTGTTTCCATGCAAATTTTAGAATTATTTGTTCTAATTCTGTGGAAAATGCCATTAGTATTTTCATAGGGATTGCACTGAATCTGTAGCTTGCCTTGGGGAGTATGGCCATTTTAACAATATTAATTCTTGCAATTCACGAGCAAGGTATATCTTTCCAATGTTTTTGTCGTCTTCAATTTGTTTCATCAATGTCTTTTAGTTTTCCGAGTACAAATCTTTCACCTCTTTGGTTAGATTTATTCCTAGGTATTTTATTCTCTTTGATGCAATTGTAAATGGGATTTTTTTTCATTTCTCTCTTTGATAACTCATTAGTTAGTGTACAGAAGCACAACATATTTCTTCAACTTTACTGAATTCATTTATTAGTTCTAACAGTTTTTTTGGTGGTGTTAAGTTTTTCTATATATAGTATCATGTCACCTGCAAACAGTGACAGTTTTACTTCTTCCTTTCCAATTTGAATTTATTTTATTTCTTTTTCTTCTCTGATTGCTGTGGCTAGAACTTCCAATACAATGTTGAACAAAAGTGGCGAGAGTGGACATTCTTCTCTTGCTTCTGATCTTAGAGGAAATGCTTTCATCTTTTCACCACTGAGTATGATGTTGGTTGTAGGTTTGTCATATGTGGCCTTTACTATGTTGAGGTATGCTCTTCAAGAACTCTCTTATTCCTTAAAATTATACTCTTCCCAAAGTGATCTGAAAGTTACAGCAGGTTTTCTTTTTTTTTTTTTGAGAATTTTACTTTATTTTGTTTAAATGGCCTACAGAGACAGGGAGAGTTATTAATTGAATGTGAAGATGGATTTGAGACAAAATACTGGTGGCAAATCACAAAAATTCATTTCTTCTTAGGTTTGTAGCAGTTTCTCTACAAATGCAAATGTTAATTTTCACTGTGTCATTATCTGCAGATATGTGGAAAATATGATGGCACAGTTTAGTTGTTAGGAACAAATCAAAAAGGAAGCTTATTAGCCCTGAAAAATAAACATGTGGGGAACACAATTCTTAAATATAGCTTTCAATGGGGGTAATGCTTTCTATGAAGGTTACGAGGCACAATACAGGCTAAATGCCATGCTCCCCATGCCCCCAGCCGTCCTTATAAATGTGGTGCAGCTGTCTGGCACTTTTGCCAGTGATAGTTCTGTATGATCATTAACGCTACCTGATTAGTATTTGTGAAATTACATTGCATGTGAAAAGAACTGAGGTGATATTTTTGAAAACCACATGGTTAATGTATTTACCAACTGTGGTTAGAGAATACAGTTTTTCCAAAAACAGCTCACAGTTACCAGTATCTAAGATTCAGTGTTGTGTTTTATTCAGTGGCTTTCGCAGAACTTGGAACAGTCTGGTCACATCCAAGTAACATTAAAGATTAGAGTTATCCTGATGTAATCAATCCCAGGGAACAAAAATGAAAGTTTCTAATGTGATTTGATGAAATCTCACTTTCTGAAGATGAAAGCCACATTTTATTTAATTTTTAGTATGTGGTCGCAAATTGGATATAGAAAATAGCAGATGGCCTTATGAGATATTATTCTTACAAAGGGGCAGTGAAATTAGGCAAATCTATCATGTGACTGAACTTGAGGGTTCATTTAGGAAAGGGGAGTTCATGCGCTCCACTGAAGAAGTGAACGTTTGCCAAATCAACTCAAAACAAATCCTGAGTGGGGGAGAGCCATCAAAATCTTTTAATCAGGGGCTTCCCTGGTGGCACAGTGGTTGAGAGTCCACCTGACACTGCAGGGGACACGGGTTCATGCCCCGGTCTGGGAAGATCCCACATGCCGCAGAGCGGCTGGGCCCGTGAGCCATGGCCGCTGAGCCTGTGCGTCCGGAGCCTATGCTCTGCAACGGGAGAGGCCACAACAGTGAGAGGCCTGCGTACCGCAAAAAAACAAACAAACAAACAAAAAAAACTTTTCATCAGGACTTTCCTTGTGGCGCAGTGGTTAAGAATCTGCCTGCCAATGCAGGCAACACGGGTTTGAACCCTGGTCTGGGAAGATTCCACATGCTGCAGAGCAACTAAGCCCATGGGCCACAACTACTGAGCCCGCATGCCACAACTACTGAAGTCCGCATACTTAGAACCCATGCTCCACAACAAGAGAAGCCACTACAATGAGAAGCCTGTGCACCGCAACAAAGAGTAGAAGCCCGTGTGCAGCAACAAAGACCCAATGCAGCCAAAAATAAATAAATTAATTAATAAAAAATATTTTCATCATTTAGGGATTAAGCTGTACAATTAAAGCTCGCCTCAAGAAAAGCCAATATATATAAATCAAAATGTAGGGAGGTAGTATTTATTTTAAAACAAAATTTCTTAAACTAGCAAGCACTTTTAGTAATGTGTGTACATTATGATTATGTTCTGACTATTTAAGTTCATCTATATACCATTATTCATAAACACATTTATTATGCATATGACTTTTGCTTAAAGTGTGCAGGTCTTTGTTACTACAGTTTTATTGCTAAAGGCAACTTGGATTTAGCATGTCTAAAACCAAACCCCTTCCCTCCACCCAATCTATTTTCTTTTGTATTACTTCTGAATTACTTCTTTTTTTTTAACAGCATTACCAACCACTTTATCCATCCAGATGCCCATGCCAGAAATTCTGGAACCATCCCGAGTACTTACTAAGCTTCCCATCTGCTTTATTCCCCCAAGTTCTGTAGAATCTGTACTTCACACTCTCTTGAACACAGCCCTCTTCTGTGATGCTTCTGTACTAGTTAAAGGTTTCACAATGATCTCTCAGATTTCTACATCTGCCTCTTCTTCTTTCTGCCTTCGGTGTCAAAACTGATATACACATCCTCCCTACCTCCTCATCTCCACAGATACCAGAAGACTTTTCTGAAATGTCAGTCTAAGTTATCACTTGAATAGCTCTCCATAATCTAACAGATAAAAATCAAATTCTGAAAGTATTCCAAGTTAAGCCTAACTCTCCAGCCTTATCCCTTAACACTTCCCCACCCAGAACTCTATTTAGGCCAGGGTGGGGCGGGGGAGAACATAGGTTAATATTTAAAAGAAGAATAAATAACAGTTTAAGCTAGAAACAAAGTAAACCCATTCATTGTTCCTAGGAGTCTTTCTAAAAAATGATTTATGTTGTATTTCCTACTTTACAAGTAGCATGTATTCATTAACTGTTTTGTTGGTATATAAAAAACCATAAGAAATGCATTAAGTGTGACAACCCACGTCCAAGCCTAAAGTCCTTGACTTGGCCTGTTAAAACTGGTAACGGTTGCTACCGCAGGGAATGTCAGAGTATCTGGTAACAAGTAAAGAGGCCTTTTCAAACTCTGGAAATGAAGCTGCTTTCATATTTTTAAAAAATGAGAACGGTGGCTATATCACTTTAACCTTTCTTTTACTTAGATGAAATTTAAATATCTTCATAGTAATTATAATTGTACAAAAACACCAGTTATTCAAAACTGAGATTGACTTTCCTTTTAGGAGACATCCTGGAATTGTGCTGTAGATTTTTTTCCTGACCCACAGATGCTGAAATGTCTCTCTCCTTACATGGGATACTCCTTCCTCCCTCACTAGCCCTTAAGAAACACTGCCGTAGAAAGCTACTATTCCACCCTATCAGTGTGAGTGAGGCATTTTCTTCACGTGTGTCGTCAGAGCAGAAAAAAAGAGAAAGCACCGTCTTAGGGATAAATGATAAGCTGGACTGAAATGTATAATTAACCGATGCTTTACTCTGAACCTGCACCATTCAACAGTCATCACTAACCATTCTGGCTACCTTATACTGATTAACTGAAATAATGATATTTGGGATATGTTGAGTTAAATAATATACAGTATTAAAATTATTTTCACCTGTTTCTTTACCCTGTTTTTTTAAAAATTAATTAATTAATTAATTTATGGCTGTGTTGGGTCTTCGCTTCTGTGCGAGGGCTTTCTCTAGTTGTGGCAAGCAGGGGCCACTCTTCATCGCGGGGCGCGGGCCTCTCACTATCGCGGCCTCTCTTGTTGCGGAGCGCAGGCTCAGTAATTGTGGCTCACGGGCCCAGTTGCTCCATGGCATGTGGGATCTTCCCAGACCAGGGCTCGAACTCGTGTCCCCTGCATTGGCAGGCAGATTCTCAACCAGTGCGCCACCAGGGACGCCCTTTACCCTGTTTTTAAAGCAGCTATTGGAAATTTTTAAATTACATATATAGCTCATTAAATTTGTATTGTATAACGCTGCTCAAATGTGATTCTTTTGAAATAAGTGAAGGACAAACATCTTGTTTATTATTTGCCTTACTGTGATAAAAGCAGAATATAGAATTTATACTGGCAGGAGGAGGTGGGGAGTGGAAGGTAGTGGAAATCCAATTATTTCTACTACCTGATTGTTTAAATTTTGAACAGAAGTAGAGAGAAAAAAAGATGTGTAAAATCTAAACATAAACCAATTCTTCAGAGGCAACCAGTGGCGTCGGGAAGGCAGAATAATGGCACTCCTAAGCATTCTGGAATATCCCCATATACCCAACCTGTGCAACAAAGTCAGCGATCTACTGTAGCATAACAGAGCTACTGGTCCACCTGAAGTTTCGGGGGTTAAATTTTCTCCATTTTGCCGCCATAAATGATTTAGATGGAAGAGCATTTATTAATTATCCAAAGACTCTCTGAAAGTGATGCCTGCAAATGCCTGAATGTCACACTTTTTAAAAACTGAAGTATAGTTGATATACAATACAGGATTAGTTTCATATGTTCAGCATAGTGATTCTGTTTGTTTTTTGTTTTTGTTTTTTTAGGAGTATACTCCATGATAGATTATTATAAGATATAGGGTATAATTCCCTGTGCTATAGAGTAAATCCTTGTTGTATATCCATTTTATGTATAGTAGTTTGTATCTGTTAATCCTACACCCCTAATTTATCCCCCTCCCCTCTCCCCTTTGGTAACCATAGATTTGTTTTGTATGTCTGTGAGTCTGTTTCTGGTTTGCATATAGATTCATTTGTATTATTTTTTGGATTCCACATATAAATGATATCATACAGTATTTGTCTTTCTCTGTCTGACTTATTTCAGTAAGCATAATATACTCTGGGTTACACTTTCAGTATTTTATTCAATACTACCCAATTGAAACAGAGAGCATATCCTTTATTAATAGCAAAGTGACATAAATTATTATTTTAAAAATCCATATTAATAACCAAAATTCAAAATGCAATTATAAACAGGTGGTACATTCTAGTTTGGTACTAATGTGTGCTTATAATAAAGGGATATAAAACAAAATGATTGGAAATAGGTGAATTTTAAATGTCGAGGCAAGAACATACAATGGAGAAAGGACAGCCTCTTCAGTAAGTGGTGCGGGGAAAACTGGATAGCTACACATAAAAGAATGAAATTAGAACACTCCCTAACACCATACACAAAAATAAACTCAAAATGGATTAAAGACCTAAATGTAGGACTGGATACTATAAAACTCTTAGAGGAAAACATAGGAAAGACACTCTTTGACATAAACCACGGCAAGATCTTTTTTGACTCACCTCCTAGAGTAATGAAAATAAAAATAAACAAATGGGACCTAATGAAACTTAAAAGCTTTTGCACAGCAAAGGAAACCATGAACAAGACAAAAAGACAACCCTCAGAATGGGAGAAAATATTTGCAAATGAAGCAACGGACAAAGGATTAATCTCCAAACTATACAAACAGCTCGTGGAGCTCAATATCAAGAAAACAAACAGCCCATTTAAAACATGGGCAGAAGACCTAAATAGACATTTCACCAAAGAAGACATACAGGTGGCCAAGAGGCACATGAAAAGATGATATTACTCAACCATAAAAGGAATGAAATTGGGTCATTTGTAGAGATGCGGATGGACCTAGAGTCTGTCACACAGAGTGAAGTAAGTCAGAAAGAGAAAAACAAATATCATATATTAACGCATATATGTGGAATCTAGAAAAATGGTACAGATGAAACTGTTTGCAGGATAGGAATAGAGACGTAGACATAGAGAATGGACATGTGGACACAGTGGGGGGAAGAGGAGGGTGGGATGAATTGGACATAAATACACTACCATGTGTAACATAGATAGCTAGTGGGAACCTACTGTATAGCACAGGGAGCTTGGTGCTCTGTGATGATGACCTAGATGGGTGGGATGGAGGGGGGAGGGACATCCAAGAGGGAGGGGACATATGTATACATATAGCTGATTCATTTCATTGTACAGTAGAAACTAACACAACATTGTAAAGCAATTATACTCCAATAAAAAAATAAAGTCAACACAAACAAGTGTGTAAAGTTTTCTCTCAAACACACACACATAAACTAACTAAGCCAAATTTATGTCACAAAACACAAGCTTTCCTAAGTTATCACTAAGAAAATAAAGATAATGTCAGTCAATGCTATAGGTGTCAGTACGGGAAAGAGAACTGCTGGTTTAGAACTGCTGGTTCTCTGACTCACCTTATTAACTTCCTTCATAATTTTTTAAATCATTTTTTTAAATTGGAGTATAATTGCTTTACAATGTTGTGTTAGTTTCTGCTGTACAACGAATTGAATCAGTTATATGTATACATATATCCCCTCCCTCTTGGATCTCCCTCCCATCCCCCCCAACTTCCTTAATAATTTTGTAGAATATTATCAGAGTAGAGTTGTAGCATATGTGCATTTAAATTACAGAAATTCAACTATAAGCATTTGGCAGGAAGAGAGAACTTTAAAAAAACAACAGGGATTCGACTTTCTATCCATGTTCAGTCTCTCTCAATTCTTAACTCCGGGTCACTTGGCCTCAGACCAAATAAAGGAGTAAGTAACTTGCTCTCTAGCCTGATGCATAGCTGTGTGTAAAACATTGTGAGACAAGATGTTGTTAATGAATGTTCTGTAAGACTGTGGTCTCAAGGCTATAACTCACAACAGACCTCCTGTCTTTCCTTAAAGGTAGGGAGGCGTCCAGGAACAACACCAAGGAGCTTCCTGTAGGGACTTTTCCTGGCCTATGGTTGCAGGAAAAATCTCTTCTCCACTCACCAGACATCTTTACACAAAGCCAAGTGCCAAGGCTGTTCCCTGAGAATCTGGTCATTTCCCATCTCTCTGAAATGATTTTAAGAAAAGGGACACTGTTAAGGAGGTTCATACCAGTGTTAGGGCTTCGGGGGGCTGCCCCTAAATATGCCACAATGGCATATTGATTATTTTGAATTAAAGTTACTTAAGAATCAGCGATGGAAGGATTGGGAGTTTGGGGTTAGCAGATGCAAACTATTATATATAGAATGGATAAACAACAAGGTCCTACTGTAGAGCACAGGGAACTATATTCAATATCCTGTGATAAACCATAATGGAAAAAATATGAATAAGGATATATCCTTATTCATATTTTTTCATATTCTTTTCCATGTATATTTCTGTCTTCCTGAAAGTAGGAAATAAATCTCGCACATGAGAGGTATACTCCTTGCATCTGGAGGTAGAAGGACACCCTTACTGCCAGAGAGAGGGAATTCGGGGCTTAGAAGCCTATATAAACAAAACTTGTTACTTATTTTATTTACCACCTCAGACCCAAACTCTGTTTAGATTCTTCACGAATCCAGCACCCCAAACCCAAGCTTCTTTGTCCTGTCAATTCCTCTCAAATGTATCGTTTCTTTGTCTAAAAAGTATAAAAGCTCCCTGCTTTGACCACTTCTTAGGTCCCATTTCTATGAGACCTCTGTGCACATGAATTAAAAATTATTTCTTTTTCTCTTGTTAATTTGTCTTGTGTAAATTTTAATATTAGTTCAGTTACAAAAACTCAAGAGAGGTCAAGGGGAAAATTTCCCCTACCTCAACACCAGATACCTATATATTTTTAAAAAGCTTTAATAATTATTCTCTGCTTTAATGGCCCCAAACATCCTTTGGAGAACATGGGCCTTGTCAGTCTCATGGATATTTACAAGTTTTCCCCCTAGTTCACTTCTTCCTTATGTTACATTATTAATTATTTGAAAACACAGGTAAACTAAAGGTGCTCTGATCGTCCACTGCCTGTTGTGAACTCTTGGTCAGCACTGATGGTATGCCGCCTCTCCTCCCTGGTGCTTCCCCCGGGCCCCCAGTATAACTGTCTCCATAAGCAGAGGTAGGGTGTGGGTGGGAGAGCTAAGATCGTGTCTTCGTCTGAGATCTTATTCAGTCCTGGACTGTTTTCAGAGTGAGAGTTATGAGTATTATTTGCTAGAACTTCACTAAGATGCTTAGTTCAGGTGCTGTAAGAGGGTATAGAAGATTTAAATTGAGGAGATATTAGAGGAGGGAAACAATCTGAGGGAAATCTTAGACTGAACCTCATCCCCAGAGACCTATGGCTCAAGGCTGCCCCAGATTCTGCCAAGAACTAGAAGTTCATATGATAGTAAGTTGAAGAGAGAGCATAAAAACGATCAACTTCATCAGCATCCTACCATGTCTTCTCATTCCTAGCTCAGACTTACAATGGAGAGAACATTAGAAGAGAGACCATTTCTAATCTAGAACTTCATGGTTCTTGCCTCTAGAAGTAGAAAAGAAATTAGCAAGCCTCAAATACTTCGGAACATCACGTTACATGGTTTCATACTTCTTCTATTCAAGTTGCACGTCTCTTTTACAGATGCTAATAAATGAATCCATTCTTTAAAAAAAAAAAAAAGGCATAAATTCCACCATTCCGTTCAATGAAATTTTGAGTAGGAAGGGGGAGAATAATTGCCTTTTTTTCAATTGGTTTCCAATCTCAAGTCTTTCATAGTGGGTTCTGGACTCACAGGTGATCAAAGACGTTGTAAATAATAATTTTGTTTCTACTTAATCTTGATTTATTTGTTGACTTTAGAATCAAATCCCCAGCAAGATGTGACTTGATTGTGTTCTAATGGCACAATGTGTTTCATTAAGTTATAATGTCAATTATGTCGGTTCCTAGCAATTTCCTGTTTCCGTCCCTCTATCCACATGATTATACTTGTGCTTTGGGAAGATCATTTTGGCTGCTGTGTAACAAACAGACAGACTGAAGCAAGAAAACAGGAACAACAGTTACTTGCTGACCTGAATTACTAAAAGAATGGGAAGGGATGGAAGTGGATAAAGGTTTCCTGGAGGGGACTTCCCTCGTGGCACAGTGGTTAAGAATCCACCTGCCAATGCAGGGGACACGGGTTTGAGCCCTGGTCAAGGAAGATCCCACATGCCGCAGAGTAACTAAGCCTGTGCGCCACAACTACTGAGACTGCGCTCTACAGCCCGCGAGCCACGACTACTGAAGCCCGCGTACCTAGAGCCTGTGCTCCACAACAAGAGAAGCCACCGCAATGAGAAGCCCATGCACCACGACGAAGAGAAGCCCCTGCTCACTGCAACTAGAGAAAGCCCGCGCGCAGCAATGAAGACACAACACAGCCAAAAAATAAATAAATAAAAAATAAAATTAAAAAATTAAAAAAAAAACTTTCCTGGAAAAGATGGTCTTCATAGCTACTTTGAGGAGATTGCTTTGGTTCTTAACAATTACATAGTATTAGTCTTTCTCCAACATGGGCAGGTACATTTATATTGCCCTCCCAATTTTGTTTTGCTTTGTTTTGTTTTGTGGTATGCGGGCCTCTCGCTGCTGTGGCCTCTCCCGTTGCGGAGCACAGGCCCTGGACGTGCAGGCCCAGCGGCCATGGCCCACGGGCCCAGCCGCTCTGCAGCATGTGGGATCCTCCCGGACTGGGGCACGAACCCGTGTCCCCTGCATCGGCAGGCGGACTCCCAACCACTGCGCCGCCAGGGAAGCCCCCAATATATTTTTTTAAAAAGAAAATGTTCAATGAGATAAGCTTAGAGACCTTTTAAACTTTTCCGTCTTTTCAGTAGTTTCATATTGGTTACAGAGTTTGTGACCTAAAAAGTTTTTAATACATTTAAACATTAAACATTTGCTCCAGAAACTGCTATGCTTCTGGAGATTCAGAAATGATACGAATTTTGCCTTATCTCTCACTTAATTCCAAGTCTGACATAAAAGACTTTTCTATAAGTAATATATAGTACATAAAAGACAAAGGAGAAAATGTAGAGAACACCACTGAAAATGGTAGCCCAAATAAGTTCACAATTTTCCATTGTCAACATAAGATATTGCCTGAAGCTCGGGTCATTTCCTAACTTTGAACTCAAAGGTTAATGAGTTTCTCAAGTTCTTTCTAAACGATACAGTTCCCAAAGAGGCATTCTATAAGGAGAAGATGACTTCATTTTACCCAGCAAGTGATATATATGACATCACTATATTTTAAAACCCTGCAAAACAAACAGTGCCGTATGGTTCAATTTTTTTCCAACAGCAAACTAACAATCTGGAGTATTCTAATAAATTGTTGTTAGGAATATTTTTGGCCAAACTTTTCTTTTTCCCTTGTTACAAGTGGTTTGCTAATAGATTTCTTTAGCTTTGGGGTTATAATTAGAAGACAGTTTCTACTTTGCGTAATCAAATTGTAATTGCTGTTTGGGTGAAATCCAACCAGTTAAAGCATCAGTACTTCCAAAAAAACAATGTCTGGCAAAAAGAGGATAACAAATGCCATGCTCTAATGATCCAGGTTATCTAATAATGTTTTCCTAACAGTTGAGTTTTTATTGTTTTTTAGAGTCTGGACAGCAAGTGATATTAGAATTATCAATGTATTTTAAGGCATCACATTTGCAACTGACAATAAATTAATGTTCTCTGATAAACACTAATGACGGTAATAAGAAACAAAAATTCACTTGGGGTCAGAAACCTCCCAGTCTTAGGTCTGTCATTTGTTAGATTTGTGCTCCAGTGTCTGAATTTATTTCCAGTGCCCGGGGAATTTCCAAACACATACATCTCTTGCTTTAGAAGCCAAAAAGCTCAGTTGCAGGCCCTGGTAGAATGAATGAACATAACTGTGTTTCTAGCTCCCCACCCTCCTGCCCACTTTCTAACCACCTCCCTAGAAACTTTGTAAGTCTTTCAGAAAACTCCATCCTTTGTTAAATCAGCTAGTCATTTTCTGTTGCTTACAACCAAGAAGCCTCACATCTACTTCAAAAATGCATCTCAAGTCTGTCCACTTGTCTTCATCTCAGCTGTCACCACTCTATGCAGTCCAGACTCCCATGACATCTGTTCTGCACTAAAGGAGCAGCTTCCCGACTAGTCTCCCTGCACCCACCTTGTCCTTCTCAAACCCAATCTACATGTGACAGTTAATGTGATCATTCCTAAATACAAAAGGAACATTGATCATTCTTCTCCATAAAATTCTTCTCATTGATCTAAATATATACTTTAAAAATCTTTAACACAATCAATATAGCTCAATATGATTTGCCTCCTGGGTGCCTCGCCAACCTCATCTCTTGCCGCTCTCCCCCATTCTCTGTGCTTCAGCCACACTGGCCTTCTTTCTTACCTTGAGGCTTGCAGGCATACTCTCCCCTACCTGGAATATCTTCCTCTCTAGTCAGTCTGTCTAACACCTCTTCATTCTTTAGGTGTCAGCTAAAATGTACCTGCATTAAAGAGGCCTTTCCTTATGCCTTAGTCTAAAATAAGTCTTCCTACTTATGGACCTCATAATACCCTGTACATTCCGTCTATTAAAATTATTATAATGTATAATTATGTGTTTATATTTGTGTTGTTTAGAATCTCTCTCTCTCCTCAATTCTACCAGGGCAGGAAATATGTCTATTTATTCTACCTTGTATTCCAGTAGCTGGCACATAAAATCCACTTAATTAATAAGATGTTGAATAAATTTTAAAAATGCACATTACTCAGTGAAAGAAGCCAATCTGAAAAAGCTGCATATTATATTATTCCAACTATAGACATTCTGAAAAAGGCAAAACTATGGAGACAGTAAAAAGATTAGTGGTTTCCAGGAGTTCAGGGTAGGGGAAGGGATCAATAAGCAGGGCACAGAGGATTTTTTAGGGCAGTGAAAATACCCTGGATGGTACTATAATGAGGGATACATGTCCTTATATATTTGTCCAAACCCATTTAATATACGACACTAACATTTAGAGAAGTAAACTTGAGGACAAAAACGATGACAGATGTTGATAACAGGAGGGGTGCTCTGCGTGTGTGGGGACAGAGGGTATATGGGAAATCTCTGTAACTGCGTCTCAATTTTGTTGAGAACTGCTCTGAAAAATAAACTGCTCTAGAACTGCTCTGAAAAATAAAGTCTTTTAAAAAATAAGGTATTGAGGAACAAATCTTAAAAAAAAGAAAAAAGAAACAGAATACATAACTTTCTAATCAAGCTAGATCAATCAAACAAAAGGTAGGAAAGAGAAAACATAGTAAAGCATGGCTTAAAAAAGAAAAAAAGGGCTTCCCTGGTGGCACAGTGGTTGAGAGTCCGTCTGCCGATGCAGGGGACACGGGTTCGTGCCCTGGTCCGGGAAGATACCACATGCCGCGGAGCGGCGGGGCCTGTGAGCCATGGCCGCTGAGCCTGCGCGTCCGGAGCCTGTGCTCCGCAACGGGAGAGGCCACAACAGTGAGAGGCCCATGTATCGAAAAAAAAAAAAAAAATTAGGATGGTGAAAAATTCTAAACATATCAGTAATTATAATGAATATAGTGAGTAAAATATCCTATTTCAAGAATATACTCTATATTTCTATTCTCTGGATTCTTTTCTCAATTATAAATAATAAGATGAAAAAGGTTTTGTATCTCTTTTTAAAATAAAATCTAATTATAATAATCTAATATTAAAAAGAATCAACCTAACAAAAATTGGGAGGTGCATATAAAGAAGTGCTTAGGAGTTATAGCATTAGATGCTTATAACATAAAAGAAGAAAAGTCTACAATTAACAGTCTAAAATTCTACCTTAAGAAACTAGAAAAAGAGGAGGAATTTAAACTCAAAATAAGCAGAAGGAAGGAAATAATAAAAGAAGAAATCAATGAAATAGAAAATGGACAAACAATAGAGAAAATCAATATATGTGAAAGCTGGCTCCTTGACAACAGCCATAACATTGATAAACTGCTAGTTAGACTGGTTAAAAAAAAAAAAGATGACACACTGACCAATATCAGAAATGGGAGCGGGAACATTACTGTAGATTCTCTGTATTTTTTAAAAAGGCAATATTATGAACAACTACATGCTAACAAATTTGACAATTTATATGTAATGGATAAATTCCTTGAAAGACACAAATTACCAAAACTGATTCAAAAAGAAACATGAAAGCTGAATAGCACTACAGTTGACCCTTGAACAACGAGGGTTGTTCTGCGTGTAATATAGTCGGCCTTCCGTTTTCACGGTTCTTCCACATCTACAGATTTAACCAACTGTGGACCATGTAGTATTACAGTATTTACTATTGAAAAGATCTGCGTATAAGTGGACCCGCACAGTTCAAACCTGTGCTGGGCAAGGGTCAACTGTGTATCAATCTTAAAAATCGAACCTGTAATGAAAAACACTCCCATGAAGAAAACTCCAGGTCCAGATGGCTTCACCAGTAGACCTACCCTTTAAGAAAGAAGTAATACCAGTCCTAAAACAAATTCAGAAAACAAGGAGGAGGGAACACTTCCTAACCCATTTTATGAGGCCATCATTAAACTGATATCAAAACCACACAACAAGATCCAAGTGGATGGAAATGAATGAATCCTTAATAGAATTTTAGCAAAAACTGATCCTTTGATATATAAGGGGATTTTAGCTCAGGAATCCAAAGCTGACTCAAGGGTCAAAGACCAAGCAATGTAACTCGACACATTAAAATTGTTAAGTATGCTCATGTAGATAGATGCATTTTTTTTACAATAGTCAACATTTATTGATGATAAAAATTCTCATCAGCTAATTAGAAATGGAAGAGTACTTCCATTCTCTCATAAAGAAAGAAAACAATCCTGCAGCTATCATCATTCTTAACAGTGAAATATACTGAATGCTTTCCCCTTGAAGAACAAGATAAGGATACCCATTTTTGCCACTTATATTCAGTGTTACAGTGGAGGTGCAAGCCAGTGCAAAAAGACAAAACATAAATGAAAGGTATACATACGGGAGAAGAAGAGTAATGAGTTGTCTTTATTTGCAGGCAGCATGATCATTTATGTAGACCTTCCTAAAAACAAATCTACCAAAAAAGCTAAAAAACCTAATGCCTGAGTTTAGTAAGTTTTCAGTATAGGTGGTCAAAATATAAATTGTATTTCTCTGTATCAGCGATGAATAACTTGAAGTTGACATTTAAAATAATATCATCGGGCTTCCCTGGTGGCGCAGTGGTTGCGGGTCCGCCTGCCGATGCAGGGGACGCGGGTTCGTGCCCCGGTCTGGGAGAGTCCCGCATGCCGCGGGGCGGCTAGGTCCGTGGGCCTTGGCCGCTGAGCCTGCGCGTCCGGGGCCTGTGCTCCGCGGTGGGAGAGGCCACGTACCGCAAAAAAAAAAAATAATAATATCATTTGGTGGGGGAGTGGCCAAGACGGCAGAGCAGGAAGACCCTGAGTTCACCTCTTGCCATGGGCACACCGAAACAACTATGTACAGAGCAACTATTGATGCGAATGACCAGAAGAAAAGCGGAAAAGATCTGCTACAACTAAAGATATAAAGAAGGAACCACAGTGAGATGGGTAAGCAGGGCAAAGATGTGGTACAGTCAAGAGGCCATAACCCCGGGTAGGCAACCCACACATGATAGGATAATTACAACTGCAGAGGTTCTCCCCAAGGCGGAAGGGGTCCAGGTCTCACACTGGGCTCCCCAGCCTGGGTTTCCGGTACCAGCAAGACGAGCTCCCAGAACATTTGGCTTTGAAGGCCAGCAGGGCTTACTTTCAGGGGAGCCAGAGGGCTGGAGAAATAAGAGACTCCACTCTTAAAGGGCGCACACAAAATCTCACACGTTCTGGGACCCAGAGCAGAAGGAGTAGTTTGAAAGGAGCCTGAGTCAGACCTACCTGCTGATCTTGGAGAGACTCCCTGAGAGGCAGGAGGCATTTAGAGCTCAGCTCAGGGTCACAGACACTGGTAGCAGCCATTTTGAGAGCTCATCCTACCAAAAGGGCATTGGGGTTGGCAAGTGTCACTTTGGAATCCTCCCTCGAGCATGTTAGCACCAGGACCTTGCTTGCCTCACCCACCAGCCTGCAGGCACCAGTACTCGGACACCTCAGGCCAAGTAGCTAGCTGGGCAGGGACAGAGCCCCACCCACAAGCAGGCGGCTTCTTTAAGACCCCCTGAACCCACAGCTGCCCCGGGACACAGCCCTGTCCACCAGAGGGCCCAAGACCTGAAATTAGGCCTAGAATCCCCCAGGGTCCCACAGCCAGCCGTCTCCACAGCCGGCCCTGCCCACCGGCAGGCTGATACCAACCCCTGGACTCACAGGGCCCTGTGGCCAGAGACCCCACAACCTGGCTCCACCTACTAATGGGCTGGAACTAGACCTGGGACCAGCCTCACCCACCAGTGGACAAGGCATCAGCCCCAACACCCTCTGGGCCCTGGCCACACAGAGTAAACTTAAGAAAATAAAAATCATATCAAGAATCTTTTCTGACCACAATGCCATGAGACTAGAAATCAACTACAAGGAAAAAACCGCAAGAACACAAACACATGAAGGCTAAACAATATGTGACTGAACAACCAATGGATCACTAAAGGAATCAAAGAAAAATTAAAAATACCTGGAGGCAAATGAAAATGAAAACATAATGATCCCAAATCTATGCGAAGCAGCAAAAACAGTTCTAAGAGGGAAGTTTATAGGGATACAAGCCCACCTCAGGAACAAGAAAATCTCAAAGAAACAATCTAACCTTACACTTAAAGGAATTAGAAAAAGAAAAACAAACAAAACCCAAAGTTAGTAGAAGGAAAGAAATGATAAAGATCAGAGCAGAAATAAATGAAATAGAGACAAAAAAACTAAGAGCTGGTTCTTTGAACAGATAAACAAAATTAATAAACCTTTACTCAGACTCATCAAGAAAAAAGGAGACAGGGCCCAAGTCAATAAAATCAGAAATTAAAAAGGAGAAGTTACAACTGACACCACAGAAGTACAAAAGATCATAAAAGATTACTATGAACAATTATATGCCAATAAAATATTTGCAAATGATATATCCAACAAGGGGTTAATATCCAAAATAAACAAAGAACTCATCGAACTCAATATCAAAAGTTACCCAACAACCCTATTAAAAACTGGGCAGAGGAACTGATGACACATTTTTCCGAAGAAGACATACGGATGGCCAACATACATATGAAAGGATGCTCAACATCAGTGATCATCAGGAAAATGCAAATCAAAACCACAATGAGATATCACTTCATACCTGTCAGAACGGCTATTATCAAAAAGGCAAGAAATAACAAGTGTTGGTAAGGATGTGGAGAAAAGGAAACCCTTGCGCAGTGTTGGTGGGAATGTAAACTGTTACAGCCACTATGGAGGACAGTATGGAAATTCCTCAAAAAATTAAAAATAGAACTGCCATAAGATCCAGTAATTCCACTCCTGGGTATTTTTCCAATGAGAAAAGAAACACTAATTCAAAAAGATATATGCACTCTGTGTGCATTGCAGCATTGTTTACACTAGCCAGGATATGGAAGCAACATAAGTGCCCATCAACAGATAGATGGATAAAGAAGATATCACACACACACACACACACACACACACACACATTGGAATATTACACAGCCATAAAAAGAATGGAATCTTGCCATTTGTGACAACATGGATGGGCCTAGAGGGTATCATGCTAAGTGAAATAAGTCACAGAGAAAGAAAAATACTGTATGATTTCACTTATATGTAAAATCTAGAAAACAAAACATATATTCAATATGCAGTGTAGGGAATACAGTCAAAAACTATGTAATGTCTTACTATGGTGACAGATAATAACCAGACTTATCACAGTGATCATTTTGAAATGTACAGAAATATTCAATCACTCTGTCATGTAGTAAGAACTAACATTGTGCTGTAGGTCAATTATACTTCAAAAACAAACTCTCTCATAGAAAAAGAGATCAGATTTGTGGTTACCCAGAGGCAGGTAGTTGGGGAGGGAGAATTAGATGAAGGCAGTCAAAAGGTACAAACTTCCAGGTATAAGATAAATAAGTGCTTGGGATGTAATGTACAACATGATAAATATAATTAACACTGTTGTATGTTATATATGAAAGCTAAGAAAGCAAACCCTAAGAGTTCTCATCCCAAGGAAAGGTAATTTTATATTTATTTAATGTATCTATATGAGATGATGGATGTTCTCTAAACTTATTGTGATAATCACTAGATTTCTAATCATTTCATGATGTGAGTCAAATCATTATGCTGTACATCTTAACTTATACAGTGCTTTATGTCAATTATATCTCAATAAAACTGGAAGAAAAAAGATTACCAAAAAATATTAAATAATATTATTTAGAACAGTATCTAAAAACATAAAGAACTTACAAATTAAATTAACAAAATAATGCAAGATCTAAACACTGAAAACTACAAATGCTACTGAGAAGAATAAAAGAACTGGGTGAATGTAAAGACATATTCTGTCTATAAATTGGAAGATTTGATGTTTTTATGATATCAATTCACCCTAAACTGACCTATAGATTCAAATGTAATAACAATTAAAATTCCAATAGGCTTTTTTGAAGGGTAGAAAATGGTAGAATATTCTAAAATCTATATGGAAATCCAGCAAACCCAGAAAGATATGTTTAAAAAAGCAGAACAAGGTTGGCATACTCATACTACCTACTATCAAGACTTACTACAGCAATCAAGAGGGACCTAGAGTCTGTCATACAGAGTGAAGTAAGTCAGAAAGAGAAAAACAAAAATGTCACATGCTAACACATATATATATGGAATGGTTCTGATGAACCTAGGGGCAGGACAGGAATAAAAGACACAGACATACAGAATGGGCTTGAGGACAAGGGGAGGGGGAAGGGTAAGCTGGGATGAAGTGAGAGAGTAACACTGACATATATACACTACCAAATGTAAAACGGAAAGCTAGTGGGAAGCAGCTGCAGAGCACAGGGATATCAGCTCGGCGCTTTCTGACCACCTAGAGGGGTGGGATAAGGAGGGTGGGAGGGAGACGCAAGAGGGAGGGGATACGGGGATATAGGCATGCCTATAGCTGATTCACTTTGTTGTACGGCAGAAACTAACACAACATTGTAAAGCAATTATACTCCAATAATGTTAAAAAAAAAAAGAGACTGTAGTACTAGCATAAGGATAGACATACAGATACAGAACATGGGAGAGTCCAAAGCTAGACACGCACATATATGGTCAGTTGATTTTGAAAAAGACATCAAGGTAATGCAATGGGGAAAGGATAATCTGTCCAACAATTGTAACAATTGGATATCTAAATGGGAAAATAAAAAGAAACCTCAATCCTTACCTATAACCAGGCAGACTTAAAATGAGTAGAAAATTTCTCCTCCAAAAGTGGCTCTCCTGAGTCCTTTATGTTTTATTTTCTGGTACTTGCAGGCTTTACCAACATGCTTAGTTTACCCATCAGGACAGGTCAAACACTGAAATGAGCATTACTTGGACTTTGAAAGAATTTGGTGTTGCCAACAGTATTCAGTCAGGCCAATTCACAGAAGTCTCGTGCTACTGCAATAGCTTGGCACACATCCCAAGAATTGAACAATTCCTTCCGACTAGTTCTACGCCCTACAACCCTGGAAAAATCTTTAAATTCCCTACTCTGGATTTCAAATCTTTCTTTCTTTTCCCCAAATTTCCACCACTAAACTGGGCATGTTTCATTGATTATCTGGGCCCAGGCTCATCATCTTTTTCCAATAAGGCTAAAATACTGTCTTGGCTAATGGACCACTGAGCTCTGCCCACAGGAAATCTCTGACTGGCCTTTGTCTTTACTGACCTTGGCCTCCTATTCACTTCTTGGGCCAAACTACAGTATTGGATTTTCATTCTGGCTCAACTCTTCACACCCCCGTCTCTTTGTATTCCTCTCCTTATCCTCTTAAAGCTCATTTTCCTAACTCGCCATAGAGATCACTAAAGCTAGTATTTTCCCTGAAGATTAAAAAATACTTAAGATAACATGTTTATAATTAGTAACTCCTCATTTTCAATTCACAGTCTCTTTCGGAGGGAGCTGTTATCTTTTATAACCAGACATTACTAAATGAATAAGTGATGAAACCTTCAGAGAGAGGGATCAGTCATTTAAAGACTGCTGTCCCCACTGTTAGCACTGACACGCCTCGTACAGGTCACCTCATGCCCCACCAAATTATTCCTCCTCCATAATCTTTAAAATTGGGAAGAATTTTTTTTCCGTCAATGATAGATCTTTAGGTCCAAAGACGAACACTGCTCGTTCACATGCTCTCTTACATACTCTTGTGCTCTTCCTATTTAGTTTTCTCCCCTAAAGAACCTGGAATAATTCAAGGGATATTTTGAGGACCTCACCTTATAATGCATTCACCCCTCTGCACCACCCCCCGCCTGCCCCCCACCAGAAACAAGAAAAAAACACTGTTTCTTCCTGAAATCAATCAAGCAACATCTCATGGGTAAGTGGACTCTCTTGCATTAATGTAACTCATGTGATTAATATAACGCAGGCGTCCCGGTGGCCTTGCGAGGCAGTCTCAGACACTTCCATCCAGCCTTCCCTCACCCCTCTCCCTCACTGGGCTCAGACCTGCACCTTAGTCTGACTCGCACCTCCTGCCTTCCCTGCCTCCACCCACCCCAGGTGTTTATCTTAATAAAACACTTGCACGTTCAATCCTATCTTGGCGTTTGCTTCTCGGATGACCCAGCCTGACACATCTGGATTAATAACTTACTTAAGTTTATGTTTTCCTGAAACTAGAGGCTCTTAAGTGGGTCCTCAGGAAATGGGTAAAGAAACGGATTTTGTAATGCAGATCTCAGATGCAGAGTTCCTCCTCTGTTCCATTTATCCCCATCTTGAAAAAGATACTAGTAAAAGGAAATTAGGCTTTTAAATAGTTGTGTCACACTAACAACTTTCCTAATATTAAGAGATTCTCCATTACATACAAATTCACCCAGTTCTAATGAGAAGGGAGCAAGTTATTTGATATTAACCACTTAGGTGTCTGTCTCTCTGATGGTAAGGTCCTGGAGGGTTAGCATCCTGCCTCATTCACTTTTTTACTGAGTACTGAGTTCACAGCAGGTACTCAATAAATGTCTGTTGAATGGAGATGAAATCAGTGATGCTTAATTGCAGTGAGGTACAGTGATTAAAGAGGGGCGTGGTTCTCAGAACTTTCTAGGGATATGAAAAAACATATAAAATATACCCATTGTTTTCATTACACAAACCATAGGAAAAAAGTTCATATTTCATCTTAAAACCACAGAAAGTGAAGTTCAACAAAAATCCTGTTAGCTACAGTGGCAATAAGCAAAATATAAAGTGAGAAAGATTATAGAGAACTGATTTTAAACCAATGAGGAGCTCTGCACCAGTCATACTCTATTCACCTAAAATCGTTGTCCTGCCGTTCTAAGAGCTGGCCAATACCTAATGTCTGGATTTAGAAGAGTAATAAGTTGCAATAACCATGTGGCTAGATATAGCGATACAGAATATGTATATGGGGTATATATAATACACGTGTGTTATGTATGATATACTATATAAGATATAGATATAAAGGTTTACTCATACCAATATTCCCGCATACCCATAGACTTACTCAAGCCTCATTATTTACGTACTGCCAACAGATATAACTATTTCTTCTGAAAAAAAACAAAAAGAAAAATCCTGTATCTTTCTACATGTCAAGTAAAGGAGTCATTATTTACGTACTGCCAACAGATATAACTATTTCTTCTAAAAAAAACAAAAAGAAAAATAAAGGAGTTTCTTTAAAACAAAATATTGATCTATTTAGATGATAGTGGAAAGTTTACATTTACAAAATAACTTGATAACAGTAAAAGAAAATAGAACAGAAAGAGTGGAGAGTTAGATGAACTCCACAACTTCTGATTCCTTCATCATCACTTTAAAAAAGAGTAATTTATTTCACCAACTGTTGGCATATTTGTGATAATTAAACTCTTACTACAGCAATGAAAATAAGTGTATTAGTGGAGATCTCAAACAATGAAGCTTTAACTAGTCTTTAACTAGTCTTAACTAGTCTTAGATGTGTTAATAGATTAACACATCTAAGCTATACCTTGTCATTGGGGAATTCTTGCTGCACATTAACTGGGTTTCCAATTAATTTCCCAATATTGTTTAAAGAACTCCATAATAACACTGGCTTGACTTTTAAGTGCACTCAGTGAATTTGAGAGGGAAGAAAGAATATTCCACACAACAGAGCCAGAAAAGGCAGAAAAGATTTTTCTTCTCCCTCTCTTCATTATTTTCCCCAGAAACTACTGCAAGTGGGTAAAAATTAAAGAAAAAAGATATACCTAAAACAATCGATGACAAGTTAAAATTATGAATTCCAGGTCTTTCAACATATAAAATGGTCTAATGAAAATTTTATGTAGAGTAAGTTCTACAGAATTGCAAGTTGGCCCTAAACTATGTAATATTGGGAAGTCTAATTCTTGCCCTACAGGCTTAGGAAAAAAATAAAACCGTAGCTCTTCACATTTCAAATTACATGTCATTTTACCTATGAGTCAACCAAATAACAGATACGAATTGAGGTGCCTACCAGGTTCAGGGCATGATAAGACATTTCATAATGAACCCCCAGTTAAAGGAACTAATCCTAAAGAATTCAGCATGTACTTTATATGAAAAAATGAGAAAAGCAAATAATTCCAAGTAGTTAAACAGAGGTAATGAATATATGAAAAGTTTCAATTAAAAGTTAAGGAAAATAAAGAGGCCTATAATTTTATAAAGTTTGACAAATTTGGTAGAAGAATAGAAAAATATGTATTTTTCTAGAGAAGATACTTTTGATTTCATATAAAAAGAAATGAAATTCTAATTACAAAAAGTGAATCAGTAGAAAAGGAACATTTATTCCTTTTCCAACGATACTATTTTCCTAGTTAGCTATCAGAAACCACTCAAACAAACGCAGAACTTCTCAAACAATTGCTTATAAAGTTTCATTATAGATGTTTTTTGGTAACAAAATATATTTCACATATTAAAAATAAGCAAGCTTTCATGCTACAGCATCTCCTTTCTTTTCTTCATTCAACAAATATTTATTGAGCTCTTAATATATAATTCAACATGGTTCTAATACTAGGGCTACACCACTGAACAAGATGGACTAAAATCACGGCCAACATGGAACTCACTTTCTAGGTGAGATAAATGACAGGCAAGAAAATAAGTAAAAGGTCTAGCATGTATATTCTACTACTATTCCACTGTCATTCTGCCATAATATTGTTCTTTGGTTCAATGGCGCTGGATGTGGTTTAAATAGAATTACAATGTAAGAAAAGCCTTTTAATATTTCAGATAAACCCTCTTGGCCCAGTTCTAAGCTAGATCTGTCTTAAAAGGATTACCATGATATAAACCTGGGATCACCAAACTTTTTCTATAATGAGTCACACATAAATATTTTAGGCTTTGCAGGCCATCTATGATCTATATCCCATATTCTACACTTATTTTTCCCTTTAAAAATGTAAAACTATTCTTATCTGGCAGGCCAAACAAAAACAGGCCAGGGGCTGAATCTGCCCTACAGCCATAGCCCTCCAACACCTGACCAAGAGATATGAGTATTCTTGCTTTTAAGCGGCTATGCTCAGTCATACATTTCATGTTTCTTTTATTTTTTTATATTTACTCTTTTGCTCTTTGTTGTTCATTTGCCAAAATCTAATAAAACATTCTTTTCTAGAGCCACAGTAGTTCCAAATACTACAGCCTGAGTCAGTTCTGAAGAGCATGGCCACCTGCTCTATTTCACACAAGCAACAGAAAAATGTTCTTGGCAGAAAAACCTTCCTAAATCTATACTTTAGAGAGATACGGCGGAGACTATACATGCTCTCCACTGACTTCCTGGAGCAGACACATATAAGGTCTAACGGTCCCTTACCTTGCTGGAGGAACGTCAATATTGGAAGAAACAACTTTTCGTTTTTGTTCAAGGAGACAGATGGAGCGAGTGTTTTCTTTTTCATGGTCAAGGGCTCGGTTGACTTTTTTGGTGTCTGCTGTTTTCACATCCTCCTCCATGGCCAAGGGGAACAAGTGTTGATGAGACAGTTTTTTACTAGAGTCACGTTTTAAGTCCTCTGGTTGAAATGTGAAGGCCATTTCCCGCTTAATGCTCCCCACCTGTGAAATGAAATGCAAAAATTCTTAGTCACCCAAAATATCAGCTTTGCATGACTACGTGCAGATGGCCATGACGGGAGACCACAGACTCTGCTGTCCCTGTTCATCTTGAAGATTTTATAGTTTAAATGGGAAAGAAGTCACACAGAAATAAAATAACTGACATTACAAAGTAATGCACAATTGACGCACCACCTGTCATAATGCAAACAAGAAGCATCGCAAGCACAAGAAAAGCCTTTCAGATGTGCAAAAACTTCGAAGGCTTGAAAGCGTGAGACCTAAAAAAAAAATCTAAAAATTTTAAACATTATTGTTTTCTCTTCTACAACTGAGAAAACTCAGTTAAGTAAATAAATTCTTAAATATTTCATGCTGATTATGTTTAATGAAGAGAGCTATATATATAAAATCAAGCCTTATATCTTTGACTATGATACTGATCTTAACCACACTCTTTATCTAATGAAGAATTGTTCTTCATCCTTTATTTATAGCAGTTAAGGTCTTAATGAAATCCTTCATCAGTATGACAACTAAAAAGTCATATTCATTTTTCTTATGATTTTTTACTAAATGCAATGGTGATTAAAGTTTAAGACAAACATGAATTTAGACCTCAAGGAATTAAAACTGGCTAAGGAAAATAAAGAGGTCTATAGTTTTATAAAGTTTGACAAATTTGGTAGAAGAATAGAAAAATATGTATTTTTCTAGAGAAGATACTTTTGATTTCATATAAAAAGAAATGAAATTCTAATTACAAAAAGTGAATCAGTAGAAAAGGAACATTTCAGATTTTAGGACTGTGATGACTGAAAAAGGAGACAAAAGTTAAGAAAGAAAAAGGATTTTGTAATGTGATTGGCGCTGTAAATGAGGTCCGGAGTGAACTTGTTAAAGTCCTAAGTACACAAAGAAGAACCAGGCTATCTGGCAACCCAGAGCCTCACTCATCAGCGGAGTATGTTTCAAAATATGCGCATCTATAAGACATTTCACAGGTCCAGAGATAGTCTCTCCCTTTCATGAAGTCAGTGTACATAGTCAGTAAATCTTCACTCACCCACTTAAATAGAGGATATGCTTATTTGTTTCTTTTTAATTTTAGTTAGGAGGAAAAGCACAAAGCATGTGATCAAATAGATTTAGAATAATAGGAGCTAAAGCCATAAACATACAGCATCTTCAGAATAAAATGAGAATATGTGGGCCCAGTAACAGCAGAGACTGGCAAAGTATGGTATTAATGACTAGAAACTCTCAGACTAAAGGAAAACTCTGAAGTATATGTGTGTTGGGAGTCACAGGACCTGCTCACATATGTATTCTTCCCGAGCCCAGGGATGACTTGTGCCTCAGGATTGCCTTGGCTGGAATGGATCTATCACATGAACACAGAGCCCTAAACTGAGCTCCCTGCTCTCCTTGGCCTGCACTTGTCAGGAAAAAGAGAGTATCTTCCATGGTGTTCCTGCCAGACCAAGCCCCAGCTCCACAGGACAATGGTCAGCCACCTGGGTCTACTTGCAACTCATTAAAGAGTTACCATATTTCTTAGAATGCACTAGTTAATGAAGCAAAGTAAGAGTCCAAGAAAAATGAGTGCGTTTAAGAGCTAACTGTTTAAATGACATCGATACTCAATAGAAAGGAATAGGAAAATATTTCACACTTCTAAAATGCAATAAATTTTCAATAAAAACGTAGTTTGGAAAACTGACTATTGTAATTATAAATTTTTAAAATATTCATCACTAATCACTTTCAGTGCAACTTCTTCTTCCTGGAGGTGGAAGAGAGAGGGAAGCATTTTTTCCACCTCTAGAGCATCTCATTCCCAGCGATGTTACAACAGGAATATGCCAAACACCAGGCATGAAGGATGAAAACAAAGGCGTGGTTTTGATGATTATAAATAGTTTCTCCCTAAGTGTCAAGTGTTACAGTAATTAAATATTTAAGTAGTCATTAGTATTAAGCTGTAGCAATAATTGACATCCATACCTCCCTTGGGGTCAACTGGACTGGTTAAATGAATTCAATCCAAAGAGAGGAGGGTTGAGGGAGAACATTACAGAAAGTTTAGCTTTTAGCTCCAAATATTTTGGGAAAAAAGCCAGCATCTAAAGCAAATTAATACAAAGTAGAATAAACTTCCTATAGAAATGATATTATAATTGTATGTCATGCTCTTAGCTGAGACTTCATAATAAAATAAATTATGGTAATATTCAACAATGTAAGCTATAAATCTTCCATAATACATTCTAAACATAAAATTAATCTCTCAATAATAATCAGGAAATTTTAGCAATGTAATGAATTTCAAAGACTACTTAGCCCAGACTCCTTTTTAAAAGTGGAATTAAAATGAGTTAGAAATGATCAAAGAAGAGAAAAAAGTGTAGAGGTGAGCAAGAGACTTTAGATACTTTGAGTCATAGGTTCCACTGTTTGTAAGGTTGGTGGAAGGAGTGGGTCACAGGTGTAGATGTTCATTATATCACTATGCCTTAAATGTATAGTACATGTTCTTTTTTTAAAAATTTATTTTATTTAGTTATTTTTGGCTGCGTTGGGTCTTTGTTGCTGTGCACAGGCTTTCTCTAGTTGCAGTGAGCGGGGGATACTCTTCGTTGTGGTGCACGGGCTTCTCATTGCGGTGGCTTCTCTTGCTGCGGAGCACGGGCTCTAGGCACGTGGGCCTCAGCAGTTGCAGCACGCGGGGTCAGTAGTTATGTCACTGGGGCCCTAGAAAGCAGGCTCAGTAGCTGTGGCGCACGGGCGTAGTTGCTCCATGGCATGTGGGATCTTCCCGGACCAGGGAATTGAACCCGTGTCCCCTGCATTGGCAGGTGGATTCTTAACTACTGCGCCACCAGGGAAGTCCCTACAGTTTCTTTTTAATGTTCTTTTATTCATATCAGATATTATATTTTAAAATATTTTTTAAAAGGAGAGTACACGGAGAGAAGAGAATGGAGCAAGTGTATGAGGTCAAATCTTGAGACGTGGGCTCAGAAATGGCCCAGAGAAATAGGATGGTGGCTGGGTCGGATGCTGGACAAAAGAGAATGCTCTAAGATGGGAGGTAATAGAGCACATTTGAATGCTGAGGCAGGATGGAAAGGAAGGGATGAGTGAGGGTTTGGAGGAGGAGTAAAAGGGGGCAGCCATTGCACCTCCAGCAGATCAGCCGAGGAAAGCAGATAAAGGAAGATATGAGCCCATTTATATGAGATTTCCAGAAAAGGCAAATCCATAAAGACACAAAGCAGACCGGTGATTGCCTGGGGCTGGGGTTGAGAGCAGGAACTGATTGCAAACGGGCACCGGAGAACTTTTTGCCATGATGGAAATGTTCTGGAACTAGACTGTAGTGATTTGTACAATGCTATGAATTTATCAAAAATCCCTGAACTGTATTCTTACAATGGGATGAATATTATGGTATGTAAATTATACCTTGATAGTACTGTTGATTTAAAGAAAAAAAAAAAAGGAAAGGAGGAAAGAACCAAACCAGGAGTAACTGGTGTAGAAAGTATATTCCCCAAGAACCGCCTAGACCAGAAACTGGGAAACGGTGCCACAAAGAGGCAGCCATGAGGTGCTTGACAACCCAGGCTGCTGCAAGCAGCTGTGCTGTTATACCCTGTGCACAAGAAAGATCAGCTAAAATCCAGTCCCCACTCAAGCCAGGTCCCCAGGCCTCTTCACCCATGGAAAAGGGACATTTTTCTAATTCATCCACCCGGAGAAGAACTTCTTGTACTCCATCTGCCCAGAGAGGGCACTCTTACTTATTTTTTTTCCCAACTTGCACAACGCCCTGGTGACAAAAGGAAACCCTTCTGGTGATCTGCAGGGCCTGGGCCGAGTTAGCTTCCTTCCTTGAAGCTGATATCAATTAATGATGTGACTCACATGAGCTGATATTTTTGTTAAAAGTTGGGGAAATCTCTCTGTGAAACAGCTCAAGGGGAGGCAAAGGGTTCAACAATAGAAGACAACCAGAGAAAACAAACAAATGCCCCAAATCTAGAAGCCCTAGGTGGCAAATAATGAAGAAAAAACAGCAAAACTCTTAACCAGGAATTTTGAGGAGAAAATACAAGGCAGAGGTTTAGGAATAATCTTAGTCTAGATTTTTTTTAAAGTGTCTCCTGCATGAGGAAGGGTTAATCTGACTGTATCCCACAGTGACAAGACTGTAAATTGGAAGGCAGTAGAATATGATTCTGGTTGTCAAATTTCAAGATGGACATTGACAAATCGGAATAAACACAGCAGGGTGATCAGGATGACAAAGGATCCTATTGGGAGAAATCTGGGAATATTTCATCTAAAAAACAGAAGGTTTAAGGCCCCCATAGCTTCTCTTAAATACGTGTTAGAGCCCTTTTGAAGAGGAATTTGAGTTCCGTGCTCCTCCGGAACCAGGATCAGCGGTGCCCACTCCTGCTTCTGGCTGACCGCATTCTGACCTTATGGTTTACTCTCTCTTCCTCTTTTCTTCTCACTCTTCCACCTCACTGTGAATGAGACATTTTGTATCTATAAGAAAGATTTACTACTTTTTACTTGACTGTGATTTCATGGACTCATAATCTGTTAAGCAGGTGGAATCTCAGAGACTACCTAGTCTCACATAAACATTTTATTTTGCACTATTCCTATAGAATCTGAATGCACTTTTCATTTTTTCAAATGTTCATTTACTACAAAATATATGCTTGTTGTTAAAATTCAGTAAAAATGTGTATAAAATAAAATGGGGACAGTTTTCTATTCTTCCCCACCCTCAGGTCTAACCCCTAGAAAGAATAGCTTTTAACAATTTACTGCAAAACTTCAACTTACTTAAAAGGCATTAAATACCTATCTGTGCATATATACTGTCTGGAGTGTCTAAACATGAATATGCTTATACTGACTGCATGTATTGCTCTGCAATACACAATAAATCATGGGCATCTTTTCATGTTAGTTGTACTATATTAAAAATTTTTGAATACTATAACATTTCACAAGATCATATTTTTTAACCCATCCCTTCCTCACAGACATTGAGGTATTTTTCAATTTTTCATCATTAAACATAATGCCACAATGAATACCCTTGTTGTATGTATGCATGTACCTTTATACTTGTGCAAGCATTTTTGTAGGAAAACGTGGAGGTTAGAATTTCTGACTCAACCAACCAAAATCTTCTCGATGGGGGAATAAACTATGGAACGCCCATACAATGGACTTAACCATGAAGTCACTAAAAAGAAGGGCATCAGAATAAATCCACGATCTATTAAGAGGAACACATTTGCTCATGATCTGCTAAGAGAAACAGGTAAGTTGCAGACTAGCATGTTAGGCATGATTTCACTGCTTTTCAAAAACAAAGTAGTTTGCTAAAAAGCTACACACCTTCTGGGCCAAGAAGGTTCTTCTACTTCTTTTCTTGTATAATTAGATACATGCGTACACACATACAGACACACACACAACTT
Organism: Neophocaena asiaeorientalis asiaeorientalis; assembly: GCF_003031525.2. Lineage (NCBI taxonomy): Eukaryota > Metazoa > Chordata > Mammalia > Artiodactyla > Phocoenidae > Neophocaena > Neophocaena asiaeorientalis. Next base: position 5,229,689 of record NW_020172369.1, on the reverse strand, counting down.
CCAAGTGGTGAGATTATGGGGGATTTTTTTTACTTTTTTGAGGTTTTCAAATTTTAAAAATTAATACAAAGAGAATTTTTTAGAGGTTCACAGAAAGTAGGAGGAATAATCCTCGGTGCTGGTCAACATATGAGGGAACTGGCACTCTCAACACCTGTTGGTAGGGATATACATGTTGAAGGAGGACAGCATGGCAAAAGGCAGCGAATTTAATGGTGCACCCCTCTGATTTAGCAATTCTACATCTAAGGGGGAAAAAATTACCTAGAAAAGCACACAAGAATATTTAGCACAGAATTTCTTATAATATTAAAAAAATGCAAATTCCCTAAACATCCATCAATAAATTTGGGGTTAAATATGAACAAATAAAATGTATAGTTTAAAACAAAGATATATTTCTTTATTGAAATGGAAAGACATTTAATACATTAATTGAAAAAAGGAAATCCAAATGAGTTTATGTAATATAATCTCGGAGAGGAGGGATGTATATATATATAAAGAGGAAAACAATTCTGAAAGGACATTCCAAAATGTTAAGAATGGTTCTCCTTGGAAGCAGAATTACAGTCCAGTTTTGCTTTTTATCCTGTTTGTAATTTTTACAATGTTCGTGTATAGTTTGGTATTTTAAAATTTATAAAGTTATTCTGTTCTAAAAAAAATACACATCATTTTTACATAATTAAGTTTCTCAAGAATCTGGCATTTATATAACTAATACCTTTTTCTTCTACTTAGCTTTCAGTTACTAGTATATATGCACATACTAAAGGGGAAAAATGAATTACTTAAAATGATCCATTCAACTGCACTATTACTTTCCTTGCTTACCAGCACCTCTCAGCTATACTGTATTACAAGCACTACCATTGAATTCCTTCTTCCTACCCAACACAGAAGCCCTTCAATAGCACATCACAGACACACGCTTTATCCAGTGTAATTTCCTGCAAGGGGACAAAGCTTGAGCTAACTGACAAATAAAACTCAAAATTTTTATTCCAACGAACAGCTTTTGTTTTCCTAAATGAAGATAAACAGCCTAACTGTAAATATGATATACTGGGGAAAATTGCAATTTTTTAAACAAGAAGTTAACAGTATCTATTTCAATCCTGAATTTCTCTAAGTGGTGTCCTTTGTAAACTGGACTGAAGCTCGTCAGCTTTTCTCAATACAAAAACATCTGGTTTCCACAGGAGGATTCTAACAGCACATCAGAAAACAGAATGGCTTCTAGCATCAGTTCACTTGCTTGATCAATCCTTCCTTCTGTCTACACTCAAGTGCATTCCAGGCTACCTTAATCCCAACACCCTCCCCATGAATATACGGTAATAAGATGCCAAAACGCATGTGTCAACACTCACTCTTGGAAACTGTCCTCACTTACTCATCTCAACCCAATAAGATTTGAGGAATTGGCTCTGGAGATTAACTGGATTTCCAGGAATAATCTGCAAAAAGTCAGCCCATTTGCCTTCTCGGGCTTTCTGAATAGTAAGAAAGTAGTATAGAAATTTTGGAAAAGGAAGTGAAATTCAGGCCACAGCAAAAACCACTCTCGAGAGCGAGCCACGGGAGGCAAGTGAATGGTCCATTTGGCCAAGCAACGCTTTAAGACTCTTCCATTCACCAGGCAACCACACAGTCCCAGCTGACAAACTATAAGAGAATTTTCCTTATTTCAGATTGTGTTTCCCCACCTTAGGATTTATTTTGTAAACTTGCTTTCAAAACACATAAATATACATATTTAGTAACAGATGACAATGACACGCCAACTACAGTGTGGAGCACGTAATCAGAGTCCCAGAATTTGAAACATGCTACGAAAGAAGCAAAGGTTATATTAATAATAGGAACAATTGATTTTTAAGTCAATTTAAAATATTACTACTAAGGGTCATGCTCAAAGAAAGACCAGACTCTTGAGTCGACTGACAAAGACTGTGTCCAAAAATAGTCAACAGAACTTTACTAGTCACTTCAAATTAAATGCTTCAAATTTCACGCTATGTACACAGAAAAATAAGTTGGATGGCAAATCTATCCAGTCCTAATGAATAGCTGTAGTAGAAACACTTTAAAAATAATTGCTTCCAATTGCTAGCCCCTTGATTATATTATTCCCTTAGCCCTCTGAAAACAATGAAGTGGTTTTTGACTGCTTTACCCTCAAGTTTATTATTTCTCTGTACCAAGACAGAGTAACTAGCTGGTGAAAATCATCCTGGTTTGCTGGTGTGATGATGGGGCGAGAAGTAAAACTCAGTACGACGGTGCTGAGACCCTCACTGTGATGGCAGCCACACAGCTACACTACCACAGCGATCAGTGTTGTTAACGCCGGGTTCACAACAGCACGTTTCACCTCTAATATCTTGACAGTTTAATATTCAACAAAGCATGACTTGGTTTGCCTAATGGCAGATGAGTCAGACACACAGTTAGGAAAGTTATTGCAAAATTTTTTGGTGGACGACTACTTGGCTGAAGTTTCAAGCCTTCTATTAACACGATGCAAGTGAGAACAAACTACGTATTTTAAAAAATCCTTTCTAAAATCCTGAATGGAATTACCTATTTCTATAAAGTTCAATATTAAATTCAAGCCTGGCTAAAGTCACCTGTGTATTTTTTCCAACCAGATGTAAGGAGAGAGAGGAAATATCAATATGGGTCTACCTCACTGGATTTAACTTTAGTATAGAGAATTTTGAACTTAATACAGTAATTAGGTATTCCATTTCTTTTATATAAGTCAGAGTTTAATTCAACCAATCACACCCAGTCATGTGAAAACCCTGTGGCCTTTACCTTCAGAAAATATCCAGAATCCAGTCACTTCTTATCACCTCCACAGTTACCATCTTGGTCAAGCCACCATTATCTCTTGCCTGAATGTGTACAATAGTCTCCTCCCTGGATCCCTGTCTCCTTCCTTGCCATACCTTTCCCACCCCCCAGTTCCTTCTGAATAACAGTAGCCACCTTGTCCCTTACCAACCAGCATCATATCATGCCCCTCCTCAGCTCAGCACCCTCCAGTGGCTCCCCATTTGACAAAGAATAAAAGCCAAGGTCCTTGCGGTGGCCTCCAAGGCCCCATTTGGTTTGGCCCCCCCGAATTCTTCTTTTCACCCTCTCCTACTTCCTGCCTCCCCTCTTACCTCTCCCTCAACCCTTGTTGGCCTTGACCAGGCCAGGCACACCCTGCCTCAGGCCTTCTCACTGGCTGCCCCATCTCCCAGGACTGTTCTTCCTTCATATCAATACATCCACACTGCTGGCTTCCTCACCCTTTCAGCCTTTGTTCAAACATCTCTTTCTCAGTGAAGCCAACTCTGACCCTCCTATTTAAATTGCAGTGCGCATCTCCCACTCTTCATCTCCCATATTCTATTCTACTGTTGTTCTACAGCACTTACAACAAACTGCATAATTTATTATCTATTATGTTTATTGTCCAGGCTGCATTGCCAGAATCTTGCTCTACGAGGGTAGTTTTATTTTGTGTACTGATGTTTCCAGTACCTGGAAGAGTATCTGAAACAGAGGGTGCCCTCAATAGGCATTTAGGGAGTAAATAAATGAATGCATTTTTAGGTGATTATATGTGCTATAGGGTAGCACCTACTAATAAAATCTAAGGAGGGTGGATGCCAAGTTCCTGGACCTGCAAAGAGTGGGGTCATATTCAATAGAAATTTCCTAAGCTACCAAGAAGGAAATAGTGAAATGTGCTATAATTTGGAGAAGAGGTGAGAAGTAATTACAGGATGGCCTATATTACTCCTTTCCTTATCAAGTGTTGAATTTTATTTCATGGAGGATTTTATCTCCAGGAATGCGATCTTTATTGTATAAAAAGATCTATAAAGAAAATAGGGTTTGTTTTACTTTTAATTAAGGGACTCTGAACTTTCCTTCTACAAATATCACCCAGTTAATCCAGGACAAACCTGTAGAGAGATAAGGCAGAATTTCACAACCAAGTCACAGTTATAAAGTTCTATAATTTTCAAAACTCCTGGGGAGTGGAGATTCCTATAAGGGGCAGGACATGGAGAAACCTGGTCCCCAGGGATGCCCAGAAACACTTCCCACACCTATCTGAGGCTCATAGCAAATCCAGGCCACTTATTCTCCCGATCAATTTTAACATTTATAGTCAAGAATAACAATATGGGGCTTCCCTGGTGGCGCAGTGGTTGAGAGTCCGCCTGCCGCTACACGGGACACGGGTTCGTGCCCCGGTATGGGAAGATCCCACATGCCGTGAAGCGGCTGGGCCTGTGAGCCATGGCCGCTGAGCCTGCGCGTCCGGAGCCTGTGCTCCGCAACGGGAGAAGCCACAGCAGTGAAAGGCCCGCGTACCGAAAATAATAATAATAATAATAACAATATGAAATTCAATGTCATCTTTCATTTCTTCCACATTTGGTTCATAGTAACTATTTCTGCTGATAGGATTTGGGTCCCACCTGAAGTATTTTCTTAGAAGTTTCTTCCTGAAGGAGAACAGACAGCTGTTTTGCTGAGGGGCAGCTGACCTATGGAAGACTTGTCCATACCAATTGCTGTGACTGCCACATAGAGCCCACGATTGCCACTGCCCACCACCACTGCCAGGAGGACTGGGGCCCCTGGGTGCAAAACAGGCATCACTGTCGCTGACCTTTCCTCATTGTAATTTCGCCCCAGGGGAATCTCACGGTCTCCTCTCACTGGAACCTTCCTCTGCCCATCACACGAAACAGAGAGCTACTCTGGAGACTGTATACTTCACAGAGCCTCTTCCGTGGCGGCCTACTGGAGCCCATCCCCATCTCCCTGAAGTCTCCTCTCCTCCCCTACTGAGGGTCTCTGAGCAACCTTGTCCCCACCTGGCCTGAATCCTAGGCACAAACATACACAGCAAAAAAGAAGAGATTCTTGGCAATTCAAGCAATGTGTTTGAGTTCATTTTCTTCATGGGTTTATATGGTTGTTTGCCATTGACCTGGGAATCAAACGAGACTTTAAAACATGATTTTTCTGACCAAACCACACATTTCCCAGAAGTGGTTAGAACTTTTTGGTAAGTTGGAGAATGTACTCCTGATACGTATAAATTAAAGGACAAATCAGTTCTCGAAAAGGACAATGCACAATTTCTCTGGGCACAAACAGGACCAAGAAAATCCTTTCTTTCAAGAACCTAATCTGAGAGACCAGAAACTGATGTCAATTAGTACTGGTGGCTGGGAGTGACAGCATGGGTGACCAGCTCAGGCCACGGGCATGTGAGAAAGTAGAGGAAACCAGAAAAGAGTGAGGAACACTTTGGAAAGAAATAGGAACAGAGGGCAGGAAGGTCCTCAGACAGACCAGGCGTCTGAGAGCTGCCTCATCCCCCCGCCCCTCAAGTCCTCATCCACCCTGAGCCTGAGTGGACTGTCTGTAGGTCACCTCTGTGCCTGGACACCTGCATCTCCTGCCTCATTATCAGAATCTCCGCGCCCCCCCCCCCCACCTTTCTTTTTTTGCAAAACCTGAGCTGGTTTCAACTTCTTGCAACAAAAAGAGTTGGACTAACTAACCCAATGCCTTGAATTCCTCTGGCAATAAGAACTATAAATGCAGCATTTCCAGTTCATCGGTGGTTGCCACAGGCTAACACAACTTCTTTAATTTTCAGAGCAGATTAAGAAGCAGCTTTTAAGTAAAAAAGAACTGTCAGTTGCTAAGTGTTCTTCCTTAAATATACATTTTATTTAAATACAATTTGTCATTCCTTTGCGCAGTAAACAGCAGGTGAAATTAAGAACTCAAGTTGAAAGCTAATGAATTCACATTTTAGCTTGCGTGTGGCTCTTAATTCACAGGCAGCCGATTACTTCTACTAGCTGCACAGATGACTAAATAAAATCTGCTAATAAATGCAGCTAGAGTGTATTCAGGAAATTAAACAGTACGTATTAGAACAAATCGGTAAATCTGCTTATCATAAATTTAATTCTTTAGAATAAAGGTCCAACAGGTGTATGAGAGAGCAGGTGGGAACATGAGAGAGAAATACGTCCCACTTCAACATAGTCCTTCATAAGAAGGTAGATGGCTCAACGGAAGAGCTGGGCTAACCCATGACAATGAGCTTTAGGAAGACCTTACGATAGAAAGGTGTGTTCGTGGGGTTTCCGTCTGGTCACGATCCTTCCTTCCTGCCTTGCTGGCCGTGGACTTCAGGCTTGCTTAGCCAGCTATAATAAATAAGCAAGTGTGTGCCTGTATGTGTGTGCATGCATGTACGTACAAATGAAAAAATACAACACACATACACACACCCACCCATACCTCCTAGCAGTTCTGCTCCTGCTAGAACCCTGACTGATACAATATAAAACTTGTATAAGGTAGTCATGCTTCCCCTAGACCTCTCCTCTAGTGGTCCAGATGCTATTTAGACGCAGAGAACAAGTTTTGCTCAGTTTTGTATCTCAGACACCTGATGTATGCACACTTGGCACATTCAAGGTGCTTGGTAAATGTTTGCTTAACTAATGTAATTAAGTGATGATAAGACAGCAATGGGGCCAGCCTATAAGAGCCGAAAGGAAGATTTGTAAAATCTGGAGACAGAAGTGATTCCATACTCACAATACTCTAAAGTATACAGAAGACAATAACAATAGCAAAAGTAGTAGTAATAATAATAATGGCCACATTTATTAAACCCTTACTAAGTACAAGACAGTGCATTAAAATTTCTTCATATACATTATTTCATTCCAGTCCCAAAATATCCTAAGAGGAAGATCTTATTAACCAAACTTTATAGATAAGAAAACTAAAACTAAAACTACGTAACTGACTCGAGGTCTCATAGGTCTTTGCCCTCATTGCTCTCTCCTCTCTACTGGATACTTCCCATCAGCAATCAAACATTCTCCAATATCCCCTATCTTTAAAAAAAGAACCCACCTTATTTTGACCTCTGATCCTCCTCAACTACTGCACCTCTGCTGTATTCCCTGTTGAAGTCGAGTTATGAATAGAGATGTGTACATGAGCCGTCTTCACTCCCTACTTACTCCTCAGTAATACTCCCTATTTACTCTTCAGCTTATTGTCATTGATTTCTACTTCCTCCAAAACAAAAAGAAATCATGCTTTTGCTAGAGTCACAGTGAACTATACAGAGTATATCACTAAATTTAATAAATACATACTTTAAAATTTCCATTATCTCAGTACTAAACACAACTAGCCTCCTTGAAGCATCATCTTCTCTTGGCTTTATGATAGCAGGACCAGTCATGGCTCACGGGCCCAGCCGCTCCGTGGCATGTGGGATCTTCCCGGACCGGGGCACGAACCCGTGTCCCCTGAATCGGCAGGCGGACGCTCAACCACTGTGCCACCAGGGAAGCCCCAGTGCCAATTCTTATTTGTAGAGCAAGACAACAGACTCTTTAAGAACCCTGGAGAGTCAGGCTGGGATGATCAACTGCACAGAGCCGGGAGGAAGGTCTGACCACATCCCAAGTCTGAACTAGCAGAAGTACCACACGACAACAGGTACCGAAAGCTACAACTTCCACAACAGATGCTCCTGCAGCGCCAGGAAACTCTGACACTGTGTTTTGCCAGAAGGTCGATTCTGTACATGGCTACCCCTCACTGCCTTATTTGTGCCTAGTCACATGCCTCAGGTGGGTGCATTGCTTTGACAGAACCTAAGTCACACAGAATTCTAGCTGCAAGGTATCTGGGAAGTTCCAGCCACAGCAGCACAGAAAACTAATATACGAAGGGGATACAGAGGTGTTGAATGAGCCAATGTACAGTATTGCCATGCCACCACACGTTTCCTGATTTCTTTCTTTTTTTTCTTTGCAGCCTCCTCTATCTGCTACCCCCAACACATATTTTTAATCTGTGTACTTTTCTCTATTTTTATTGCCACCATCATTTTTTTTTGGACTACTACAATAACTTCTGGTCTAATCTACCCACTTCTACTCTTAACTCCTCAGAATGTGATTGAGAGAATAAAATAAGAAAGAAGATTTCGTAATTTTAACATACCATATAAAAATTAATGCTAATAAGCTAGTGTTCTTAGTTATAGCTATAAAACTTTTAAAAACATCATTTAATTAGGCAACTACCTATGTGATACAACTTGAAGATGCCATAAAGATACCTGGTTGAGATATACATTCCAATGGCTAAGAATGCCAGAAATATTATCAATAGGGTTAAATCATAGGGTTCATTATATCATTAACCCAGCATCCTTGGTTAAACTATAACTAAACCAGGAAAAGGAGTCTATGTTTGTTGTGAAATCATGTACAACTGAAATCAAATCCCAGTCCTGCCACTTGCTAGGTAGTTGATCTGGGGAAAGTTTATTAACCTGTCTGCACTTCAAGGTCTGGTCCTCACCTATAACACAGGGATGATAGGTTGGTAGAAAGGATCAAAGGGGAATATCTAGTAAAGTGACTGATGCACGGTAAATAGACATCATTTCTCTCTGGCAATACCTTACTGAGAATTAGTTTGTGAGACTAGTTAATATCCAGTGTGCTGGGAAGTGAAAGACAAAATACAGTAGCAATCTGACACAGGTTTAGTGCATCAAAGGGAACGCAAACATACAAAAACAGGAGGTTCCGGTGGGGGAGATGGGGCTCTGCTCAGAGAGAACAGTTTGGGTCATCAGGGGCAGCTAGAGGTAGGTAAGGCTTCTGGGAGCCTTGAGTGGGAAACGGGTCATAAGAAAAATAGAAATAGCAAAAAAAAAGAAAAACCCAGGAAGAGATAACGAAACCCATCTCTCCCTTAAAAGTTTTTGCCTAGAGTGAGCCCAGTGGGGTGCCATCAATGTCTCTGACCATGGTCCAAATCATCCCACTTCCTCAACTCTAACCTTACTCAGGAATGCATAGGAAGGGCAGGAAGAAGGAAGAGGAAGTGTTCAGTGATAGCACATCATCCCTTGCTTTGCTCTACATCCCAACAACAGTAGCAATCTTCTTCACATCAATAGGCTCCTGCACGAGTCTCCCTAACAGAGACAGAGGGCAAGCCTACAAGCTAGAAAACATGCCAAACAGAGGTTCACCTTCTCACCTGCAGACATCTGCTTTCATCTTCAACTCAAGAAATGAGCAAAAAGACAACTCTACTTTGGCTGTTGCTAAGACGTATCTCGTATATTAAAACGTATCTATGGCTGTTTACTGATGCAAATCATATGGAAGAAATTATTTTCCACGAATTTTTTAAAAAATATATTTAGCCTATGGATTAATTCAATATATAGGTTTAAAAAAAAAAACAGGAGCTTTGTATTAGTATAAACTTTACTAAGTTAATGAAAGAGGAATGTATATTCTAGAATGGTGGCATCTAATTTACTACTTTCAAAGACAGAATTTGTAGACGGTGGGATTCTGTAAGTAGTTTGACAGGCGTTGTATACTAAAATTCGCCTGATAAACACAACCATGTGGCCCTGACATCCCTAGTAGAAGAAATGAAACTTGGCTGGCAGCCAAATAATACTTATCACAGGACCCTACACAGAGCAAATGATTCATATGTCATATGTTTATGAATGTCAAAGAGCACACATTCAGGTTTTTAAAAGTCGAACTCTTTTGTTCATGTGTTAGCTATTTAAAGGATATTCTGTTAAAGGAAAAAGGTAAAATATGAATAAGCCCCAATTTATTCTCTAGCTTCAAAAGGCAAATAAGTTGTTTACAGCCAGAAGCATGTACATTCTTCCAGGAAAACAGCAGACCAGTGATAGACACTATATAAACACCTTCTGTATCTCTGTATAACACACAATTTTAAAGTATATGTTAATACATTAATTCCCAACTAAAACATCTCTTAATTGTCTTATTTAAAGATCATTTTCCTGGAACTCTTTCTAAAAGAGGTTGTATAAAAGATTTAAAAGGAGATAAAAATTCGAAAGCTTGAATATTTATTCCAACCCACACATAAATCCATCTCCTTTTTCCTAGTGATAATAAGAAAGAAAGGTATTTTAGTAGACCTTTGAGAAGAGTGTTTGCTTGAAAAGTAGGCATTCACTTAACAAATATTTTTACTAGGTACTGTAGGCACAAGAGATAAGAGTGATAAATACATATATCCATACATTAAAAAAGTACAGAGGTCGCTATACTCATGGAGCTTGAGATCAGTGGGAAGGAGGGTCAGAAATAAATGAACCACACAAACATAAATAATATTACAACTGCAACAAATGCTCTGATAGAGAAGTATATGAGCTATGAGCACATGAAAGGTGAAAAATCAGAGAGGTCTGGGAAGACAACTCTGAGAAACTATCTTTGTCAGTTTGTGCTGCTGTAACAAAAATACCATAGACTGGATGGCTTAAACAACAAACATTTATTCTTCACAGTTCTGGAGGTTGACAAGTCCAAGATCCAGTCCCTGGAAGGTTTGGTACCTGGTGAGGGCTAGCTTCCTGGTTCATAGACAGCTGTGTCCTCTGTGGCAGAGAAAGAGAGCGCGCCGGACTTTATGAGGACATCATTTCCATCATGGGGCTCTACCCCAAGACCTCGTCCAAATCGAATACCTCCCAAAGGTCCCATCTCCAAACACCATCACATTGGGTATTAGACTTCAACATATGAATTTGGGGCTGGGGGCGGGGGACACAAACACTCAGTCCATAGCAGGAAGTGACAGATAGACTGAGGTCTGAGAGGTGGAGCTACCAGGTGATGGGTGGTTGTGTCAGGAAAGCATGGCGAGCTTAAGAACTTGAAAGAGAGTCAGTAAGGCTGGAGACCAGAGTAAAGCATGGTGTGGAGTATGAGATGAGGACACGAGAGAAAGGGGGCTAGACCATGTGTTAGGAGCTGAATTGTGTCCCCCCATGCCCCAAATTCATATGTTGAAATCCTCATTCCTAGTACCTCAGAATGTAGCTGTATTTGGAGACAGGGCCTTTCAAGAGGTAATTAACACAAAATGAGGTCTTATAGGTGGGCCCCAATCCAATATGACTGGTGTCTTCCTAAGAAAAGGAGACTGAGACAGAGAAAACATGCAGACCAAAGGATGAACATGTGAGGACACAGAGAGAAAGTGGCTATCTTCAAGCCAAGGAGAGACAGAGCTCAGAAGAAACCAAACCTGCCAGAACCTTAATCGTGGATTTCGAGCCCCCAGAAGTGTGAGAATAGAAATTTCTGTTGCCTAAGTACCAGAGTCTATGGCATTTGGTTATGGCAGCCTTAGCAAGGAATGGTAAAAACTATGGTCTTGATCCTAAGATCATCGAATTCATGGATGGGGTTTAAACTGGGAAGAGGAAGGGCTATAGATCAGATGTGCCGTTTGCTCTGGCAGTGTCAAGGTGAACAGCAGAGAGGTGAAGTGGATGCAAGATACGGTAGGCTGAATAATGGCCCCCAAAGACATCCACATGCTAATCCCAGGAACCTGTGAATGTTACCTTATACGGCAAAAGTAACTCTGCAGATGGGATTAAGGATCTTGCAACCCCTAGAGCCTCCAGAAGGAACCACCCCTAACACCTTGACTTTACCCAAGTCAGAACCACTGTGGACCTCTGACCTCCAAATCAGAATACATCTGTGTTGGTTTAAGCCACGAAACCTGTGGTACAGAAACCTCTTACAATGGCAGCAGAACCCTAACACACAGGGAGATCAGCCAGGGGGCTGCAGGCAGCAGCCTAGTGGAGAGATGCTCGGATAGTGATGGCACGGATGGCGAGGAGACTGACTTGAGAAATACTCAGGAAGTAAGATCAACAGGAGTGGGTGCCGGGTTTGATTTGGGGGAGAAGTGAAGGAGAGGGAACCAGTGAGAAGCATTTGTGTTCTTTACTTCCCTCCTACAACCTCCAAATACGGGCAGAGCGGTGGATCGACCATCCCACTTTGGGAGTCAGGGATCTGACAAGGCATTTAAAGATCTGAAGGCAGGAAACAAAAGCTGTTTTTCTCCTTTTACTTCATCTTGGAGTTTAAATTTTAAAACGCTACCTCCAAGCTAAATATGCTATTAAAATTTTATGTGGAGACGATCAAAACCCTCAGTTTAAAAATTATTTCTGCATGTGAAATATTTCTTGACTTTGATTTCAAGAAAGCCTGGAGCCCCTGAGGTGCTTACCATAAAGATTGACAAATGGAAGCTACAGAGGACCTATATTCTTCTCTTCTGTTCTATTTGCTTATCATATATTTATGCTCTCCTCAATAAACTTTTAGCCTCTTAAGACCACCAAAAGCTAATATACATAGAAGAACACATTTAATTCATAATATATAGCCCTACAGCACCTATGCCACACCCTTCCTCGCTTTTGTAGTGACTCTGATCCCACTGAGCTCTAGGCAAACAGTCATCAGTAGGGCCTTCTCGATGCCAAATCTAATGCAGGTCATTTCCTGCACTTGCACTTCGATTTCCTCACACCGGAAGCTGACCCTGCTGATAAGAAGGGTCTTGGCTACACTTAGGAAGTTCAAGCACTTGATGATTAAAAGTGGTGCTGATGTGACTTGGTGCTGTTTGCGTCTCTCTCACTAATTGCCTAGCTTATATCAGAACAAAAAAGAGCCGGTATACTCCAATACTCTGTGTTCCTCTTTTAAGGAACACGTCTAGACACAGACTTCTACAAACATCACCAAGAATTTGGAAGGTCTCTCAGCATTGAGAAAGGAACTATCAGTCTTCAAGACTGTGGGCTTTACTGTTAGTAAGATGGTAAGAAACCATCCTCAGAATCATGAATTTAGACTTGATTATCAAGTAAGATTTTGAAGTAGAAGAGGCACAACCAAATACCCCCAAAGGAAGAACACACAAAAAAAATCTGCAAAATTTAGCAATTAGGGGCCATTTCACTCAGATGTTAATAACTCTGAATGACATAAGAGTCTCCACATTAAAACCCCAGTACCTGATATTCCTAAGTCACCATGTTCATCCTCAGTGGGGAGGGAAGTATGTGCTTTAATTTTAGATTTTTTTTTAATTGCTAAAGTAAAATGCCTAAACCCCTAATCTCTGCGACACCAAAAACTGTGTTGCATTATTCATTTATAGTAATACTAAATAAATGAAATAAAGAATGTCTTGTTGATTTCTATATTGCTGGGTTTATGTGTTGGATGTTCAAGCTTTTGAAGGACAGGACGAAGCTACCTTGGATTGTTATCAGGAAACGCTGTTCATGAATCATGCATGACTAGATCAGCCTTTTGGTTTTGCAGAGATCTGCATCCCTACCAAAGTAATCCAGGGCCATACTGAGGGACTCGTTTCATTGACAACGACTTACATACTTTTCACTGGTGTTTTTTAGCAGGTGCTTGTGAGTGAAACGTACATGTAGTTTCCAGCAGCAACTATTTATTTCCTAAGCAGAAACTGTAAAATATAATTGATATTTATTTTGGAGGGTACAACTAAAAAACATTCCAGACTTACTGAGTAACCCAGATTTTAAGGTAAAGAGACCTAATACACACACACACACACACACACACACACACACACACACACACACACACATTCAAGTCTTAATTCTCCTACGTTGAGGATACTGTTACCAGACCATTTTTAAAGGAATCAAGAGATCTTTGGGGTTTATTGGGGAACTGAATAGATTATCTAAAGCCAAGCAGTATGTCTTCCATGAAAAACTAACTATAGCACTGTCAAAACTCTCAGAGAAGGAGGCATTTTCTAGGTGGTCTATTGAAGTGGTCCTGTTTTTGGTTAATAAGTTCTTCTTTGGTTGGACTTAACCTGGTTTCCACTCCAGAGAAACTCAACTTGGTTTCCACTCATTCCATCTTCATTGGAGATAAAGAATAATTAGTCAGTGTCCTTTTAGATTTTCAGAGCTAAAAGGACTCCAAATCTAGCTCACCAAGATCATAGGATACAAGATTAACAATGCAAGAAACAATCACATTTCTATATACTTAGAACAAACACATGGAAACTGAAATTTAAAACACAGTTACACTTACAATCACTCAAAATAAAATGAAATACTTAGATATTAATCTAGCAAAAACATATACAGAATAATCTGTTTCCTGAAAATTCAAAAGCACTGCTGAAAGAAATGAAGGAAGACATAAATATATGCAGAGACATATTGAGGCAGTGGATTGGAAGACCCAACTTAGTAAAGTTGTCAATGTAGGTTTATCAAAATCCCAGCAAAGTTTTTTTTTTTTTTTTTAATTAATTAATTTATTTATGGCTGCGCTGGGTCTTCGTTGCTGCGTGTGGGCTTTCTCTAGTTGTGGCGAGCGGGGGCTACTCTTCACTGTGGTGCACGGGCTTCTCATTGCAGTGGCTTCTCTTGTTGCAGGGCATGGGCTCCAGGCATGCGGACTTCAGTAGTTGTGGCTCACAGGCTCTAGAGCGCAGGCTCAGTAGTTGTGGGCACATGGACTTAGTTGCTCCACGGCATGTGGGATCTTCCTGGACCAGGGATTGAACCCGTGTCCCCTGCATTGGCAGGCAGATTCTTAACCACTGCGCCAGCAGGGAAGTCCCTAAATTTTTTTCAATTGAAGTATAGTTTATTTACAATGCTGTGTTAGTTTCAGGTACACAGCAAAGTGAACACCAAATTCAATGTGTACACCAAATTCAATGTGTACATGAATGTTCACAGTAGCTTTATACATAATAGCCCAAAACAGGAAACAAACCAAATGTCTTTCAATTAAACGAACTGTGATACATCCGTACCGTGGAGTACCACTCAGTAATTAAAAGGAACAAACTACTGATACGTGCAACTACTTGGGGTTCGTTCAAATCCTTGGGGGCTTCCCAGGTAAAATCTGGAACTGGTCCCCATGCACAGAGGGCAGGGAGAGGCAGAAGAAAGAGGCAGCCACTCCAGATTGTTGGGTGGTGGTTTTAATAAGCAAGGGAACTTACACAGGAGGCTTCCCTTGGGCGACTGCAAGATGACTAAATCTCCACACACCCACCAGAATCTTAAGAGCTTGTACAGAGGCCTTAACTGGGTTCAGCCACTATCTAGCCCAGGTGGTCTCAGCAACACCTTTCTCTCTTAAGGCTGCATTCTTGAAACAGCTCCTAGTGTGCAAACAGTGGGCAGAATGTACATTCCAAGGACAGGGGCGGGGGTGAGGAGCCTCCAATGGCCCAGGTCCAACTCTGGGGTCAACCGGTGGTCACATCCTCTCGATGACCTCCTCCAACACTTGGGTGGATCACAAGGGAATTATGTTGCATGAAAAAAGCCAATCTCAAAAGGTTACACACTATACAATTCTATTTATATAACATTCTTGAGTGATAAAATTATAGACATGGAAAACAGATTAGTGGTTTCTAGGGGTTAGGGATTTAGAGGTGGGAAAGAGGTAGCTGTGACTATAAAAGGGCAACATGCCACAACTAAAGATCCCACATGCCACAAATGAAGATCCCACGTGCCACAACTAAGACCACGCACGGCCTAAATAAATAAATGGCAACAAGAGGGATCCTTGTGATGGGACTGCTCTGTATGTTCACTGTGGTATTGGTCACATGAATCTACACATGTGACAATGTTGCGCACACACACAGATGCATGTAAACTGGTAAAATGTGAATACGGTCAATGAACTGTGTCAATGTCAATTTCCTGGTTGTGCTACTGCACTGGAATTATGCAAGATGGTCCCACTGGAGGCAACTGGGTGAAGTATATACAGGATCTCTCTGTATTATGTCTTAGAACTACTGTGGGTGAATTTACAATTATCTTTTAAAGCTTTTTTTTTAAAGTTAAAAAATGTAAAAAAGAAAAATATATAGTCTACTCCCATTTTACAGGTGAACAAAGGAACAAGCAGTAAAGAAATTTACTCAAGATTACGCTGTAATCTTTTAGTTAAGAGCTAGGTTAAAAATAAGATTTAGGCCTCTGAATTTCCCACTATGCCACAGTCCTTAACACAAATAATAAAATAATCAATCACTACTGTCCCACCCCATACTGGGGGATTAAAATAATAAAGGTACCTTCAAGCAGCTAAAAATGTAGTTGAGGAGACATGGAATAATATTAAGGGGATAAGTGAGTATTTAAGTATTTAAGTATTATACGGTTCTACCTTAAATATAATAAGAATATATATAATAAGAATATAATAACTCAGAGAAAAAAGGTACAGACTTATATTTGTCACACAATTCTACTGCAAATCTGAACAAATTCAAGGCAAGTAACCTCATTTATATACAATAACACGCATGAAAGAGACTTCTATTCAGATGCCCAGATTTACCTCCAAATATGTTCTATGCTTAGGATACCATGTTATGGGCAGAAGGTGGACCGCCACAGCTGGAGATGGTAATCACCAGCTACTGGTTACCAGACACCACTGCACTACCCTGCCCCCGCCCTCCTCAGTGGCAAGCCCAGCAACACAAAACATCCTAGGAAAGACACAGGTCGGTCCTTTTCTTCACAGAAATAAGCCACATGCAACAAATAAGTCCAGCTCATCTGAGGTGGAATTCATTACTTCCCTCACACTTAAGATTTAAATTTATTACTATTGTAATCTGTGGCCCAAAGGTGATGACAAAGGCATTACTATAATACTCAGTTCCATCTTAGCAGTAGAAACTTTGCAACAAAACACTATAAGGAACTGGAGAGTGGTAACCTGCATAGGGGGCTGACTAAATTTGCACTGCAGTGAGCTCCAATAATGATTTGGATTTTGGTAATGATGGTGGATTTTCAGGCTCTGTTTACCTGGCTCTGAAGATGATGGACTTTTCAGCTCTGAGGATGAAGATTAAAACTTTTATGATAGTTTTGTTACCATTTTAGGAGCTTGTTATATAGATTTAAAGTTCACTGAAATATGTTTCTTTTTAGAAATCAATTTTTCTTGCCCAATAAAATATGTGTTTTTCTTGTTCCATGAGCATCACATACCAGGATTCCATTCAGTTTGTTTTGCTGTGTTTCACATCAGTTTTTCCTGAAATATTTTTTTTCTGAAATATTTTTCTGCGTTCATATTCAATGGTAACTTTCAGGTTCCTACTCATTTTTTTGGTAACTTTGCTGACTTTGTACCTTTATTTACATTTGCTTTTCAATCGTGTACTGGATAGAAATTCATTCTTAATCTTGACTATTATTGTGGCTTGCTTTTAAATTACAGCCCCATTATTTGCTTTATATCACATGCATGGTATGGGATTAAACTCACCATACCATGAGGTTTTTTTTGTTTGTTTGCTTGTTTTCTGTTTGTATCCTCTAACACAGAAACTTCACTGTTTGCACATTTTTTTTTTTCAGGATTGACAGGCTATCACAATCTTTCCACAGCTCGTTATTTCTGTATTTATAGAAACACAACTTAAAAATCATGTATAATACATGCATGGGATAAAAAGTACTTAAGCATCCCCCTCCCTCCAAAATTAAAAAAAAAAAAAATCTCCCTATAACCTCGAAATGCTTCTTAGATGATGGCATGTCACTGGTAAAGTCAGCAAAACTGATGCAGTCTGGCACGAAGGCCTGCCACCCTCACCCTGTCCTTCCACCAGGCTCCTTCCTGTCCCCTGGTCTCTGCACTTGCTCTGTGCTTCTCGCTGTTGTTTTATTTTGTTTTGCTTTTTGCCTAGAGTGGCATTCTCCCCCTTCTCACTTTACAATCTCTTTCTCAGCCTTTAGACTTAGTTCTAACATCATTTACTCCAAAGCCCTCATGGACTCCCGTGAGTAGTCATTTCCCCCTTTCTGTGTTCCCAGAACACTCCTGAGCTTGTTCCTACAGAATTCAAAAGGCTGGACTGTGAATATCGCAAACATGTTTGTTTCCCCTATTTGACAGAAACACCTCAGGTGGGGACCGTGGGAAAGCGCCTGACATAAAGCAGGTGACAAACTGAGCAGGCTTGCTTCCTGATTGGCCCCAACCGTTGGCCTGATGGATTAGGCTATTGTTTCATTTTTGGAAAACAGGGGCAGGTTTATTCTCATGATCTAGGAAAAAGGCATGCACCAAGCACACAGGCTGGGACATTTTTGTTTTTTTTCCGGCTGACCCAGGCAGGGATCTCTCAGGACTCCCATTTAGAAGTAAGAGCTGAGAGAGAAAAGCCATGCTTGTTCAGAATCCCGTAAGCTAGTAGCCATGGAGGGTGGGACTTACTTTTCTGGTAGGTGAATCTAGAAGGCAATACAACTTGGAAAGCAATAGCTAAGAAAGAAATCCAGTGCCCTCAGTCAATAGGGATTCTCTTGAAAAAACACACTCCATGTTATATGTCCAGTGTACTCTAGACACTAAGGTTAGAATATCACCTCTTGTATCTTTAAGATCTGCACCTGGAAAGGAAGGGCAGGGAAACAACATGGGGCTTTGGTGACAAGAACCCGTAGACAACTGTTGGGGATGAATGAAATTATTTGGGGACGTACCTCCATACTGATGTACTCGTGGTAAAAATGATAAGCCTAACAACCTTAGTACACTTATGCCACATAAATCAATTTTTAATAAAGGAAGTTTCTACCGCTTTGGCTGATAAACTTTAATAATTTTTGTTGTAAATTTCTCAGAAGTGTATTCGTTGCTTTCTTGCTTCTCTACCGAGCATAACAAACTTCGCTTGATGGTACAATGTTGTAGAAAGGTTATTAAACTCTAACATAGAGTGATATGCCCTCAGGAACTCCTTGCCACCATGTTAAACGGATCCAGAGTTTTAAAACTTTTTATTTCATATGCTCACTTGCACAGTGTTTTAAATATAGGTTCCATATGCTCCATCAACATCAGTTTTATGCTTGCTGCTCTCAGGACACTGACGGTTAATGGAGAGATGTATTCTCTTTCTGCTAATTCCCAACTTTTCATTTGCTGTGGGCCAAGAAACCACATAACCACATTTGTTGGGACTGAGTGTTAAGAGTGAATAAGGCAACAGGCTGGCGCTTCTCACTGGACTGACTATTCCTAGAAAATAAATAATCATTACTACCTTTGAGCCCTCAAAGTGCCTAGCATGGTGTTTTGTATACCATGGCCCTAAATAAATGTTTTCTGATTTGAATTAAACACATATGAGCTGTATTTTTACATCTATTTCAGTTCCTCAGGCATTGTTAGCTTAATTTTCTTTTAAGGTAGGTCACCAAGAATAGAGGTTGCCAGATAAGTGATCTCCCTATAAATGATATCATTTTTGTGGTCCGGAAGAATATACACAGCAAGGTGAAAGATGAGTGGAATTCTAGGTGATTGTTAATTCCTTCTTTCTTCTTATGGGGACTTGTGAATTATCAGGACAAGTATTACTTCTATGATATGAAAAAGTTACATAAAACCAAAGATTATTTTAGCAGGTTTGTGGAAAACAGACTTTAATGAGGAGGGAATGGAAGCAGAAAGTACGCAATGAGGATACTATAGGAATAAAGAGAGTAATTATTAGGGAAGAAGAAAACATGGTAGAAAAAATAAATATGGCTTGGTAATAAATGAGATACAGAGAAGGAAGGTGGTAGAGGAAAATCAACAGAAAATGTACAATGGCATGCTTGTTCTTTCATTTTCTACGCATATAAACGTTTATTGAGCAATCACTCCTACTCAAGTATCTTTAACGGGGTCTGGTACCACTAACAATGGAGAAAATCAGAATAATAGGACTTTTTGGAGGAAGGAAAGACAATGATGATGGCTTGGAAGTCACTGGGAGACAAGATAAGTATCACTAGTTTGACATGGGAAAACAGAAGACTAAAGCAAGAATGAGTCATAATGAAACATATCAACATGAAAATCTACAAATGTATGGCAGATGAGACAAAAACAGGGGGAAAATCAGAAAGAAAGGATTCGAAGTTGTTTATGAAGTCATCCTGAAATAGCCATGTAACCTCTGGCCAGGGCTGCTTCATGATTAAACTGAAATGATGGTGACTGTCAAAAGCATAAGAAATGCAAAAGGTACTGTATGTGAAATGATTCTAAAGAGTACGAAGCACTGTAAGAGCACAAGACACAATAAATATTTTGTTGTCACAAATGCAAGGGTAAAAAGAAGGACAAAAGCATGCATTTCCCATTACATATTTACTTTAAAAAGTAAAGTCTTCTCTCCAAGTGAGATGCTCCAAGTCCTATATTTTCTCTACTTCTGCTTCCCAGCACCTTCCTGTTAACTTTGCCAACTTTTAAAAAAAAGGATACACCAAAACTAGTTAGCAAAGCAAAGATTAGACAGGCTGCCTGCACAGAGCTCTCCTTTGCAACTCACTGGGCACTATACAGCAAGAGAATATCCTTTGAGAAACTTGCCTAACTTTGATGTCGACATCATAGTCTGAAAAACTAACTTTAAAACAAGGCTTTAAAACAGCAACACTGAAATGGAATTTCTTTAAATAGCTACAATTCCATTTCTCTTCCTAGTATACGAAAAGCGTGAATACCATTTGCTACTTGATCCTGGCCACTAAGCTTAAGTTTAAAATTCCACTCCCTTTGCTTAGAATGGAAAGAAAAAAAAAAAAAGGTGGAGGGCAAGGGGGAGAATAGGAGTCAGCAAGTATGAGCTAAGACTGCCTTTGCAACTTAGTAAATTCTTAACCACTGCCAGGTTTCTACATTTGTAAAATGAAAGCCATAATATGAGTGTTATACTTTTCCCATCCTGGCAGTTGTCATTTCGTATGGTAATTATTTACTTGTCTATTTCTCCCACTAAACTGAATGTTCCATGAGGACCACATCTTTCTTGTCCAACAGTACATTCTCTGCATCCAGCAAAGGGACTGGTACAGAGTAGGCACAAAATGAATGCAATGTTTGAATATTCCCAGGTAAAAGTAATAACAGAGGAAATCTATTTAATTATTAATCTATTTTCTTAATTGTGTCCTTTGATGGTCATACATACTTAAATTTGATAACATCTAATTCATTAATTTTTTTCTTTTATAGTTAGTGCTTTCTTGTCTAGAAATTCTTCACCTACCCTGAGGTTGAAAAGATTTCTCCTCTATTTTCTTCAAGAAGTTTATAAGTTTTAGCTTTTATATTTATATATATGATTAATTTTAAAGTAATTTTGGTGTATGGTGCAAGGTAGGGATAGAGGGTTTTTCTATTCTCTCTACGACCTTTAGTTGAAAAGACTTCTCCACTGAATTTCTTTGGTGACTTTGTTAAGCCATTTCTATGTCAGTCTGTATTTAGCCTCTCTATTCTGTTGCATGACTCTACCTTTCTATCCTGTAGCACCAGTTGCACAATGTCTGGATAACTCTCACTTTGTAGTAAGTCCTGAAATCAAGTAGAGTAAGTCTTGTAATTTTGTTCTTATTTTTCTATTATATATTGATATTTTGTATTTCCACAGACATTTTCTATTAGCTTGTGAATTACTACAAAAAGTCCTGCTGAGATTTTCACTGGGAATGGCACTGAATCTATACATCAGTTTGTGAAGAACTGACATCTTAACCATATTGAGTTTACTAATTGAACATGGTATGTCAATTCGTTTGTTTAGGTCTTCTTTAACTACTCCCATCACTGTCTAATAGATTTCACACATATTTTTTGTATATTTTCATTAATTTTAACCCTAAGTGTTTAGATTTTGATGCCCTTATAAACATTTTTTTAAATTTCATTTTTTCAATGAAGTACATGAAACTGATTTTTGTAAACTGACCTTGTATACTGTGACCTTTCTAAGTTCACTCATCATTTCTGGTAGTTTTGTTATTCCTTAGGATTTTCTCCATAGATGATCATATCATCTGCACATAGAGACAGTTTTACTTTCTTTATTTCCTAATCTTTATGCCTTTCATTTATTTTTCTTGCCTTGTTACACTGGCTAAACCTCTAGCACTATGTTGAACAAAGGAGTTAGAGCATACATCCTTGTCTTGTTCCTAATCCTGGTGGAGGAAATTGTCTTTTGCTGTTAAGTGTGATGTTATAGGTTTCTTATATATGCTCTTTATCAATTCGAGAATTTCCATCCTACTTCTAATTTGAGAGGTTTTTTTTTTTTTAAATCATGAATAGGTGTTGAACTTTGTTTTCTCTACATCTATTGACATGATCATGTGGCTTTTTCCTTTCTATCTAATTAATATAGTTAATTACACCAATTGATTTTCAAGTATTTAATAAAAATTATACTCCTGGAAGAAAAAAAAGAAACTTTGGTCATAAGGTATTATCCATTTTTATATGGCTAGATTTGATTTGCTAATATTTTGTTTAGTATTTTTGTATCTATGTATATTAAAGTTCTATAATGTTCTTTATATGTAATGTCATTGTATGTTTTTAGTATTAGGGTTATGTTGGCCTAATAAAATTTATTGGGAATATACCATCTTCCTTTTTTTTGGTAAAGGGTTTTGTAAGATTAGTATTACATATGTCTTCCTTAAGTATTTGATAGAGTTCATTAGTGAAGCATCCAGGCCTGGAGTTTTCCACATGCAAAGGTTCTCAACTATAAATTCCATTTCTTTAACAGATGGTAGGTTATTCAAACATCCTGTTACTTCTGGTGGTCAGTTTTGTTAATTTAGGTTTTTCAAGGAATTTTCCCATTTCATCCAACCTGTCGAACATACTGGCACAAAGTCCTCTACTAACATAAAGTAATATGTCCTGATTAAGCTTTTAAAGTCTGTAGATCTGTATGACATCCTATCTTTCATTCTGGATTTTGGCAGTTTGTGCTTTCTCTCTTTATAAAATCAGTATAACTAGGATTCGATCTTCTCAAAGAATCAGGTTTTGGTTTCATATATTTTCCCTATTGTTTTTTATTTCTTATTTCATTGATTTCCCACCGTACCTTTTTTTATTTCTTTCCTCTTCTTTTTCTAGCTTTTTTGGATGGCAGATTAGATCACTGATTTAAAGCTATATATTTCCCTCTAAGCTGTGATTTGTGATTTAACTTCTGCAAACTTTGATAGGATGCATTTTCATTTTCAATTAAAGCTCTAATTACCATCGTGATTTCTTCTTTCTTCCAAGTGATTATTTAGAAGAATACTGACCAACTTTCATATATTTGGGGATTTTCTAGTGACTTTTTTTTTTTTTTTTTTTT
>NW_020172369.1:5191738-5206464 GCF_003031525.2 Neophocaena asiaeorientalis asiaeorientalis | reverse complement strand
T
This sequence comes from Neophocaena asiaeorientalis asiaeorientalis, assembly GCF_003031525.2. Taxonomy (NCBI): domain Eukaryota; kingdom Metazoa; phylum Chordata; class Mammalia; order Artiodactyla; family Phocoenidae; genus Neophocaena; species Neophocaena asiaeorientalis. Next base: position 5,206,463 of record NW_020172369.1, on the reverse strand, counting down.
GGGGTTTTTTTGGGTTTTTTTTTTTTTTTTTTTTTTTTTTTTTTTGGTACGCGGGCCTCTCACTGTTGTGGCCTCTCCCGTTGCGGAGCACAGGCTCCGGACGCGCAGGCTCAGCAGCCATGGCTCAGAGGCCCAGCCGCTCTGCGACGTGTGGGATCCTCCCGGACCGCCTGCCGGTGCGGGGAACCCGTGTCCCCGCATCGGCAGGCGGACTCCCAACCACTGCGCCACCAGGGAAGCCCTCTAGTGACTTTTTAAATGATTTTTAAATTTAACTCCATTGTGGTTAAAGAATTTACTCTGTTTAATTCAATCCTTTGAAATTTACTGAGACTTGGCTTTCCCTCCAGTATACAGTATATCTCTGTAAATATTTATTATACAATTAAAAGCAGTATTTTTCAATTATTCAGTGTAGTGTTCTATAAATGTTAATTAGGTTAAGTTGGCTGACAATATTGTTCAAATATTCTATATTCTTACATTTTCTTGCTACCAAGCACCAATAATTGAATGTAATTAAAATATTCAGCTAGGGCTTCCCTGGTGGCGCAGTGGTTGAGAGTCCGCCTGCCGATGCGGGGGACACGGGTTCGTGCCCCGGTCCGGGAGGATCCCACATGCCGCGGAGCGGCTGGGCCCGTGAGCCATGGCCGCTGAGCCTGCGCGTCCGGAGCCTGTGCCCCGCAACGGGAGAGGCCACAGCAGTGAGAGGCCCGCGTACCACAAAAAAAAAAAAAAAAAAAAAAAAAAAATATTCAGCTATAACTGTAGATTTGTCTATTTCCCCCTTTGGTTCTGTAGGCTTTTGCTTCACATATTTTGAAGCTGTATTAGGTGTATAAATACTTAGGGTTTTATGTCTTCTTGATAAATTGACTCTTTTAACTTTATGAGATATTCTTATCTCTGATCATAGGTTTTAGGTTCTAGGCTAGAAAGTGGCCTAGATAGGGAAGCTGTTTTCCTTCTGAAGAGGGATCTATGTCCTATGCTAAAGTATCAATAAAAAGATAAAATGTTAAGACCAGGTGAATAGGTTCAAGAAGCTACTACTTTGTGTGATAGGGACTCTCTCGGGGTAGGGCAGGGTTCTTCCGTGTCTTGCCTCCTCTATGACCCACTGTTGGTACAGGGTTCTAGGAACTATCCTAAGCCACGGGTTATGATAGTAGAAAAAAGGGTGTTGGGGGACCATGTGAAGGCCTGCTGCCACGAGGGCTCACTCCCCTGCCATTCTGATCTATTACAATTTTCTTTGCTCATAACTCTAACTTGGGTTATGCTTCCCCTCAGGATGCCAAAGTACTAGCTATGTAGGAATGACATTTGTTGTGTACTTAAATCTTTTTCTTTATTTTTCTTAACATAACTCTTTTGACTTTGTATTTTTGAATACATTATTCTGAGAGGCCCTCATTTGCACACTGTGTTCTCAGGTATAGAAGGAATCTCAGGGCTCCAGAGCAGGAATGACTTTACTCTAAAGAACGACTTTGACTTACCTCGCAGCCGGATGACTGTAAATCAGCCCTGAACAGGAAGGTGACACAGAGAGGTTAAAACCGGTCAGAGTTGACCAAAGGGTCTGAGTGAAAACAAAGAGTAAGGCCTGTGTGTGTGTGTGTTTATTATTTTTTTAAGGATTCCTGACCAAACCTTTAATTCTGGGACACTGGCTCACTTTCCACATGAGATCTTATCTTCCGTTGGATTAGGCTAAGTCTACACTACACAAAGGTGTGTGTGTGTGTGTGTGTGTGTGTGTGTGTGTAAGCACACGCATTCTTGCATGTATAAAAATCTCAAGATAGTGTTAGGTAAGCAAGATTTTAAGAATGAAACTTCTGTACTCTCCCATGCTGCCTGGGATGTATGCCTGGAACAAAATTTAGAATCCTTAACCTTTCAAAACTCTGTACTTCTGTGTGGTTTCCAGATGGTCCTCTAAACAAGAGCTTCTTTGTGGTTCCAGGGCCAGTGTCCCCTGCTGCAGGGGTAACAATAGTGCCCGGGTAGCTAGTGGAGAAAAGAGAACTCTACTGACAAATCGGGAGAGCAGCACAGACCTACCTCGCCGAGCACCGTGTGCTGAAATATGGCAAATGTAATAGAAAACAGTGGGCGAGGTGTATCATCCTGGGTACAGTCCTCCAAAATCGAGCTCCCTCCAGTTTCTGGATTTATCCAAGCTTTGTAGGACATTACCAGTGGCTGGTTTGGTGACTGCTATGTGATCTAGTTTGTGTAAATATAATATGTTGGTCTTTCTTATGTTGTTTTGGGGTGTTTCTTGTTTACACATTTCTTTTTGCATTGAAAGAAAAATAATCAAAGCATTTTTGTCAAAAGAGTCTGCACCAGGCCAGAAGATGTGAACTGTAAGCTCAGTGCCACTTTTCACAAAGCAGGACTCCCTTGCCCATTTTCTCATCCTTCCCCTTCCCTTACTTCCTATTTTGGACAAGTTCTTCTGTCCCGAAAACTTGCCTCCTGTCCCACCTTTAGCCAAAACAAACAACAAGACACACATACATATTTAATTCTTGGGATGACTCTAAACCCTAAAAGACTTGCATAAAACCTGAATAAACTAGGAATTCTTTAGCCCTCATTTCCAACCCATAGCAAGGGGCTTCCACATAGAAACTCAGAGTGGGAGACTGAGAAGGGAAAGAAAGTCTATCCAATGCACTCAGGGACTCCTCTGCTGATGCAAGAATCTGATGTCAAAGTGAACGCAAGATCATCTAATAGGATGTAGACTGGATGTAATTCAACTCCATGTTTACTGCTAGAAACCAAAGTTTTATCTGGAATTTACAAGAAGGAAGAGAGTGGGGGAGGAAAGTGAGGACCCGTCTGTGTCCTTTCTCTGGTTCCTTTCCCCTTTTTCCTGAACTGCAGAAGACCAGACTCCCTTGGGCTGTGGTGACCCCATCATTGGGGTTTATTAATTAAATGGTTGATTTTGCTGTACTGGATTTTTCTTTTCTCTCCCTCCTCTTACTGTTTTCTAATGCATGTTAACCCTTCTCTCCCTCCTGCTTTCTTTTCTTCCTGAAGAAGCACAATGAATGAATAAAGACTTATTGGCACTGAAAAATAAAGTAAAACAACACCAGTATACGTGCATACAAAGCAGTACGGAGTAGTGACTGCTAACGGGTACAATGTTTCTTTTTGGGTTGACAAAATATTCCAAAATTTGATTGTGGTGATGGCTGTACAGCTCTGTGACGATACTAGAAAACATTGACTTGTGTATTTAAAAAGGGAGCATTATATGGTATGTTACCTGAATTAAATCATAAGAAAGCTGTTGAGAGAGAGAACTAGAGAGGTGGAGAATTACATTTGAAGCGTTCCAGAGCCCAGTCTTAGGCACTTTCTCTTTCTACCTGTGCTGTAGGTATTCTCACCCAATCCCATCACTTTAAATATTGTCCATGTGCCCATGACTTCTGATTTTTACCGTTAGTTCTGTCTTCTCCACCTACCGCCAGCCTACCTGACATCTCCACATGGGGGTCTTACAGGCATCTCACACTTAACATAGTCAAGACAGAACTCGATTCCCCTTTCCAACCCAAATCTTCTCTTCCTCCACGCATTCCGAGCTTAGCAACGCACAACCATGCGCAAAGTGTACTGTCTGTCTCTCCAGCTAGAATGTGAACGGGAACCCTTCCGATGTCTTTTCTCTCCTGTGTCCTTGGAGCTGACAAAGAGTAGGAGCTCAGTGAATAGTTGTTGAATGAAATAACCATGGGATTGAATGAAGTAGCAACCACCTGCCACGCAAATTTTTTAAACAATCAAACCATTAACTTGTCACTGAATTTAAGCAAGATCTTTGAGATAACTCAATTTTAACACATAAAGATAGCCATAGTTTACAAGCAGTGAAAACTACATCATTTCTATTATAGTTTTTTAAGTAAAAAGAATTTTCTCTTATAACCTCTGTGCTAGATTGCAAGAAAATTTCAAGTGACAAAATCAATACAGAGAGTTGAGAGACCTATTTGAATAGAACTCTCTTTTAGAATAAGAATAAAGAGCTGAAGAATATTGCTGTCACCCAACAGATGGCTAAGAGCACATTTTCAGAACCTCATAAACATCCACCAGGCATGGCAGTTCCTCTTCCCTTTCCATAAACCCTACCTTGGGTCATTTCAAACCTTTAGTGGCTCCTCCCATACTGTCCACCTCCTCTTTCCCACTCTAAGATGCTATAGTGTTCGGTGTATGCTTACATAGGCTCAGAGGCCCATTTTCCTCCTTTTTCTGAGATAACTTTTATTGCAAGTAATATCTGATGAAAAAGACAATTTTTCCTTCAGATACTCTTCACATATTCATTTTTTATAAGTCGTAAGATCCTTATGCTAATATTTCTACTATTTTTCTAACATTTTGTTAAACTAGTTTTGAGTTGTAAGTATACGAACTTGTTAGTTGAAACACTGTCAAAAGCTTACATTTTAAAAAAAAAGTTCTTTAAGTTAAACTTTGGATCCTAACCCAAATTGATACAAATTAGTGAGGTTTGTTCTTCAGCAAGCACTTGTAGCGACTTTCAAAGAATAAATAAGCTACATGAAAGTGTTTATGACAACCTATGAAAATTGTATTTCATGTTCTTTTAATTTAAAATTACTGCAAAATAAAGCCCTTCTTTCCTTAAATTTCCATTGTTGCTTAGGTAACAATTCCAATTATTTTTTAAATCTGTTGGCCCCAAATGTTTTCTGAAATGTTTGACAAATATGTCATTTGGTAAAAAAAAAATTCTCTCTCTATTTTTTTTTTGTCCACAGAAACTGCTCCACTCTTCTCCAACACTTATTTTCCACATGTATAACATGGAGATAATAAAATCCACCTTCCAAGATTACCAAGTTAGCTATGAGAGCCCTCTAAAAATTATAATGCATTAAATGTTGGGTAATACTGAAATAAATATTGAACAATAGCTAGTAAAGAGTCCTTACACAAGGTACTGTGTTCACAAATGCTTAACCCCTTTATTTGCAGTAGTCATACTGTTGTTGACAGAAAATGTGTCAATCCTAGTCTCCTACTGAATTGATACATTCTCTTCATTTAAACAATTGTGATACTTTCAATCTTTTTTCTTCTAGAATGTGGGAAACATATTATTAAATATACCTGCCTGAGTATCAGCACCGTGTGTTTTTCTGCTCCCTGGGAACCTTGTAATTCTGTCATGGTAGCACTTCCCATACCTCCTATCTCCTCCACTAGACCCATCATGGACCCTGATTTACCAAGAGAAGTAGGGTTTGCTACCGGTTTTTAAATTTCACCCACAGGAATGGTATTCACAGATACACAAGTGAAAATTCACCACATAAAGTACTCCTTTTTTTTTTTTTAGAAACTTGATACTGAAGAAATTAGCAGCTTTACTAGAAAAAATATTTCAAAGCTTGCAGGACCCACTAACAATATTTTAACCTTTCTCTGTGTGTATGACAATTTATTTCTTTAATAATGTAGTTTTAGTAAGTTATCCCAAGTATAAGTCACTTATCCATGGGTTTCCCATTCAGAAAAATAATTTTAAACCGGTATTTCCCAAAATGTATCCCAAGGGAAAGACGTTCTAGAAGAAAAAGAAAGGCTCTGTAGTCCAATAAATACGTGAATGCCACAATCTATATTCACCTTCTTAAAATTCAAAATGGCCCTTGGCATCTTGGTCAATAACTTCTTCATAGGTATATGGGTGTTGTACTACTCATTCAATTTCGTCTATGTTTAAAACATTTTATAACTTAAAAAAAAATCTGTATCTCTCTTTTTAACTGGAATTTCCCCATGCTGTTTAACCAGAGTCCATTTCTCCTCCATCTAGATATCTTCCAATAGTAGAAGCAAGTATTTACAAGAGTTTGGAAGTATACTTTGGGCTCTGCATCCCCATCTACCCAAAGAACAGTGAGTTCTTCACCAAACAAAAGCACAACAGGTCGCAGACACCAGTGCGGAGGAGGATGGAAAGGGCGAATTCACACCTCAGGGGTTCTCAGCCACACGCAAGTTAGAGGTGAAAGGTGACATCACTGTATTTCCATCGCAGGCTTCAACGACACATAGACACATAATTCAACGTGCGTGGTAAGCCTTTTCCCACCTGTATGGCTACTAGGCAGGTTTTTTCCAATACAAGAGCTATAGATCTGAACAGACTGATGAGCCTGAGAGCTAGAATGTTTCTGTCCTCTTCGCACAAGTAGATAAATGACTCACAGCTTCCTGAGATGAAAGGGAAGATTCAAGCTCACCACTGATACGATGGAACACCCCAGAGTTCAGATGAACGAAGTCACTTCAGGAAGCAGCTCTCTGAAATACCTTGGTACTGTGGAACAAGCAGGCGGCTGTAACAGTCAAACTAACTGTAGGATTTTGAAGCCTTGAACAAAGTTTTACAAAAGATTCTTTTCTGGAACCATAAAGGAGATAAATTGCCATCCATGTCTAGTTTCAGGAGGTCTGTGGGCCATATTTAATAACAATAGGCAATGACAGAACAGTATTGTACCAATTTTCTTTGGTAACACTGAAGCATTGAGACATCAAGTTACTTGATAAGGCCATGCAACTAGCAAGTGGAGAAGCCAGAATTTGAACCCAGGGCCTGTTACCTCACATCTGGATTTACACAGAGGAAACAGTGGGGAGGGGAGCAGACAGAGGAATCATCTGCTTTGACTCAACCATGTTCCCTCCCATCTTACTAACAAAGCCACTACACAGGTCATATTAATGGACGAAAATAATCCTGTCTGTAGGTTTTATTAAATGATATTTCAAGGCACACTGCCTTTAAAAAATTGGATTTAATTTAAAATGTTGGAGCACTTTTTTTGTTTTTTTCCTCCAGTGGTAACCCTTGCAAAATAATAGTACAATATTACAACCAGGAAATTGACATTGATATAATCTACCAACCTTATTCAGATTTTTCCAGTTTTACATGTATTCATTTGTGTATGTGTGCAACTGCATATGTATTTAGTTCTATGCAATTTTACCGTATGTAGGTATGTGTATCCACCACCACAGGCAAAATACAGAACACTTCCATCACCACAAGGAGAGACCAGCCATCCCCAATTAGTTCGCATCAGTGAGGCTTTACTTTCGCTCAGCCTTCCATTATGACAAGAACGTAAGGAAAGCAAGTGTGTCACTGGAAACTGTCATGTGTAGCATGGAGACTATACACTCTTAGTCCTCATGGAGCCATGGACAGGCAGAACCCTTTAAATTTTTTGCACCTCAAGGCTCCATGGTCTTCTGCAAGATGAGATCCCCTCTTGTATGTTACTGCAAAGTTCTTACCCTAAAATTACAGACTCTCCTTCAAAACTCTAGAGTCAAGCCTATTTCCCCTATGTATAAATTATAACACTGGGTTTTCCAAATAGTATCTTCAATGAAGTGTGAGAACTGAATCACTCTAATTCCACTACACGAATCTCAGAGTTATATTCCGTTCCACTTCATCCAGTAAATGAGACCAACTGAAGTTATGTGCCAGATTTGGTGATCTAAACTCATCCTTTGAATAGCTATTCAGGAATTACCTCCTGGCCAGCCCATATAATCTTCTTCACATAGACTGGCTACAAATGTTTTAGGATATGCATCAAAATTACATCCCAAACTGTGGTAGCCTAGCAAGGTCTCTCGGCAGATGTAACCTTGATCTTGGGGATAAAGAGGAAAAGGGGCTTTGAACTTCTTTATCAACAACCTGGCAGGAATTTGCCAGGCTGTAGGCTCCCCGGAAGTGGAAGTCGGCCTTATTGATTGCTGTTTCCCACATGCATATCAGGAACATGGCAAGCCATGGCCCATAATAAACATCTCCTGAGGGAATGACCAGAAACATGGACAGCAAACCCAAAGAAAATCATTCTTATTTCAGAGATTCGACTAGGCTGGAAGGTTGGCTATAAGGGTCTCTAAGTATTCTCAAATATTTCAGAAAGTCTAATGGAAACCATGCATTTACCTTCATAGAGATGGGACAGGACAATTAAAGGTCAAGTTTCCTCAGCTTTAGCAGACATTGTATCAGCCATGGTACAAGACTGGTTGTTGTGTGCAGACCAGAAGTTCTGACTGCGCACACTGTAGTGGGCAGGGAGAGGCTCCCACTCTTCTTCCCTTTGAGCACCCATGAGCAGGAAGACAGGGCAATGTGACCAGGGCACATTTACCAATGAATAGGCTCCGGGGGCTCTCAGAGGTCAAGGACATCCCAGCGGTAGCTCCCTGGCGCCTCCTCACTAAGCTCAGGTGAGGGGATTCCAGGCAGGGCTGACTTCTCGCTTTTCCTCCTTTTCTAACCCTTGTGCTACGGGGCACTGCAGGCCCAACCAGCAGTCAAATCTGGTGGAGGAGAGGCCCTAGTTAAGGGCTGAGTATAAACTACGTCTTCCAGGCCAGTCTACCAGGCACACCAAGCCAGAGATGAAGGGAACTCGGTTCACGATGAAATGGGGCTCATTTGCCATTTTCTATCATCCTCTGAGCACACGTGTCCCTTGGGAACTGCACAGGGAGGGGGACTGACCTGGACAGGATTCACAGAGGGTCCTGCCCACCTCCCACAGCCGGAAATGAGACCACCTCTCCCTGAGGTACTTTAGGAAGGAAGAGCATTCCACAAATAGAAGTTGATAAGCAGTGAGTGGTAGATGACTTCAGGAAACTGTGATTTCTCTCACCACAACTCTAAGGCAGTGAACTAACCACAGATCACTCCAGGCACAAAGGACTAACCCAGCAAGGAGGGCGAGAACTTGGGGTTGGGCAGACCAGGGTGCTAATCCTGGTCCCACCTAAGTTGCTAAGCAGCCCTAGCCAGACGAAGCACTTCACCTTCCCTAGTCCCGGTGTACCGAGCAGTCTAAAGGGGGTGTTGGGTTACCAGATAATCTCTGTTTCCCTTCCAAGTCTGGCAGTCGACAATTCAGTGAATGACAACTTTGCCTGGTATCAGATGCACATGCCTTGCCCTCGAGCCAACGCAGACCATTTGCAACACACATACTTATCAGCAAACTGGAATTCAGTGCTTGCTGCACTGGTCCCTGCCAAAGGCTTCTTAAAGCCATCTGATAGCCCAGAGACAGTCTAATAGATGTGCTAACCACCCCAAAAAGCTGGCACACATGAAACAGATTCCTCTCCGTTAATATTTATTAAGCACTGAAGGTGGGCACTTTGACATATATTATCTCACTTAAAAAGCTTTCTTCCGGGCTTCCCTGGTGGCACAGTGGTTGAGAGTCTGCCTGCCGATGCAGGGGACACGGGTTTGTGCCCCGACCCAGGAAGATCCCACATGCCGCGGATCAGCTGGGCCCGTGAGCCATGGCCACTGAGCCTGTGCGTCCGGAGCCTGTGCTCTGCAACGGGAGAGGCCACAACAGTGAGAGGCCCGCGTACCGCAAAAAAACAAAAACAAAAACAAAAAAACCTTTCTTCCCTTGGACTTCTCTGGTGGCGCAGTGCTTAAGAATCTGCCTGCCATTGCAGGGGACATGGGTTCGAGCCCTGGTCCAGGAAGATCTCACATGCCGCATGGAGCAACTAAGCCCGTGCGCCACAGCTACTGAGCCCATGCACCACAACTACTGAAGCCTGGGTGCCTAGAGCCCACGCTCTGCAACAAGAGAAGCCACTGCAATGAGAAGCCCACGCACTGCAAAGAAGAGTATCCCCCGCTCACCGCAACCAGAGAAAGCCCGCGTGCAGCAACGAAGACCCAATGCAGCCAAAATAAATAAATTTGTTTTAAAATTTTAAAAATGAAAAAAAAACAAACTTTCTTCCCAGTTTTCCAACAGATGTACTCTTGATAGAACTAATAGCGGTCTTTCAGGTCCAGGTGTCTCCTAACCTTATTATGACACTACATTATCAATCCCTTCAGACTCTCCGGCTCTTGTCCATAACTAATACACAGCATCGCAGAGCACAGCCCTGAGCCTAGTTATCTCAGCCCCCTACTGTTTTGCCTTCACTGAGTAGCAACTTATTTTAGAATCCTTCCTCCGTTTGACAGTGTCCTTGTATTTTTTTTTTAATTTTATTATTAAGCTCTGGTTGGAGACATTATTTACCTGGTGTTCCTCATTCAAGGGCCCAGGAGGCTATTTTTTTGTTTTTTGGGGGTGTGTGGAATCTTACTACTGCCCATAAATATGTAAGCTTCTTCGATCAGAAATTGAAAACTGTGTAATACCAAGTTTGTCTTCTTGTCTCATTTAAAGCCCAAATTAGCAGCCATGACAGTAATCAAGCATCTCAGATACTTAGTAGCATCTATTCCTCTATTTCTTCAGCCTTCCCAAATACTCCTGGATATAAATGGGCATAAACACCACAAATAAATAGAGGGAGATTAAAAGCACAGGCTATGGATGTGAACCAGGGCTCTGCTTGTGACCATACAGCCTCAGGTGTGCTAATTCACATCCAAGTCAGTATACTCAGCTGGAGAATATTGATTCCCAAATCATAATTTCTCAGTAGATCCTCCTTCATAGAAAGCATTTAGTGCAGTTCTTGGCTTATAAGTATTCAGCAAATACTTATACAATACCCAAGTTGTCCTGCATTTCATTCCCATTCTTTTAATGATTTTATTGATTCCTCTTTGTTTTCTCCAATCCACTGACCCCTGACTTTTTTACCAGCCCATGCCCCCTTCCTGTCCTTACTTTTCTTAGATCCCATAGTCCATCATTATAGTCACAGCAGTGCCAACTTCGTCAACAGTGTGTTCTCTCCTTTGTCATTGCTCACCCACCTGGCTAAACTGCATCTCTGCTGAATCCAGCTCTCTGCTTTGTCTCCAAGAGACAGTGAAGTGTAAGGCCTCATGGTAATAGCTCTGGAGTGAGACTGCCCAGGGCTCAAAACCTTGCTCTGCCACCTAACACCTGTGCATCTTTAAGTAAACTGCTTATCACTTCAGTAAAATGAGGATGATATAATAATGCCCGACTCAGGGATATGCAATGAAGTTTAAATGAGACTGTACACTTAGACTTACACTAGCATGGTAATTAAATAACTTAATAAACGTTAGCTAGCATTCTGTTTGTTATTATCACTCTATGCTTGAGCTAATGGAATGAAGGTGGGGAAAATCACATACCCAGACAGACTGCTTACACTGTACAAGTAGAACCACAAACATCAGATGGGCCCTTGATACTGTCTAGCAACTCTATCTGATTTCCCTGGTACATTTGCTCTCCCACTCTCCCACAACACTATCTCTTTAGCTGTTATCCCAAATCTCTTTTGCTCTCAGCTGATGGCCTTCCCTCCTGCTGCAGGGGGAAAACAGAAGCCATCAGGTAAATACTACTTCATCTGACCACCATCCAATATACAACTACCCACATCTGGACTTACTTTCTCTACCTTCTCCCTAATGGAAGAAGGGTCTTTGCTTCTGTCAAAGACCAATCCCTATACTTGGGTTCCAGGTCCCCTGCCCTATGACTTTCCTAAGGACCTTCCTCCTGAACTTATCCCTCTTTTCTCTGCATCTTCGGTTCCTCCCCAAGGTAACCCTTGACGACCCTCACCTCTTGGTATTCATGCCCTTGCATATCTCCCCCGCTTAAGTGTGGGTGGAACCCATGATTTACTTCTAACCAATAGGATATGGCAAAGATGATGGAGTACTGCTCCTGTGATTACAATGCCTTATATGAGTCTCCATCTTGCCAGCAGACAGGGGCTAAGATTCTCCTTGCCGACTTGATGAAGTAAGAGGCCATTGTGGGGTGGGGGAGAGGGGCTGGGGGAGGGGGGCTCTAGGAGCTGAGGGCAGCCTACAGGTAACAGGCAGCAAGAAGCTGGATCCTCACACCTACCGATGCAAGGGAATGAATTCTGCTAACAACCTGAGGGAGCTGAGAAGTGAATTCTTCCCCAGTCAAGCCTCCCAAAGAGACCACAGCCCACCCAACATTTTGACTGCAGCCCTGTGAGAGTCATCAGCAGACCCAGCCAAGCCTGGCCCTGACTCCTAACCCACAGATACCGGGAGGATGGTTGTGAGCCAAAAGGTTCGTGGTACTTTGTTACACAGCAACAGAAAACAAATACACTTCCTACACACACAACAGATCATCCCCAACATGCTGTAGTCACTACATTAGAGTCTACAGTATCCTATCTTCAAAACAATCTAAACCATATGCTCTCTCCCCCTTCTCTCTGTTCTCCTTTCCAACAAGAGAGTTTTTCACTATGTCCTTGCCTCTACTCACTGCTCAGCCCATTTGGGTCGCATCCCTGACTTCACATTCTTTGGTTACGGACACCCATACGTTCCATATTATCGAATCCACATGAACATGTCTCTGTCCTTATCTTACTCATATCCCAGTGGTATTCAACATAGTTCATTACTCCCTACTTCTGGAACTAAATGGACTTTCCATTTTCTAGTTTTCCTTTGACATGTTTAGCTGCTGCTTCTCAATCGTCTTTGCTGGCTTCTCCTCCCACACCCAAACTTAAACAGTGCTGTGCCCCAGAGTCTGGCCCAAGGCTGTCCTCTCCTCTGGCCTGCTGTACTCTCCTTCTTATCCCCAGCTTTAAATGACATCAACACATCTCCCAAATTTCTCTCTCTAGCTGTGGCCTCTCCCCTCAGCTCCACACCTTACAGCCATCCGCCTACTTGAAGTTTTCATGCCGGTGTCTAAGCGTCATCTCGGACTTAACAGGACCCAAACAGAAGACTTGATTTTTCTCTTCGCAAAAATCTGTTGTTCTCCCAGTTTGCCCAATCTCAGCAAATGGCACATTTGGCCAACCTTTACACTGGGGCCTCATCCTGCATTCCCTTCTTTCTGTCACCCTCCCCGCCGCCACGTAATCCATCAGCAAGTTATTGCAGGTGGATCTTCACGATCGATCCTGAATTTGTTCCCTCCTCTCTAACACCACTCTTAGTCCGAAGTGCCCTCGCCTCTCATGTGGACTTCAACGATCGCCATCGAACTGGACCCCTGCTCCTCCCTGCTGTCCTCTATACTCCACACAGCATGACCTTATTAAAAATACAAACCATTTTGCATGTTTAAAACTTTCCAAAGACTTCTTACTCTACTTTAAAAAGGTCCACCAGGCTCTACGTCGCTGGCCCTTACCTGCCTCCCTGACATATCTCCAGCAAGATCCAGACATACTCATCCTCTTCTCCTTCCCACCTCAAGACTTTTGCAACTGTTATTCCGGAAAGATCTTCCCAAGTTGCATGTCTCAAATCTCAGATCAAATGTCCCCTCCTCAGAGAGGCCTTCTCCCTACAAGCTGTCTCCTTCCTCCTAGACACTGAGGTATCATTATTTCCCTCATGGCGTGCATCGCAATAAATAAGCACCATGCTTATTTATTTGTCTGTTTGGTTGCTTCTTGCTCTGCTTCCAGGTTCTCTTGCTGGATGTGGGCATCTGGAAGGTGCTTACTGCTGTGCTCTAGAATAGTACCTGTCACATATTAGGTGCTCGATAAATATGCGAATAAATGAATGCCTAAATATTGACATTCATCTATGCATTCGAATAAGATGATACTATTTTATTCATCAGAAAAACCTCTTCAGATGCAGTGTCAAGACGGCTTTAAAGCAGGAAAAGATTATAAAAATTATACCTCAAGCTACTCAATATATAAATTCCTGAAAAGTTATGGGCAAACCACAACAGTATAAAATGAAGCCCCTTTTGAAAGAATTAAGCAGAAATCTGCTCAGAGATGTGAAAAATCTTTTCTGATAGTGTGAATGATCATACCCTAGTTCTTTCATTCTTATATATTTGATTTTTTTTTCTACATTGAGTTTGCTTTGAGCACAGACCATAAATTATAATCAACTTTTCTATCACAAACTGTGCAACCACTGTCCAAACCACAAGACATCTTTTCAGTATTTCTGGACAAAAATGCTAAGGAGTCACTACTTTTGTTCCTTAATGTCACTGATGTCATGTGATTTAATTCCAAATCCAGCTATATCCTGTAGCCATACGATGCAGGCTTTTTATTAGACCACGGTAATGATGGTGGTCATGGTCTGGATTCCAACAAGCAACTGTCAAAAACTATCATCCCAAACGACTACTTGCTGAAAATTTCTCACTCCCAGAGTTGGTATTTCCAGGGTGGTCTAGGAAAGAAATCTGTGCCCATGTCTACTCTGGGGCTCTTCTAAATGCTGACGTTTAATATTTCTTTGGAACTGCAATTTCATGCTTTGAGGAGCTGACTTTTTTCTGCAAGCCCCTGAAGATTTTTTTTTTCATAGTCTCTAACTAGTAAGCTCATTTGTTTATGTGTTTTTCTTCCTGAAATACCAATATCTTCTGAAAACTCCGATCAATAGTTTTATCCAGTTGATTTTAAGCACCACTCTTCAGAAAAATCACTCACTCCATTGCTTCCCACTTGCTGCCCTCAAAACTTCTTAGCAACATACACTGCAAGAACCTCAACGTGGTTTGCGTTGGCCAATCACATGCCTGAAAGCCCAGCCAGTCAGTTGTGTAATAATAAAGCCCTTATCTCCTGAAGATATACAAACGGAAAGATCTCTCGGTGCTTCAGTACACAAGGGCCTTTGCTTGAATTCTCAGCAGAAACT
>NW_020172369.1:5190536-5191570 GCF_003031525.2 Neophocaena asiaeorientalis asiaeorientalis | reverse complement strand
AAAACCCCCCCCCCCCCACTTTCTCTGGTTTCCTATTTTTTTCCCATTTGCTATGTTGAGGAGGGGAAAAAAACCCCAATGCCAAACAATGTCGAGTTTTAAGCCGCGGGTACGGGGTGGGCGGGGCGGCATTGCCAAAAGCTGCCAGCAAAATGCATGTATACACCGGGACTTGGTTTTTTGCTCTTCTGGGTTTACCGGTTCCCTCACAGGCGCTTTTGACGGAAACTCATCCACAATTGTTCTTGGAGGCAGGAGGGGTTGAGAGATTGAGAAGAGAAGCTGTTTGCTAGTTCCTATGAGCTTGACTAGTCCTCAGAATAAGGGGAAGGGGGCCACTCGTGCTTCCTCGGGAAGGACTACAACCTCACTGCCTCCCTACCTCGCCCGTCCCCACCGGGCGCAGACCGGCGCCTACCTCGTCCCATCGCCAAGTTCCCCGCCTCGCTCGGGAGAAGCGTCCTTTGCCCGCACCCACATCAGACAGCACGCCCGCCTCGGCCTTGGGGGAAAGTGGGAGCGGCCGCCCGGTGAAGGTGCTGGGGCCCGAGCGGTGAGCTCATCAGGCCCCTGGCTCTGCCCGCGCGGCCACCCGAGCCGCCGGACACACCCCTCTCGGCCCGGCCTCTGCGGTCCCCAGTACCGGCCTCAACCCGCTCCGCGCCGGGCCCCCGGGCCCGTCCCCTCACCGCGCAGGAGGGTCCCGCGCGCGCTAGTCCCCGCAACCCGCACACACCTTCAATGCTCCCCGGCCCGGGCCCTTGGGGAGCTGGCGGCCGGGGCCGAGGGCCACGAAGCGCTCCTCGCCGTCCTCGTCGTCGTCGTCTCCGTCCACCACCTCGACGACCACCTCCTCGTCCTCGTCTTCCTCGTCGTCATCCTCCTCCTCCGCGCCCCCTCGGGGCTTCGCCTGCACCCGCCCGAGCCCCCTCCGCCGCCTGCTCCCGCCCTCTTCGTCCTCGTCTTCCTCCCCCAGAAGCAGCAGCACCGGAGACGAGGCGGCGGCGGCGGCCCCGGCGGCCCCGGGGGGGCCG
>NW_020172369.1:5130732-5190488 GCF_003031525.2 Neophocaena asiaeorientalis asiaeorientalis | reverse complement strand
AGCCGCG
The DNA here is from genome assembly GCF_003031525.2 of Neophocaena asiaeorientalis asiaeorientalis. Classification (NCBI taxonomy): domain Eukaryota; kingdom Metazoa; phylum Chordata; class Mammalia; order Artiodactyla; family Phocoenidae; genus Neophocaena; species Neophocaena asiaeorientalis. The sequence goes on along the minus strand of NW_020172369.1, from coordinate 5,190,481 downwards.
GGCCGCGCTTCGCTCCATGCGGCCGGCTACCGGGCCCGCGCGCTCCGGGCCTGCAGCTGCCGTGCCCCGGCGCGAGCTGTTTGTGTTGTGTATTTTCCACTACCGCCCCCCTCTTCTCGAGCCATTCCTCGCAGCCCTCCGGTCGCCCCGCGCAGACAAAACCCGGACTGGATTTATTTTTCCGTCCCACAGCCTCCGAAAATCGGGTGCTTCCGAACAGTCGGCCCAGCCGCGAGGGCCCACGCTAACCCGTGGCTGCTTATCCCCTTTGGAGGGAGGAGGATCGAGTTGGCTAGAAGTAAGGTTGGCGGTCAAAGTCTGACTTTTGAAGGAAGAGATTTGTCGCAAGTCATTTAATGGTCTCTGCCGGGCAAGGCGACTACTCTTGAGCTTATATGAAATCGGGGAAGGTGTACCAACCCGAGATTTGGCGTTAATTCCTAAGCTGATCATCAGACTCCTTTGCATTGTTGAGGTATTGTTTCAGGACATTGCCCGCCAATCTCTCCGTCTCCTTGAACACACCATTCTAGGCCCTTCCTATTGAGCTCTTTTGGCCCTATGCTAACACTTGCAGCTTTTATTTCTGCATTTTTACCTTGAGTGCCTGATTATAAGGCTAAATTTCAAGAAGCCTTCGGTTCTCACCATTCAATGTGTAGACTGCTGGCACTGTCCGGGCCTTTGGAGAAACAAACCGGGGCGAGGGCTCAAGATTACTTGAGTTTGTTATTGTAAAAATTAATACGAAGTAAGATCAAACACATAACCAGTTCGCCACATAACTAATGGCACTGTCACTTTCTAAGGATTTTTAGGTGTGACAAAGAAAAGTCATTTGCTACTGTTTGGGGTTAGGCTGTATGGTAAGCCGTGTCCTTTACATTCAAATCATAAGCCAAATTCCACCTCTGTAGCTGAGAGCTGGAGAGGATCTCACTCACCACACGCTCTGGCAGGTGCCTCCATGAGGCCAGTGTAAAAGATGACCTCACCCTCAGCTCCCTTTCATGGTAATTGCTGTAGGAGATTTAACATCATGTGCCCTGTTAGACCCTTGAAGGCAGCTCATTAAATGCTCACTTATGGTGTCTTCCAACTGTTGAACATTTCCAGTGGGATGATGACAAAAATTCTAAAATGAACTTTTTCTTCTTCCTGAATCAGAGTAGCTTCCTGATAGACCTATTTCAAGTAACGACACTCTCATTATAATCATTCAGGCCCAAAATAGCGGTATCATGTTCACTCCCTTCTCTACCTTATTCCTAGAGGCAGTTGCCCACAAGTCCAATCCATTGTTCTTTCTGAAATGCCTCTTGAATCCACCCCTTCCTTTCCATTCCCAAAGCTCCTACAGAATTTCATGACCACAAAAGTTAAAGTTTCTATCTAACAAGCTTTCTACACCCCGTTTCTCAATAACACACCCTGCCCTGACCCCCTCCAACCATCAGCAGTGGATTCATCTTCCCCAAACTTCATTCAGATCAAGGCATTTTCCGGTTGAACTTTCCATTTGCCAACATTTCATTGGAGAATGCAGAGAGAGAAAAGAAAATGGTCTGAGCATTTTAAGAGATGGTTGTGTTTGATCAAAGCATGGAAAAGCAGGGGTCAGCCAAGAAGTAAACTAATCAGCATCGGTGAGTGTTTGTGAAGAATGAAGGTCACTGAAATGATTTCAATTGCAAGAAAGTTACCTTGGTCCATTTGAGGGATGATTTTAGAAAAAGGCAGCAGGGTCTTTCTCTGACCAGGAAGAATAAAGATCAGAGGAGGCAAAGGGGCTTCCCTGGTGGCGCAGTGGTTGAGAGTCCGCCTGCCGATGCAGGGGACACGGGTTCGTGCCCCGGTCTGGGAAGATCCCACATGCCGCGGAGCGGCTGGGCCCGTGAGCCATGGCCGCTGAGCCTGTGCGTCCGGAGCCTGTGCTCCGCAACGGGAGAGGCCACAGCAGTGAGAGGCCCGCGTACCGAAAAGAAAAGATCAGAGGCAAGGGGTTGGCTGATAGGTACAGGGAGGCTGGTGGAGAAGAACAAAGGTGAGACAAGTGGGCTAATGGTTAAACACGTGGTCTCAGGAGCCAGAGTACCTGGGTCTGAATCCCAGTTCTGGATTTACCAGCTATATGCCTTTACTCACCCTCTCTGTGCCTCAGTTTCCTCATCTGTAAAATGGGGGTAATAGTAGAACCTTCCTAATAGTAAAGTTGTTTTGTAGGATAATGAGTTAATATGTGTAATCATCTTAGAAGAGTGCCTGGCACAAGGAAGATCTATATAAGGGCTTGTTACATTAAATGTATTGATGGTGGTGTATAAACAAGGTATTTTGGGGTGCTGTCAAAGAATAACAAGGTAGCTGTCTTTTAGCGAGCTCAGAACTGTCAGTGACTACAAGAACCTGCATTTAAAGCCTGACTACATCTTATCAAGGGGCTATGCGCAGGCCAAGGGTAAGCTTTTTATGTCTAAAACTGTCATAGATGATGGAAAGTAAGTGTTTTCCTGAAAACTGAGAGGAAAGACAGAGAAGTAAAATGAGTTTCTGATTGGTGTTTGTGGTTTAGTGGAAGAGGTACTAATTTACACCATTGTACTTTCTTTCAAAATTGCTACATGTACTTTGAAATCAACTTGTTCTTTCTCTCAGGCCACCTCAGTGGAGCCCACACACATCCATTCCCTGGCTTCACTGGGCCCAAGATGCTGCCCTCTGAGTAGGAGAAAAAGACTGACCTTGATATTGGGACCACTAAGTTAAGGCTAATGTCACAAAAGAGGTTTGGTGCAAGCTGGGCTTTGAGAGAAGAGAAGGATCTAGATGGGCAGGGAGACCAGTATTATCCAGGCAGATTCAGGCCACTGCAGACCAACCTCATGAAATCAGAGCACGTATAGTGAGAAATAAACTCAAATTACCTGATTCATCAGGAATCAAGAAATATGTCATTACATGGGCTCATGGAGCACTGCTTATGGAACTCATGGCTCAGAAATCAAGAAATATCTCATGATGCCAGGCACGTGGGGAGGAGCCAGTGTTGCTTCCCTCTCCTCTGTTCCCCAAACGTAACATATTTTTACTTCTAGTACTGGGAACAACTGTCACTGAGGATGAGGTGTGCCTCTAAGTCATGGGACACAGAAGGCACGTCTTCCAGAGAATCTGGTTTAACATCATTTACAACACGCCACCAATTCATTCAATATGTATTTATTGAGCCCTGCTAAATGCCAGGCATTGTTCTTGGCACTGGTGTGCAGCAGTGAACAAAATAACCCTCACTGGGAGGAGAGTAGACAACCACCAAAGAATATAAGTGAACTCTATGATTTCATAGATGCCATAAGTGCTATAGAGGAAAATAAAGCAGAAGATGGGTAGAGAGTGCTGGAAGTTTAATATAAAGAAGTAAATATTTATATTTAATATTTAATATATTTAATTTCTTATTTGTAATTTATTATATTTATTGATAATGATCTATAATTATATTTATTAAAATTTATTATGTATTTCTCGAATATATATTTCATATTATATTTAATATAAATAAATATATTAAAACAAACCTACGAACAGTACAGATCATAATGTAAAAGTTGATTGAGGGGCTTCCCTGGTGGTACAGTGGTTGAGAGTCCGCCTGCCGATGCAGGGGACACGGGTTCGTGCCCCAGTCCGGGAAGATCCCACATGCCGCAGAGCGGCTGGGCCCGTGAGCCATGGCCGCTGAGCCTGCGCGTCCGGAGCCTGTGCTCCGCAGCGTAAAAATTCGAGAGTCAGAAAAAGAATAATCACACTCCCCAAATCATCAAGGATAACCATAACCGCGGCAGAAATGTAACAAATGTCTACCCTTCCACAAGAGCTCATTTATGTCCTTGAGAACCTTAAATAGATGGATTCCTTGAGAGTGGCATCTCCTTTCAAAAATTATTTTAAAACTAAAAGTAAAAATGTGCCCTTTAAACAAGTTATAAAAGTAAGATTAAGTTAGCTTTTCCACACTTCTGGGAAATTTAAAAATGATTTCAGATGATGACTGTCATCGCACCGTATGAAAAATAGATTAAGGTTTAGAGAATCACTCAGCTATTACACCCTTCAGGCTGAAAGCCTGTGTAAGTCAAGCATAAACCTCCACCCAGATAAATGTTTCTTCCATGAGCAATTAACTTAAACCCTCTTTAACAATACAATGTACTTTCTACACAGTTCTTTAAAATAGCTCCCAGAGACTTGGATTGTTTTTTCAATTTATTATTTTTTTTAGTGAGCATAAAACTGATAGAATTACTTTCTTTTTTATTGACACATTTGCTATTTTGAGGTGGTGTGGGGTGTGTGTGTGTGTGTGTGTGTGTGTAGACAAGAGAGTGATTTTGTTTGTTTCCTGATCATTTTAGTCATCTCATATTGGCACTTGAAAGGCAATGGAAAGAACACTGGACTGGGATCCCAGAGACTTGGGTTTGAATCCAGATCTGAGGATTACTTGCCATATGAATAGTTAAGTCCCCTAATCTTGGCAGGGTTCACAACTGTTAAGATTAACGAGTTGTAGTCTTTAAGGTCTTTCAACTTTTGCGATCCATTATGTAAGATATGGACCCGAAGTATGATCTAAGTTTGAGATTAAGCCAAATGCCCATTATTAAAATCCACGAATGGAGTCTAACATGTATACCTACAAATGTATGTAGGATCTCATATAGACATCCCCTCTAACCCAATGTGACATGCTGTATCTTAGGACTGCCGTCTCTGTTCCTATCAACCTCACCCTTAATTTCATTGGCCCTGGCTGCTTTGCTGGGAATGCAAAATTATGAAACTGTGCAAACACTTGCTACCATCTTATTTTACTAGTTATCTCTTTGGTGATAAGTTGCCCTAATGACTACAAACCAAGTAGTTGCTATTTTGTATTATTTGTATTAACATCTCTTTCTATAAACTGAGGATTGCCTCCACCAAAGATGTATATTTACTTCCTACTAATGGTATTTTCATATCTCTGAAGTTTTGCTCTCATCTTTCTTTTCCTATCGCTTTTTTTCATCTAAGATCCTTCTGGTACAAGTAACCGAAATCCCCACTCACCCAAAATAAAAAGGAGGGAAGGGATTTATCAGTTTGGATAACTCAACCACAGATGGGCCTCAGTTTGGGGAAAATTAGATTTGGGGCTTATGTGATGTGTGGTCCTCTATCTTTCTGTGTGTGTGTGTGTGTGTGTGTGTGTGTGTGTGTGTGTGTGTGTGTGTGTGTGTCTGTGTGACTTGTTTCATTATCTGGTCGACTAGACCCAAGTCATAGGCAGCTCTGGCCATACACCTATCAGCCTTGTGACCAGGAGCAGAGTTCTTTGCTGCCTGCAGTACTTAAGGAAATCCCTGCAAAGGACCCTGGGTGGCCCTCTGGGTTATGAGTCTGCGTCTGTGGCCAAGGGTGGAGTGCTATGATTGGCAGCCTTCACCAAACCACATGGTTAAAGGGAAGAAGGATGGTTACTGTCCTGGGCAGAAAAAGAACATAAAAGGCCACCATGTCTTATAAATATAGCCAATATTATCTAAAATCTGAAACGTAAAAATGAGTCAAAGGAAAAAAAACACATCTAATCTAATCTCCCTACCAAAAGACAACTACTGGTATTGTTTTGGTATTTAAAAAAAATTTTTTCTATGCATGTTTTTTTTGTTTTGTTTTTCCACCTGGTTTTATAATTTAAGCTTTTGCTCACATACGGCAATATAACTTGTAGATGGATTGTGAGCTAGTAGGAAAAAATAAATTGTGAAAATATTACAAGAAAATGTGCATGAATATTTTTATAAACCCTGGGGAATGACAGCCGTTATAAACAGGATGTCAAGTCAGAGCCATAGCAAAAGGCTGATAAATTTGATCACACACAAAAAAAAACCTTTAAACTTTATGGCAAAAGTACCATTAAAGAGTGTTAAAAGGCAAAAGATCGTTGGTTTTCAACATAAAATCAAGGATTAATATACAGCCAAGTACAAATAATTCAGTTTCATTAAAACAATTAAGTATAACATTCACCTATCAGACTGGTAGAAATGTTAAAGCTTTGATAATATTCAGTGTGACTGACAGTATGGAGAAATGGGGCCCCATGGATACTGTTACAGTATTTACCATAATTCTAAAATGCACTTACCATTGGAAACCAGTGATTTCACTTCTAGCTGTGGACCCTAAAGAAATATTGGTACGTGAGCACAAAGGAGCACAGAGAGGGTCCTTGTTACGGCACTGGTTTTAATAGAATATTGAAAGCAGCGTAAATACTCATCAAAAGAAGAATGGTTTAAAAAGAAGCCTTTGACAACAAGGGAACCACTATGCAGCAGCTAAAAAAAGTGAGGGAGGTCTCTCTGTACTAAAAGGGGAGAGGCTCAAAGTTTTAAATGGAAAAGGCAAGATGTAAAATTATATTTATACATGATCTCATTTGTGTTTAAAGCAAAATCCCACAAAGTATAATGTACACTCTACATAGTGTGATTTCAGATGGAAAAGTAGATAGATAGATGGGAAAGTGACTGCAAGTTACCTCCCAACCCTGGGAGAGGTGAACAGGATTGAGGGAAGAGGTAAAGGAGGCCTCCTACTTACTTTCTGTATTTTTGGATTTTTTATAAACTTGAATTTGTGTTCAGATATTATATAGGTCACTTTAAAATAAAGAGTAAAAACTCTTCATAGCATAATTTTTACTACAGAATATTCTGTCCAGCTGTTGTGCTATGATTTCACCATGTCTTGCTATTTTCAACAGGGCACTGCCAACTTTTGTACAGAAAACATTATACATCTTCTGGATTCCTTCCTTAGGATCAGAGCCAGAAGTGGAATCAGTGGTCCCAGGGTGTGCACATTTTCTTTATACATTTCACTAGATGGCTTTCCAAAGGAGTTACCACAATTGACATTCTGACAACCATGGGAAAGTGGCTGATTTTCTGCACTCTCCCTTGCTTTGATCATATCATATCTCATTCTTTCCATCTTTCCCTCTCTTTGCTACTTTGATAAATGTTCCATCAAATCTCACTTTGGTTTAATTTCTTCCTTTGATCATTAACAAAGTATTTCCCCATGTGTTCAAGTTTTATTTCCTCTTCTGCAAATTCTTTTCTTATCCTTTGCCCATATTCCTATAAGAGTCTGGGTTTTCCGCTCCACTGGTATAAGTGCTCCACATTAAAAGTCCTCTCGTCATAGTTTTTGCAGATACTTCCCTAGCTTTGCTCTTTCTCTTTAAATTTCTTCATGTTTTCTTCCCCAAAGCTTTAGATGTATCTATGGGCCTTTCTTTTTCCTTCTTTGCTGATTTTATTTACAAATTCCTGTCACTGTTTTCCCCTGAGGTTTGTACTAATAACCTCTGCTAGACTTCATCCTTTGTCATTTTCCTTCAATTCTTTAATTTATTTATTTTTGCTGCAAGTCTTCATTTCAATTTTGTTTATATGTTATCCAACATACTAACCTCCTTATACTACAGAATGTGCTAATTGCTTATTCTTAAAATTAAGCTCTCAAATTTGATTCTCATTTACTTAGTATTGATTACCTGCCTTCCTGTCTTTATTTTAGTTAATAACTCTTGGTTAATCCTTCTTTTTTTTTTTTCTTTTTTGCGGTACGCGGGCCTCTCACTGTTGTGGCCTCTCCCATTGCGGAGCTCAGGCTCCAGACGCGCAGGCTCAGCGGCCATGGCTCACGGGCCCAGCCGTTCCGCGGCATGTGGGATCTTCCCAGACCGGGGCACGAACCCGTGTCCCCTGCATCGGCAGGCGGACTCTCAACCACTGTGCCACCAGGGAAACCCAATCCTTCATTTTAATAGAAATATTTTTAAGTTTAAATAATTATCATCCAAACAATAATATCTCTAATAAGTAATGTTTTTTAAAATACTAAACCTCTTTAAAGTATTTAACATGAATATAAATGTGAGCATACAAATGGTTCATCTGCCAGCACATTCTGTAAAAATGGAATTGGTTTATATCTGCGCTGTCCAATATGGTAGCCACTAGCCACATGTAGCTATGGAGCACTTGAAATGTGGCTAGTACAAATAAGAACTAAATTTTAAATTGCATTTAATTTTCATTAAGTTTAAATAGCCACACGTAGCTAGTGGCTATGGGATTGGATAGTGCAGGCTCAGACCTTTCAAGCGTCATTTTCTACTTTACAGATCCATTTTTAGGTGAATGTGACTGAGCTAATTAAGGAAACAAATTACGCTCATGAAACTTTGCTGCAAGTCTAAAATCCAAACTGTGTTTTCTCATCTACTTACCTAATTTTAAAAAGCTAATGGTTTGGGCTTCCCTGGTGGCACAGTGGTTGAGAGTCCACCTGCTGATGCAGGGGACACGGGTTCGTGCCTCGGTCCGGGAGGATCCCACATGCCACGGAGCGGCTGGGCCCGTGAGCCGTGGCCGCTGAGCCTGCACGTCCGGAGCCTGTGCTCCGCAGCGGGAGAGGCCACAACAGTGAGAGGCCTGCGTACCGCAAGAAAAGAAAAAAAAAAAACCTAATGTTTTTGAATTGTTAGCTTATATTTAACAATTCTCTTTATTACCTTCATCAGGCTTCCAGTTAGGCTATTTTCAGGTTGAAGGGTGGTGAGATATCAAAAGCACCTAATGTATCCCCACTGCTTCCAGAATTGTTTTTACCTACACCATTTTAGTTCCTGTGTTTGTTATTTTATTCTCAAGCTATTCCAAGGAAAGAAGTACCTGAATTAACCCCAGTAACCTATTATAAGAGTTTTGAAAGCCATAAAATATAATGAGACGTTAACACGTGCTGATATAAATGCCCCTGGGATTTCTTAAAAGCTAGTTGTAAATTTCTTTTTGTTGTTGGTAATATCATGCCTGTTAATATGAAAAATAAAAGACAGAATTTTGCAAACTGTCTAAAAATTCCTAGGTGCTCTATACCCTCAATACTAGGTCTAGAATTTTCCCTAAACCAGTGTAGATATAAAGACTGTCCATCTGGCCCACATGCCTGGAGTGAAGGAGGGCAGGGGGTGGGGAGTATCAGCCTTTATCGTCTTCAATTTCTTTCATTAGGGATGCAGAGATTACTTGCAAGTTTTTTTGTCATTTCTCTAAAAGCGATGGCAAAACTGCTTGTCCCACCACCTTCTATATATAAACCCCGCTATCCGCATGCCCCCAGTAACTTCATCTTTACCTGTCACAGCCAGTAACTGCCACCTGATATGTTACTTCCACACGACAAAGCTGATTCCAAGACCTTTGGCCTAAACTGAAATTTCAAACAAAACCTGGTATAAATACTGTTGTTTCTTGCTCCTTTCCAGAAGTTAAGGGAAGGGAAGAGAAGAAAAATGAAGAGAAACAGAAAAGAAAGGAGAATAAAGAGGCAGGGACAAGAAAGGTGAGCAGCAAAAACTATGAGAATAGTCTTGGATCTTTGGTCATTTACTATGTTATGTATAAAAATCCAGGGCTTCCCTGGTGGCGCAGTGGTTGAGAGTCCACCTGCCGATGCAGGGGACACGGGTTCGTGCCCCGGTCTGGGAAGATCCCACATGCCGCAGAGCGGCTGGGCCCGTGAGCCATGGCCGCTGAGCCTGCGCGTCCGGAGCCTGTGCTCCACAGCGGGAGAGGCCACAACAGTGAGAGGCCCGCGTACCGCAAAAAAAAAAAAAAAAATCCACACATAGAAGTTTTTCTTCTATTTAGCCTAAGTGTGTCCTTCAGAAAATTAGGGCTAATTTCCCTTATTCAATTCTCACTGAAAAGAAAAAACTGCTAGTTGGGACCTTAGATATAAAAATAATGATCATGGGCTTCCCTGGTGGCGCAGTGGTTGACAGTCTGCCCGCTGATGCAGGGGACGTGGGTTCGTGCCCCGGTCCGGGAGGATCCCACGTGCCACGGAGCGGCTGGACCCGTGAGCCGTGGCCGCTGGGCCTGCGCGTCCAGAGCCTGTGCTCTGCAACGGGAGAGGCCACAACAGTGAGAGGCCCATGTACCGCAAAAAAAAAAAAATAATAATAATGATCTTTACTAGTTTTAAAATCTTTCCCTATGGGTTTTCAATATAGAGTTTCAGTCATGATGCCATAGTCATTTCACCCAAGTTGTTTCATGAGGTGTTATTTTTTCACTACTTCTATATTATTCTACTGTTAGTGATACTGTTTTCTTGTTAGCTTTAAATACCTCTCTCCCATTCTCACTTCATGTTCAATTTCTTGTTCTCAATGACCTCTGTATTCCTTTTAATACCTTGAAAATCATCACTCATTCCCTATCTTCTAGAATCTAAAATCAGATATCACCCTGGGTATATGAGCCGTCACCTTTTAGAAGAGCATTCAGCTTGTGTTACTTAGGACTGTAGATATTCCTGGCCGGGATTAGCTACATAATTTGCAGAGCCTAATGAAAGATACATATGCAGGGCTCCTTGCTCAAAATGACCATAAATTTCAAGACAGACAGCAGAGCACTAAACCAAACGTGGCATCTTCTAAGCATGGGGCCCTGGGTGACAGTCGGCAAGTGCATGAAGTGAGCCCCGTTTCCAGGTTAGTCCTGTGACACTGGGAGGGGTGGGTACAATACACTTATGGTTTCTTCCACTTCCTGTTCTCCAGTTTCTTCTCTTTCCTTGGCGAAGGAGAATTCTACGTTAGGAACTGAGAGCTATCTTGTGCTTGGGCCTGTGGGAGATTAAGAACCTACCTGTTCTAGGAGGACTTGGGAGCTTGTTGGGGACACTGAAGAATTTTTGAGCAGAGGAGGAATGCGGTTCAATGTGCATGTTAGGAAGGTTATTCTGGCAGCAGCCCAGAACATAAACTGGAAGGGATTGGTCGTAGAGGCAGGGAGTTCTTCCTTAGTCTAGTGAGAAACAAAGACAGTTGGAACTAAAGCTGCAACACAGGGTAAAGTGAGGAGAGGGTAGCTTTAAGAAATATACAAAACAGAAATCAACAAAACCTCTTGACCAATAGGATTGGTCAACCCGGGAGAAGAAGGAACAAAGAAAAATTGTTTGTTTCCAAGGCTTGGGACTAGGTTGTGAGAGTCACAGTGGGTAGGGGAGCAGAGGGAAGCAGGCTTAGTGGGGAAGATAGTACCATTTGGGGAAACGTTGAGTTTGAGGTGCTCATGGGCATCCAGGGCAAGTTGTGTGATCATGTTTTGGGTATATTGACTTAGGAGCTTTGCTGATCCTTGGCCAATTTGCCATTGGATCCATTCCTCACTCTTCCCCCAATTTGCTCTTTATTGTAGGTTGTCAATCTCTGCAAGCTGTTTCTCTCAGACACTCTTTGCAGGGGCTGCTAACTGGGTTTAGCCAAAGAGAGGCATTGATGGGAGATTAGAGAGAAGGCAGAAGCCAGGAAATGCCTCCCCCATCTCTGCCCTAGGGGTGTCCTCCCGCTGGGCTCATCTCCTCCAAGGCTCTAGTTGCCCCACATAGACCAGTGGCTCCAGTTTTCACCAGATCACTAGAACCATTGACCACGGTATGGCCCCACCTCTTCCTGTCATCCCTCCAGCCTAGGGGATAGCAGCTTCCAGTCACTACTTTCTGGGTTGTCTCAACAACTCTTTGTTTGTTTGCTCAGTTCTTCCATCACCAGGGGGGATGAAATTCCTTATATATTAAAATTTAGAGTGTTTTCTCTTTCCCTGCTTGCATCCTGCCTGGTACAGGACTCATTAGCATATGTAGATGTTTGCTAATGTAATTGAACATGTTTTGTGATGGCAGATGAGGACTGAAAATTGCCAATTGAATTTGGTAACAAGTTGGTGATATTAACAAGAGCATTTTTCAGGGGACTCCTAAAAATGAAAGTCAGATTGCAGTGGATTTAAAAAATGGCTGAGAATTAAGGAAGTAATTCGTGTACACTTCAGGTTTTTATTGTTTTCTAGAAATTTAACTCTTAAAGGAAGGAGGGAAGGAGATAGGATAAAGAGGATTTTTTGAAGATGAGAAAGACTTGGATATGATTAAAATAAAATAGAAAAGAAATAGGAATTAAGAGGAGTAACTGAAGACAAAAGACCCTAAGAGCCCAGTGGATAAACTGACTGCATTGGTAGAGGGTTACTTATATGTTTCATACGAGAGAAAGAACCTCAAGAATGATATAGATTGCAGATATTTTTGTAAGTAGGAGGCCAGACAAGAATTTGATTTAGTTCAAACCCAAGGGCTTCTATTTTCTCTGTGCTGGTGGGTTTCCAAAGAGTGGTGGAAATCAGCACTGGTCCCTCAGGAGAATGGGAGAAATAGCAGATACAAGTCAGGGTTAAGTCATGGCATGAGGAAGGAGTAGCTGAAATTGGATCCCACAAATGGTGTTTCCACTGTTGAACTGTGGGAAGCTCTCCAGTTTCTCTCAGAGCTGGTGTAAGAGTGAAGAAGGCAAACACATTTGACATGTGCTGTGGTTCTCCATTGACCAGCAGCACTACCCGGAAACCTCTTAGATGCAGAATCTTAAGCTATGCCCTAGACCTAATGAATCAGAAAATCTGAGAGCAGGGTTTAAGAAGCCCCCCAGGTGATTCTGATACACTCTAAGGTTTGAGAACCACTGGCTAGACCATGGCCACCACGGTGCGATCTGCAGACAAGCAACTAATTTGAAATGCAGAATCTTAGCCTTCCTGCCCCCAGAATCAGAATCTGGGTTTTAACAAGATCCCCAGGTAGTTTGTAATCACGTTTGGTTAAGAAGCACTGAACTTGGAAGTTTATGCTCTCGAGGGGTATTTATAGATTAGCCAGTGGAGTTTAAATTAAGGGGTGACTTTTAATGGAGTAATTTCAGGTTCAGTTTAGATGGCAGGGGATATGTCACATTTGAAGGCTAAGAGCCCTGTCTGACACCATATACCCACACATTTCTAATGACACCACATAGTACACGTTCTGTCTCCTTCCGTGGATTACACATGAGACCAAGATTTGAAAATATGAAACCAAATCGAACCAAATGCAGCCATGAAGGCCAATTCTTTAAAAAGGGCTATTGAGTGTCTCCTGTGTGTGCCAAGGTCTTTGCTGGACTCTGAGATGCCCAGACCATTACCCAGTTACCGTACTCAGGAGCTCGCGGTCTAACGGAGGACACAGCCACGGGATCACACTATTACAATGCCTCTGGTAAAGACACAAGCATGGTCTACAAGGGTATTTGGGGATGATGGAAAAGGAGGAAGCCAGTCTGGGCAGGGTAGGTCAGAGAAGGCTTGTGGAATGAGGGCCTGCTGAAGCCAAGTGTTACAAGGTGAGCGGGGATCCACCAGATGATGAAGTGGCAGGAAGGACATTCCAGGGAGAGGCAGCGTGGGGGCAGAGGCACAGGGACAGCACAGAAAGTTCAGGAACTCCACCCAGGGGATGGGAATACATGTATAGCAATGCCAGAACACATCTCATTAAAATAACAGTTCTTTTGGATGTTTCCCCTCCAAAGTCTATGTCGTCTTACTTTTGAGCACAGCTCTTTCCGTGCAGGCTTGTGGCTCCGCTGCCTGATGGAAGCCTTTAGCAGTGGCACCGGCACTGCCATCACTCGCTTCGCACAGGGACCAACGGTCCAGAGCGGGAAAATCAACACGTGTTAGATGGTCTGCGGAGAAACCCCTCCATTGCCACATCCTCTCCTCTTCTCAATCCGGGAACCATGATTTCAGTGCCACAGAGAAATGTGAATACTCGTATTTGGAAACATTTGACAATCTCTTTTCTCCACTCAGTGTGGCTAAGGGCACCCTAATGTGTACCCAGGTGAGGGAAAGGGTTTCACATAGCAGCCAAACGGTCTTAAGTACAGAAAACAAAGTACACCTCTCTCCTATCCAAGAACCTCCAATAATTTCCCATCAGACTCAGAAGAAATAGAAACATCCTTGAAAGGCCTAGAACACCCTGTACAATCCCACCTCTCACTCACCTGCTCTCCTCTCCGTCCCCTCTGTCCACACAGCCTTCTCAGTCTTTCTTGATCACACCAGACTCATGTTCATGTCAGGCTGTCCACTCTTCTAGTCCCTTCTGCCAGAGTGCCCTTCCTTCAGATCTTAGCATGGCTACTGGCTCCTGCACTCCACTCAGGTGTCTGCTCAAATGTCATGTCCTTAAAGAGGCCTTTCCTCACCCCCCTGCTAAAACCGCCCTCCAAATCTGATGCTTTTTTTTTTCCTTTAGAGCACTTATTACCAGCAGCTAGAAGACAAGCTCTGTGAGGTTAAGACATCATCAATCTTGCTAGAATAGCACCTAGCATTTGTAGATGCTCAAACATTTCTTTCCTGAATTTAAAGTCATACTGGACTCTTCCATCTCCATCCCTAGAAGAATGATTATCCAATCTAGTGAGCTGACAAACTGATTTTTGCATCTTTTTGTGGTAAGCTTCAGTGGTTCTCAAACTTCAGCCGTGCCTCAGAAGCACCCGGAGCGTTTATTAAAACACAGGTTCAAACAAACATAATGGGTTAGTAATAAGTAGGAGTTGAGATTAGTAAAACCAGTACTTAATTATACTTGGAACTTTGTATATCTTTCAATCTCCATATAAAGTATGAACTGTGATTTAATGCTTGAGTTTTCTTTAAAATAAAATTTTATTTTATTTATTATTTTTTTTTAATTTATTTTATTTTTTAAATTTTTTTTGCGGTACGCGGGCCTCTCACTGTTGCGGCCTCTCCCGTTGCGGAGCACAGGCTCCAGATGCGCAGGCTCAGCGGCCATGGCTCACGGGCCGAGCCTCTCTGCGGCATGTGGGATCTGCCCGGACCGGGGCACGAACCCGTGTCCCCCGCATCGGCAGGGGGACTCTCAACCACTGCGCCACCAGGGAAGGAAATGAAAAAAAAAATCCACAGGTTAATGGCACACAGCCTCAAAGTCTCTGATTCCACAGATGGGGGTGGTGCTGATACAGGTACCACAGTTTCAGAACATGAGACATCTGCGCCAAACATCCCCTCCAGCAGTGTCCCTCCTTCTCACCTGTCTCTCCCAACCCCACTACCCTTTCTGCAATTGCCAGTAGCATCACAGAAAGCCAGGAGGATTTGTGCCTGGGCTCCGCTCCTCGATAGAAGGGCATCTTTGTGATACGAAGCCCAAGGCCTCCACTTCTCACTCTCCGGGTTTTGCGCTGTAGTCAGATTCTGAAAGAAGTCTGTAGGACAAAAAAAATACTTGTGGAAAATTATGCATTCTAATTATGTCAAAATTTGTAAAGGGAATGCTTTTCACCCTCACACCCTGTCAGGCTTTAAGCCAGTGCTTTCTGTGCCTTGTAGAATATGTCAGGGTCACCAGCACTTAAAGGCTGTGGTTGGCCACAGGCAATCAAACAGGGCTCTGCGGTGGAGATTGCAAGTCTAGGCATTGACTGGTTGTTTAACTTCTGACCTGTGCTATTCAGAGGGAACAGGAAAGAGATTCAGTTCTTGGGCTGCAGCAAATAGACTTTTTATTTGTTCCAATAGGTAAAGGGGGTGGTGGTGAAGGGGAGAAGTTTCTGAAAGGCACCTCATTTTTTTTTTTTTTTTAAGAAGATGTTAGGGGTAGGGGTTTCATAATTTATTTATTTATTTTTGCTGTGTTGGGTCTTCGTTTCTGTGCGGGGGCTTTCTCTAGTTGTGGCAAGCAGGGACCACTCTTCATCGCGGTGCACGGGCCTCTGACTATCGCGGCCTCTCTTGTTACGGAGCACAGGCTCCAGATGCGCAGGCTCAGTAGTTGTGGCTCACGGGCCTAGTTGCTCCGTGGCATATGGGATCCTCCCAGACCAGGGCTCGAACCCGTGCCCCCTGCATTAGCAGGCAGATTCTCAACCACTACACCACCAGGGAAGCCCAAGGCACCTCATTTTAAAGATGTATGCTATGTTCTGAATGTTCATGTCCTTCCCAAAGTTTATATGTTGAAACCTAACCCCCAAGGGGATGGTATTAGGAGGTGGGGGCTTTGGGAGGTGAATAGGTCACGAGGGCAGGATCCTCATGAATGGGATTAGTGCCCTAATAAAAGAGGGCTGAGAGAGCTCCTTCACCCTTCCTACTATGTGAGGTTGCAATGAGAAGACCTCTGTCTATGAGGAAGTGGGTCCTCAGCAGACACTGAATTTGCCGATGTCATGATCTTGCACTTTCCAGCCTGCAGAACTGTGAAAAGCAAATGTTTGCCATTTGTAAGCCACCCAATCTATGGTACTTTGTTGTAGAAACCCAAACAGACTAAGACAGTGTGTGTGTGTGTGTGTGTGTGTGTGTGTGTGTGTGTGTGTGTGTGTTAACTTCCATTTAGATGGATCATTCTAGTACACTTCTGGTCCTATAAGAGACTTCTATGTTTCTTCCCCACCCCAAACTTTTTCATGCACATTAAAAGTCGAGTGATAATTCTGAGCCCCATTAATCCTTCTGCTTTCTCCTTTGATATTCTCCTACTGCTCAGAGCAAAATTATTGAAGCTCTCTCTGAGAATACAATGATCTTGGGGGTATGCTCCATTCAACAGTTATCATCCAATAATCCCCTAGCCAGAATTTATCTGTGATAGGTTACACACACTCTTAGCAGGTCTTTGACCTCAGGAGAGAAAAGTTTTGTGAAAATGGTGGGGAGGTGGGATCAGAGAAGGTCTAGGGTAAAAAGAGTGTCAGACAAAGGACCCTTGTGACAGAATTGTTCTGAATCTTGACTGTTGTGGTGATCACACAAATCTACACGTATGACAGAATTGCATAGAACTAACTACACACACACACACACACACAACTGCATGTAAAACTGGTAAGGTCTGAATAAGGTGTATTGTATCAATGATGATATCCTGGTTGTGATATTATACTATTGTACTAGATGCTACCATTGGGGGAAACTGGGTGAAGGGTACACAGTGTCTCTCTGTGTGATTTCCTACAACTGCATGTGAATCTACAATGATCTCAAAATAAGTATTTAAAAAAGAAGTGCTACAGAGAGGAAAGGTCTGGTTGATGTCAGAATGCAGAGTCCTGGGCAGCTGGGGCATCGAAAGGGCAGTAGGAGCCTAGAGAAAAAGAGAGGACTCAGATCTAAAGGGAAGAGGGGCACAGACATGATGGGACATGTTCCTAAGGCAAACTTCATTCTCCCCCTGTCCTTAAATTATACTACAAGGAAAATATAGTCTGTCACCAAGCCATAATTTCTAGAATGATCAGCCATCCGATGCTGAAGGTAATAATAATAGCTGACACTTACTGAGTGTTGCCAGGTGTCAGTTTCATGAGTTATCTCACTTGATCCTCTCAGTAGTCCTATGAGATAGGTACTATTATCACATCCACATTACAGATGAGAAAATTAAGGCACTGGCAGAGCCAAGCAGAGCTAGGATCTGTCTGATTTCAGCAGCAGCACCACCAACAATAAGTGGGTGCTCATACGTGCCAGGTATACTGTCCTAAATGCTTTTCTCTTCATGCGGAAGAATGTGCCTATCATCATACCATTAACTGTGGAAAAGTCTCCATTATACATTGGCATCAAATAAACACATTCATGTTTTGTGCGCTTTCTAAGTGCCAGCCACGTTACATAAATTATTCTGTTAAACCTTCCCAGCAAGTCCGGATGTATTATCTTCACTTTATTGATAAGAAAATGGAGGTGAAGTCTTGTCCAAAATCACACAACCAGCAGGTGCAGAAGCAGCAGCAGCCCTTGGGTGGGCAGACTACAGAGCTACCGTTCAGCCTCTGAGCTCTACTGCCTCCAACCCAGAAACTCCAAACTCACAATCATTTAATTGCCCCCAAAGTTAAATCCTTTTCAGTCTCCTGGTGTCCACTGAGTAGGCATGAATCTGTTTTATTTTGCCTGCTGTGTAACAGATATGGATCTTGCATATTCATTTTGCAAAGCACTCTCTGGGAACTTTCTTTGCTATGTTACTCTATTCACTACTCAAGGCTCAGACAAGTTATTGAACCATGTAAGTAAAAAGAACCTGTGGCTTGAGCACACAGCGGCAAACACGATTTAATGTTTAATAAGCATCATCATGATGATGGCAGTGACATTCTGCTTTGAAGGGTTGCAGGAAGCAATCAACATCTCAAACCTATAAGCCGTCAACTCCTTCAGTTTTCTCTCACCTGTGTCACTGCAGAGCACCTGATGGAGTATGGAGGTCTTAACTGGGTATCTATCAGTCCCTTCCTTCCCCCTCCCCTCCCCCGCCCCAGTGAAGAGGACACATTCTGCTACTCTATCGCCCTATAATCACAGAGACTGTGCACACGGAGTTAGAAGGATCTGCCAGGGAAATTGCTTGCAGGCGTTAACCAAATACACTCACAGCACCTTGCCGCGGGCCCGGGGTGACAACGTGGCTTCCTCGCGAGTCGCTGGCCGCACACTTTCACTTTTCTCCTGGGGCGCCCGCCCACTCCGAGCTACTCCACGTCCTGGTTTTCCCCGGGCTCCCTACCCGGCAACGGCTGCCTGTAAACACGCGGGGTTGCAGGCAGGGGTGCCTCGATTGGAGGAGCCCAGCCCGGCCTCCCCTCCGCCGGCTGCCGAGCTGTCAGTTACACGTACAGTGTGAGCTAGATTTTGGCGCCACAGCTGGGAGTGAGGCTTTTGTTCCATAACAAAAACAAGCGCCTGAATGGCAGGGCTGCCAGCGCCCAGCCCGACGAGGCAGGCATAAAGGAACCGCCTGGCGAATGTTCGTGACCTGTCATTAGAGACAGCCCCTCTCGCTTCCGAATGATCACGGGGAGGCAATGTGGCAAATTATGTGCGTACCCGCCACGACCTTGCTCAAGCCTCCAGGGTGAATATTGAGCACCAGGCTCTAATAAGCGGCCTGTGAGCTCAGGTGGAAAAGCACCTGGGTGGTAACCAACGGAGTCCTTTCCTGCGCTTTCTGCCTCTTCTGTCCATGAACTTGTTTCCCCTCTGCGATTGAAAGGCTGGCCTTCTGGCTGAAACAAGTTAAATGATGGATTCATTTATGCTAGGAAGAAAAGCTAGGCATTGAATGTCGTAACGCTGTTCACCCGATCTGTGCCCTCTTGTTATAAATAGAGAGAGACGGTCTCTACTATATGATGTGTTTGCTTTTTGCTAAGTTCGAACACATCCATATCCACATTGTTACCTACTTTGGGAAAATTCCTGTGTGAAACTCTGAATCATAAACCAGATAGATTAGGGGTGACTATTCTCATTTCAGAAAGGATTCTTCAAGTTCCAAAAGCATTTAGTAAGACTTGAGGATTCCATCCCCCAACCACTCCCAATCTGGGGGGGGTGGGTGGTGTGCAGCTGGGCAGTGGGGTGAGCTCCACCTCAATGAGCCCTGCGGCTATTTAAAGTGTTACAATTGGGGGAGGGGGAAGGGTAAGCTGGGACAAAGTGAGAGAGTGGCATGGACCTATATACACTACCAAATGTAAAATAGATAGCTAGTGGGAAGCAGTCGCATCTCGGGGGAGATCAGCTCGGTGCTTTGTGACCACCTAGAGGGGTGGGATAGGGAGGGTGGGAGGGAGGGAGATGCAAGAGGGAGGAGATATGGGGATGTATGTATATGTATAGCTGATTCGCTTTGTTATAAAGCAGAAACTAACACACCATTGTAATGCAATTATACTCCAATAAAGATGTTAAAAAAAAATAAAGTGTTACAATTAAAAATTTATTCCTTCAGCTGTAGACTCGGTCTTGTTGGAATGAAGATGTTTTCGAGGACATTATGAGGTTAAAAGGTAGTCACTTACACCTCAGTGTGAATGAGTTTAATCACTTCTTCCTTGAGAGCAGGTTTTCAAGAAGGAAAGAAACTAGTTGCAGCTGAGTTCCTGAAAAGAGACAGAGGAAGAATATGAGTGGCAATGGAGGCAGAAAAAGAGAGTTTGGGTGCCTCAGAGCATAGATGTTTATTGCTTCATAATTCTGGGAAAAGTCAGCTTTTTAGAGAGAGCAGTTTTTTTGTTTTGTTTTGTTTTTGCAGTACAGTCCCATAGAACTTTCTGTGACAGTGGAAATGTTCTAGATCCACACTGTTCCAAAACGGTAGCCACTAGCCACATGTGGTTATTGAGCACTGAAATGTGGTCAGTATGACTGAGGAACTGAATTTAATAGCCATGTGTGTAGCCATAGAACTAACAGCTGTCAACAGCCACAAGACTGAGCTTGAGGGTGGCTTCTCTGCCATGAGAGCCGTGAAATGACTGCAGCCTTATGAGCCCCGGAGCTAGAGACACCCTGAATTCCTGACCCCCAGAAAATATGAGATAACAAATGTGTGTTGTCTTAAGTCACTACATTTTGAGGAAATTTGTTACACAGCAATGAAACTTGATTGTAATATGGTTAGGCCCATTTAAAATACATTTGTACTAGTTAGGGCTTCCCTAGATCCAGAGAAACCTCCAAATATCAATGTCTGATGTAATAAAAGTTCCATTCTTTTAACAGTCCAATGTGGGCAGTCTTCTGATGGTGATTCAGGGCCTCAGTCCCTTTTTGCTTTTGGCTCTGCTGTCTTTAACTTACGGCTGTTCAGGTCACCAACCAGGTGAAAACTGCAGAGTGGAGCCATGGGCTAGCTGTTTTGGTAGGGGAATAGACCTGGAGATGGCACCTATCATTTCTGCCCGCATTCTACTTGGCCAGACCTCAGTAAAACGATCCCAGCGAACTGTCAGTCAGACTGAGAAATGTAGCCTGACTCTGCGTGTGTCCAGGGTGTAGGAGAAGCAGGTTTGGGGGCCGCTGACACATTGTGCCACAACACACTCTCCTTTTGGGAGGTAAGCTCCTTGACAAAAACGGACCTTTTGGTGCCTTGCCAAACCCCAGGGTCACAGAGGCAAGGCTCTCTTCACAAATAGTGATGGTGATGAGAGAATGGGAAAGAGACTGACAATGCTCCCCATCCCAAGAGGGGCATTCACCAAAACTGTCAGAACGTTCTAGTCCTATAAGGGTCTATGACTCAGCCCAAAGTTAACCAAATCAAAATTGTTCATAGGAAAGCCTGGGCACAGTTCTGGAAATGACTATGGAAGAATCAGGAAAAGATGTCTGTGCTTGTTCAAAGGGGACTTGGGATGTATAGGGTGGGGGCTGGGATGGAATTCCATGAGCCGAGGCATCCCTTAGATGTGATTCCAAAGGTACCGTCAAATCTACCATTGCTTCTGAGGCCAACTTGGATTTTCTGATTGCTGCCCCCAATGTCACGATCTGTCCTAGGACCTGTAGACAAATGAAAGAAAAGATGGGTTTGATGGATTTTTATTGTTTTAAATTGAGGAAGTACTCAATTTAAATCACTCATACATTGATACTTTTAAAAATGTCACTCCTCCTTTCATCTCTCTGGGCCCTGCCATCCACCTCCCTTCACCCTAACCTGTAGCTTGTTCCCAACAAATGAGTCAGTGAAGATGGGAATGTTCCTTTAACTGAGTATGTATCTGCCAACATTAAAAAAAAAGTTTTGCCGACCTGAAGGAGTCACATAACCAACAGAGAAAGGAAGGAAGGAAGGAAGGAAGGGAAGAAGGGAAGGAAAAGAAAGAATAAAAGAAAAGAGAAGAATGTTGGGAGCATATCCACAGACAGATTTCCTTGGAGTGGAGTGAATGTAGCTCAAGCTTCAGGGCCCCTCACTGATCAGTGCCCCTTCCGAGGTTGCATGCTCTCCTCCAGAGAGAAGCAAAAGAAGCAGTAGCTCTAGCACGTGCCTGAGGACAAGAGTGCTGCCCTAGCCTGGGCTTCCCCTTTATATACATAATTTTTAAGAGCTTTACTGAGATATTATACACATAACATAAAACACATCCATTTAAACTGTACAATTCAGTGTCTTTTAGTATATTCAGAGTTGTGCAACCATCACCATCATCTAATTTTAGTACATTTCATCATCCCGAAAAAGAAACCCTGGATCCATTAGCAGTCTCTCCCCATTCCCACTCCCACACCCTTAACTCAGACAACCACTGATCTACTTTCTGTTTCTACAGATTTGCCCATTTTGGACATTTCGTATAAAGGGAATCATATAACGTGAGCTTTTTTGTGACTGGCTTCTTTCGTTTAACATAAAGTTTTCAAGGTTCACCTATGTTGCAACGTGTACCAGAACTTTATCTCTTTTTACTGCCAAGTAATAGTCCATGGTATGGATAGACCACATTTTCTTTATCCAGTCATCAATTGATGGGTATTTGGGTTGATTGTATAATCACTTTTGTGTCTATTTTGTATGTGCCCTACTGGTGGTCCAAGAGTTGTGGGTAGGGTTGACAAACTGCCAGTACTACCTTCATATCCATCTGGCCTCTTGTGACAACTTGCCTCTGGCAGTTGTCAGGGAGCGTTTGGACTTCATTTTTAAGCCTTGGAGAAGGGTCTGAGACTGAGGCTGCACTGTGCCCAGGGTACCTTAAGACCCAGGCTTCCAGGTGTCTTCCCTCAACCCCAGGACCAGCCCAATGTGGGTAGGAGTATGAGGAAGAGGTGAAAGGACCTGACCAAACCTAACCAGCTGCTAGGGTACTAGTTGCAGGAGCCATGCCAACTATGATCAAAGAGCTGGAGTTCTCTGAGGGCTTGCTCTAGCAAGAAGCCCTGCCTGAACAAGAAACTGGAGGAAGTTATAAATGTGGCATTCCGCGTAGCTGCAAGAAATTGTTCTAAACCGTCAATCTTTTTAAAAGTTTGATCAACTAAGCTAAAAGAAAGACTGGACTATCCTAATTTTTCAATAGAAGCATATTACAAACTTGTTTTCATATGAAGAAATAATAAAAGAGTATACAGAGAGAAGTGGTGGTGTCAGTGAAAGTGGAAAAGAATGCCAATATTCCTCTTCTCCATAAAAACAAAGAAAAACCTGGGGGCTTCCCTGGTGGTGCAGTGGTTAAGCATCTGCCTGCTGATGCAGGGGACATGGGTTCATGCCCCAGTCTGGGAAGATCCCACATGCTGTGGAGTGCCTGGGCCCGTGAGCCATGGCCACTGAGCCTGCGCGTCCGGAGCCTGTGCTCTGCAACGGGAGAGGCCACAACAGTGAGAGGCCCGTGTACCGCAAAAAAAAAAAAAAAAGAAACACCTGGCAAAAATTGTCAGAATCAACTTTTCCACAACCCTGGAAATTAACTAAGGGCTTGCAGTAATCGGGAAGTACTTATTCAAGGAAAGTGGCGAATCTCAGTAGGAACAGTGAGCTTTGTGGCATTTTATTCAGCCTGGGACCTTCCCCACACCCCAGCTCAGAGGTAGCCTTGAAAAAACAGCCCATATTTTCAGTACTGGAGGGACAGAATGGACATTATTTGCAAAGAATTGTAATTATTTCCTTTTTATCTGGTGGCT
Organism: Neophocaena asiaeorientalis asiaeorientalis; assembly: GCF_003031525.2. Classification (NCBI taxonomy): domain Eukaryota; kingdom Metazoa; phylum Chordata; class Mammalia; order Artiodactyla; family Phocoenidae; genus Neophocaena; species Neophocaena asiaeorientalis. The sequence continues at coordinate 5,167,001 of NW_020172369.1, read as the reverse complement.
CCATGGAAGACCAGCTCAAAACACTTGTCTTTATTTGCCCTGATTTGGAACTGGTCCAGTTCAAAAGCTACTGGGAGGGAGTGGGGCACTTGTCCAAAGCATTTAAAGGCAAATGTTTTAGCTGCTGCTGCCTGAGGCTATAGATAACATTTGGCATAAACCACAAAGCTTGGGAGAAAAGACTGGGAAATGAGATGTCCATAAAGGCTTTGAAAAGCTCACACATATTCCTGGGAACCTAGAATGCCCTGGGTGCTCAGGAACAACATGAGAAGGCTGTAGGATCTGACCTCTGGCTGACCTTGAGGTTCTACACTAGAGAAAGTGAAGTCTAAGGCAGAGTTGTAAACTACGAGGCTGAGTGATGAAGGCATGTCAACCACACACACAGAGCCCCTTGGCCAAAAACTTGAAATATTTTTGGTATGAGTTATTTAAGGAAATATCTGTTTAATCATTAGCTGACTACCAATCTAGCAGAACAGTGACTTCAGTGGCCACATATTACAAAGAATACAGAGTTTTCAGAATTAGTTCATAAAAGTAATTAAATAAATAGAGAAAAATAAGTAAAATAAACAGCAAACAACAAATCTTGAAAAAAGGAGAGAACCTGATTACTAGTGCTTCCACATTATAATATACAAAATGTCCAATTTTCAACTAAAAATTATGAAGCATGCAAAGAAAAAATAATGGTGAAAACAGGAAAAGGAAGCATTAAAAGAAGCTGTCCCTGAGGAAGTCCAGACACTGGACTTACTAGTAAAAGACTTTAAATAAACTACTTGAAATATGTTCAAAGAGCTAAAGGAAACCATATCTAAAGAACTAAAGGAAAGTATCAGAATGATGTCTTATCAAATAAAGAATATCAATAAAAAGAAATTATATTTTTAAAAGAACCACATAGAAATTCTAGAACTGAAAAGTGCAATAACTGAAATAAAAATATTTACCAGAGGAGTTCAACAGCAGGTATGAGCAGGTAGAAGAGTCAACAACTTGCAGACGCAAGTCAATTGAGATTATCCAGTCTGAGGAACAAAAGAAAAAAAGAATGAAGCAAAAAGTGAATAAAGTTTTAGAAACATGTGGGGCACCATCATATGCATAATGCTAGTCCTAGGAGAGGAAAAAGTGAAAGGATGAGAAAAATATTTGAAGAAATAATGCTAGAAAACTAAAATTTGATGAAAAGCATTGTCTACAAATCCAAGAATCTCAATAAACTCCAAGTAGGGTAAACTCAAAGAGATCCACAATAATACACATCATAATTAACCAATCAAAAGCCAAAGACAAAGAATCTTGAGTGCACAAAGGGAAAAATGACTAATCATCTACAAGTGCCCCTCAATAAGATAAACAGCTGATTTCTCATCAGAAATCATGGAGGCTAGGAAGCAGTGGAAGAAGGCATTCAAAGTGCTCAAAGAGAAAAAGAGTCAATGAAAAATTTTATATCTGGCAAAAGTAACTTTTAAAAATGAAGAGAAATTAAGATATTCCCAGATAAACAAAAGGAGAGTCTGTTGTTAGCAGACTTATCCTACAAGAAATGCTAAGCAAAGTCCTTTAGGCTGAAATAAAAGGACACCTAGATGGTAATTTGTAGCCATATGAAGAAATAAAGATCTCTGATAAAGATAATTACATGAGTAAATATAAAAGACGGGGGCTTCCCTGGTGGCACAGTGGTTGAGAGTCCGCCTGCCGATGCAGGGGACACGGGTTCGTGCCCCGGTCCGGGAAGATCCCACATGCCGCTGAGCGGCTGGGCCAGTGAGCCATGGCCACTGAGCCTGCACGTCCGAAGCCTGTGCTCTGCCACAGGAGAGGCCACAACAGTGAGAGGCCCGCATACCGTGAAAAAAAAAAAAAAGACAGTATGACTGTATTTTTTGTTTGAAACTATTTTTTTTCTATCTGATTTAAAGGCAACTGCATAAAGCAATATTTATCGATCTGTTAATGGGCACACAATGTATGAAGATGTAATTTGTAATAGTAACAATGCTGAGCAGGAGAGAAGGGAAAATTGAACTATGTAGGAGCAAAGATTTGGAATACTAAAATTCAGTTGACGTTAGGGACTTTCCTGGTGGTGCAGTGGTTAAGAATGCACATGCCAATGCAGGGGACACGAGTTCCAGCCCTGGTCCAGGAAGATCCCACATGCCGCAGAGCAACTAAGCCCGTGCACCACAACTACTGAGCCTGCACTCTAGAGCCCGTGAGCCACAACTACTGAGCCCGTGTGCCGCAACTACTGAAGCCCATGTGCCTAGAGCCTGTGCTCTGCAAAAAGACAAACCACCTCAATGAGAAGCTTGTGCAACAACAGAAGCCAAAGCAATGAGAAGCTCGCGCACCACAACAAAGAGTAGCTCTGACTCGCCGCAACTAGAGAAAGCCTGTCACAGCAATGAAGACCCAATGCAGCCAAAAATAAATAAATAAATTTATTTAAAAAAAATTCAGTTGATGTTACTCTAAACTAGATTGTTATAAATTGAGAGGTTTATTTTAATCCCCAGGGCAACTACTAGGAAAATAATTCAAAAATATGTAGTAAAAGGAATGACCAGGGAATTAAAATGCCACGTAGAAAATATCTATTTAACATAAAAGAGAGAAGTAATAGAGGAATTGAGGGACAAAAAATGTCTAAGACATATAAAAAACAAATAGCAAAATGGCAGAAGTTCTCCTTCCTTATAAGTAGTTACATTAAATGTAAATGAATTAAACTCTCCAATTAAGAGACAGAAATTGATAAAGCAGATTTTAAAAAGGTCCAACTATATGTTGTCCTACAAAAGACACATTTTAGATTCAAAGAATACAAGTATGTTGAAAGTAAAAGGATGGAAAAAGATATTCTGTATAAATGGTAACAAAAGAGCTCAAGTTGCTATAGAAATATCAGACAAAATAGACTTTAATTGTTACTAGAGCAACAGATATTTTATAATATTACTAGAGCAACAGATATTTTATAATAATAGAAGAATCAATCCATCAGGAAGATATAACAATTATAAACATACATACATCTAACAATGGTGATCCAAAATACTGAAACAAAAGCTAACGGAATTGAAGGAAGAAATAAACAATTCAACGGTAATTGTGGGAGACTTCCATGTCCCACTTTCAATAATGGCTACAACTAGACAGAAGATCAGCAAGGAAATAGAAGAATTGATAGGTAACAAAGAACACAATAAAGAACATTTACCACTCAACAACAAAAGGACAAACACCCTAAGTAAAAATGGGTAAAGGATCTGAATATATATTTCTCCAAAGAAGATATGCAAATGGTCAACAAGTATACATAAAGGTGCCCAACATCATTAGTTATTAGTAAAATGAAAGTCAAAACAATAATGAGATACCACTTCACATCCACTAGGATGACTATAATGAGAAAAAAACAACAACAACAAGTGCTGAGGAAGATGTGGAGGAATTAGAACTCTTATACATTGAGATAGGAACATAAAATGGTGTAGTTACTTCAGAAAATGGTTTGGCACTTCTTCAAAAAGTTAACAAAGAATTACCATATGACTCAGCAATTCCACTCCTAGGTATATACCCCAAATAATTGAAAATGGCTACTCAAAGAAATCCATCTACACTTATGTTCATAGTAGTCCTATTTACAATAGCCAAAAGGCAGAAAAAAACCATATTTCCATCAACATGTGAATGGATAAACAAATAATGATATATTCATGCAATGGAATATTATTCAGCCATAAAAAGCAATTAAGTACCAATACCTGCTACAAAACATTATGCGAAGTGACAGAAACCAGACACAGACGGTCACATACAACACAATTCCATTTATGTGAAATACCCAAAGTAGGTAAATCCATTGAGGCAGAGAGTAGATTGTTGGTTGCCAGAGGTTGGGGGAGGGAGAAATGGGAAATAACTGCTTAATGTGTATGGGGTTTCCTTTGGGGGTGATAAAACAGTTCTGGAACTAGATAGAGGTGATGGTTGCACAACACTGAGAATGTATCAATTCCAAATCCCACTTGAATTTCTCACTCTAAAATGGTTAATTTTATGGGATGTAAATTTCACTTCAATAAAAATTTTAAAATATATAAAGTCCTCTACAACATGGATGAACCTTAAAATGTTATGAAAGAAGCCAGACACAAAAGACCACATACTCTATGATACCATTTATATGAAAGGTCCAGGATGGGCAAATCCATAAGGACAAAACATAGATCAGTGCTCCCCAGGGACAGGGAGATGGGGGGGATTGGGCCTGACTGCTAATAGTAACAGAGATTCTGGGGGAGTGATAGAAATAGTTTGCAATTAGATAGTGGTGATGCTTGCATGACTGTGAATAAACTGAAAACCACTAAATTGTATGCTTTCAAACAGTGAACTTTATGTTATATAACTTTTACCTGAATTCAGAGAAAAGATGTAGGGGAAAAGTGTTGTAGAGGTGTGTCAGGCAACTAATTAATAATAGTTATAATAAAGTTATGATGTCATTTTCTGAATTTTGTGGGGCTTTTCAGCTTTTTATTTGTAATTTGTTGTGATGTCTTCTCTCCTTCTAAATGAATATTCATTTTTGTACCTATCTTGTATTTTTTTCCTAAGAGGGCTCTTAAAGTTAATTAAACTTCAGGTCCCAGAAAACCTGGATGCCGCTCCTATATTAATAGGTGCAGAAACTCAGTCACCCATAGCTCTACAAGATTAAGGAATTCTGTCACCAAGCAAGCTGTGCAGCTTCAAGGGGACTCACTGCCAAGTCCTCTACACCTCTCTGCCTCCACCCATGGGTCCTCAGTCCTCCTCTGAGATGCCCTTCTATTCTCACCCCTTTCACTGCCACTGCCTTCATGTGGTTATTATCAGCCACATCGCCTAACTGTTCTATAGTTTCACAAACCACTGCCTCCAATCATCCTCCAAACTGCTACCAGGGAAAATCTTGTTGAAACACATATTCTCTCCTTTCTCATGTTTACCGAGAAGCCTTCCAAGGCTCTTTATCTGTAGGGTAAAGAACACATTTCTTAACAAACAGGTCCCAGCCTGTCTTTCCAGACCCATCTCATAGTCTTTCCCTCACTAAAATGTATCTCTGCATCACAAGTTGCGTCCAACGTTTCCCTGCTCTCCTAACCTCCAGTTTTCTATGTCTCCTCTTAGCTTCTGTACGGTTCTTCTCTCACCTGGGATGAAGCTTCTCCTCTTCTCCTTGGGAAGTTCTTCATCTGTCTATACACAGCTCAGGTGTTGTTTCTGCAAGGTTTCCCAACCCCCTCAGCAGCTTTTATGATCTCTCATTGTACTTATTGGTTCAGATATGTGTGCATTCTATACATTCACATATGTTTACAAATCAGCTAAAATTTTTGAGAATAAAGAAACAAGCACATGAGAACAATTAAGAATCTCATGATTATAAATAAATGTCCAGGGCTTCCCTGGTGGCGCAGTGGTTAAGAGTCCGCCTGCCGATGCAGGGGACACGGGTTTGTGCCCCGGTCCGGGAAGATCCCACATGCCGCGGAGCACCTGGGCCCGTGAGCCATGGCCGCTGGACCTGCGCATTCGGAGCCTGTGCTCTGCAACGGGAGAGGCCACAACAGGGAGAGGCTCGCGTACCGCCAAAAAAAAAAAAATGTAGAGGACACTTTCCTCACCTTATTCTAATTCCCAGAAGACAATAAAAAAAAACCCCAAAACAAAAAAACCCTCACACCCTATTTCTGTGTGTGAGAGGAAATCACCTCTCTATTGATATGCTTATGGGAAAGAAATTTGTAAGCTCTTTGCGGAGCATGTGGCTTATTTATTATGTGTATTTTAATTTACTTTAGTGTCTATGGTTCTCTCTGTCTCTCTCTCTCTGTAACAAGTGAGCTTTGGAAGGCTTGCTTTGATGCCTTTCCCCTTCCTTTCTTGCTTCTGTCCCAAAACCTGCTTGTGTTCAGAGACCCTTAGAGAGGACTGGGCTCTGTCTCAACGTGTGAAAGACGATGCACTGAGAGGAGAAGACGCTTGCTAACCTGGAAGGTCCGCTCTCTAATGGGAGAAATAAATCTAAAATCATGGGATGATCTAAGGGAGGTATTTTGGGGACTTAACAGAAAATTTCCAACCACAGCAAAATCAGTGACTTTGATATTTTCTTTCTTCCTTCCTTCAACAGACCATTGAGTGTGTACTCTGTGCTTGGCACTGGCCCAAGCATTTGAGCGACGCTGATGGGTGGCTACACAAAGGAGTCAGACGTCAAAGAATCATATAAATAAATGTAAAGTTACCACCGTGCGCTAGAGAAGAGAAGTTAGGGCTGGAGTCAGGGGTGGAGGCACATCTAGATAAAGAGGACATCACATGCCAAGGTCCTATAGCCAGAGAGGACATGGCGAGTTGGAGAGATTAAAAGAAGGCCAGTGTGGCCATTACCAGATTTGATGTTTTTTTTTTAAAAAAATCACTCTGGTTGCTCCATACACAGGAGCCAAAGTAGATGGAGAGAATTCTTCAGGAGGACACATGGTGGCTTACAGAACCCGAAGTCTGGAAGGCCTCAGGAAAGCCTGGAGCCTGGCCTGGAAAGCTACCCTCTCTGTGTCTCTGTCTCCTTCTTTGTCTTTCTCTCTCTCTCCCTCACATTCTTTCCCCGCCTCCTTCACATGCCCGTGAAGGCATGCTTTGCTGTCTCTGAATCCCAGATTGGACCTTACCTGATCTTCCAAGTTCGAAGACCCAGAGGAGACTGAATCTCATGGGGGGAGACTGAATCTCCCCTCACCCCACCCTTGTTAATTCCTTGCTGAATTGGCTGAGACTCACAACTTGGAGGGAGGAGCATGTGTGTGTGGGGGGGAATCACACGTGACTCTAGCATCTCACCCCAGAGTTCTCAGGGAAGGGGATTGGTGGGCCAGCCTCCCTATGTTTTTCACTAATATGTAATGACACATCTACATGTTCTTATGCAGTGACCAAACACACAGATTTTTTAAACTGCCGAATGGAGTGGCAGTCTACTACCATAAGACAGAACAGCCATCATTCATTTGGCAACTGTATCACTTACTCAGGGCATTCCTGGGCACTATGAACTAGGTTGGAAATCTTTGCTGGAGTATCTTTCCCTGCATTGTTAGGAATGGGAAACTAGTTACATCCAGGTTTGGGGGTGAAGAAATGGCGCTGTGAGTAGAGGTTATTTCGTCAAGAACATTAACTTTGAAGGCATGGAGAGAAAACAGTCAGTAGTTAGAAGGTGGCACTGGGTTTTGGGAAGCATTTTATGTGTCAGAGTCTTGAAAATGCTTATAGATGGAGGAGAAAGAGCCTGCTGAAAAGGAGGCTGAAGAGTGAGAGGCTCTCAGAGGGACAGAAGGGGGTGGATTCTGAAGCACACAGTTGGAGACATTAATCTTCAACGAAGAAAAGAATGCATCTTCCCCTGAAATTGTAAGAATGGCAATGGACGTAAAAAGGTTGTGTGTATGTGTAAGGAAAATTTAGGAACTTTAAAACCCAGTGGTTTCCATTACTCAAGAAGAAGGCCATTTTCAAGGCTGAAGAATCGAGAAAGAGGATAGGAACTGGAGGGCAATGTTTTTATACCTGCTGTGGACATTGGAGGAATGAAACAAAGTGGAACTAATGGGGTATTGCAACCACTGGAGAGATCATGGGTTACTGGGGACACCTGTCAGCCAGCCGTCCAGAGGTTCAAGTGCTTTGCTCATCTCACAGTACCAACCCGGGTCAGACACACTTGACCTGGGTTAGTAGACTGGTTTCACCACGCTGTCTAATTCCTAGAAGCTCAGGGTTCTTTCCCAATGAGCTAAGTATTCAAGTTAATAAATTAATATAAAACCAATGCCAAAGGAGTATGGTGAAATCATTGAATCTGTGGACTCTTGCCAGTGGTGACCAAAGGCAGGTTTTCCAGCATCAGGAGGACGCTGTCTAGCAGTTTGGTCTTCACTGAAGACAGGACAATAGAAAATGGTCTTAAATTGCAGCAAAGTGTCAAGAAAGAAGGATGTTCTAAGAGCGGGCTGAGAGAGCAACCTGCCCTGGTGATCCTCAGGAATAAATGCACGTCAGGGGGGTCTGATTCCATGCTCAGAGCATGGCTTATTTGGATTTTTTACATCCCCTTTTAGCTCTCTGCCACAGTTTGATGTTAAGCGAAAAAAAATATAGTAGTACATCCCATACAATGGAGACAGAGTACTTTGTCTTTCTCTGCTTTACTTTTATCTTACTCTCGTCTCTAATGGCCACATGAGAAGTAGCTACTATATAAAAATAATCTGGACATTAAAGTAAAATAAGTCATATGTAATTATTAATTGTGTCATAGCCCCATCCAAAAAAAAAAAAAGAGAGAGAGAGAGAGAGAGAGAGAGAGATTCAAACCCCCCAGTCCTCTATCCTGCTTTGTTGGTTATCTCTAGCTTGATTAAAGGGAATGATACTCATTTGTAAATGCATTTGGCAAACTTACCCTGCTATTGTTTCCATTATTTTGCAAATTACAGACATTGAGATGAATGCTCTGTAATTTCCTAGCGTTCCCTTTATTCCTGCTTGGAAAACTGGTATTGCCCTGGCATACTTCCACTTTGCTGTTATTTCATTTGAATACAGCAAATTCTTTATTATGATTAACAAAGACTTCTGCTCCATTTCTCTTTGAATATCAGTCTGCTCTTGGAGTTGAGTTGATTTTGAGCCCTGCTGTCTCCTTGAATCTCTCTGCTTCGCTGATCTCAAAGATGTTCAAGACAGCAGACACCCATGTATTCCTAAATGACATGTTTTTTGTGTGCTCTCCCTTTTGAATTCGTTATACGTTTAGTAATTTTACCATCGTCTGGAACTTTTTTTCTCTTCTTTCAATTGCCTGATTCTAAATGTCTCCTTCACTCATTACTTAAAAGCCTGAAACAATGCAGGCAGTTGGGTTTGGTCATCTTCTCTTTTTATTTTTCTCTTCTTTCTCTTTTTATTTTTCAGTGTTCCTTTTTCCTCATACATACATCTCTCAAGATTTTACAATGTTTTGTAAACAGTCTTGATACCAGGCACTTCGGGGCATCTCAAATATACAGATGGTTTTCCCTGAGCACTACACATTTCTAATCCATTCATTAATCATTGCACTGGAATCACTTTTCCCCCAAATAAGGCTCTTCCTCCTTAAATCTTGCCCGGATGTCCACCAATTTAATACCTCTGTAGCAGTCCTCACACTTAGAGAGCGCTAATTAAATATTTGCTTCCTAAGATCAGTCATACTGTTACCCGAAAGCTGGGTTCACCTCTTGGTGGGTGTTGACCCAAAAGACACAACCAAGCCAAAGATTGGGAGAAGAAAGGATGTATTGCTGGCAGCGAGTAAGGAGAACACTGAGGATTTTTCCCAAAGCAGTGTCTCTCCAAGGAGTAAAATTGGGGAAGTTTTAAGCTAAGGGTACATGCTTAAAGGGTCTTGAGCAGAGGAGAATTCAGCATAGAATTGGGGCAAAGGTTGCCGGAGTCCAAGCTTTAGTTGATTGAAGTCATGAGGGCCAGATCATTATGTATATCCCTTAGGAGGAAATAGGACTCTGTTTATCACGGAACTATTGTTTCCTGACTGCTTTTCCTTTGTTCCTGCATTCCCTTACTTCCCTTAAGATCATTACTGAGAGCTCTTCAAGGGCAAACATTGTGGCCAGGCTTACATCACAAAATGGCTTAGGACACCATTGGCTTCTCTTAGGTCAAGAAAGTCATGCCTGGCTCTCTTTCTTCGGGGAGCCCTACCCTACCTGCTTACAAACTTTAGAAAAAAAATCACATTCAGAGGGCTCTTCTAGACTACAGGGCTTGGTGGAAAATGCTGGAGCCCAAACAGGTGCATGAATGTGACTTGGGGGCCCATCTCCCACGATCAGATATCAATGCACCAAGTCCTTCTCTTATCCCTCTTTGCCCTCATCTCCTCTGGCCTTATTTTCCCCTCTCCTCCACGACGTCAACATCTTTGGTCACCCTTTGTTGCTTTAACTCAGTGGGCCAAATATGGGCAGGAATGTACTAAGGTAAGGGTAGTGCAGCTCCTTTATTCATATTGGGTAGGTAGCATTGTGGAAAATAAGGGTAATACCAGAAGCAATAACGTCTCACATTATTGAGAGCTTAGTATATGTCAGGCATTGTTTCATCTGCTCTACACGTTTCATCTCAGTTAATCTTCTCAACAAACGGGTGAGGTAAGTAAGAGCACGCAGGTGGACCCTGAGAACTCAGAGAGGTTGAGGAACATGCCTAAAGGCCCCACAGCTAGCTCCTGAGTAGCAGGTGCAGGATTTTGAACCTGGGATGTCTGACAGCAGAGGTAGAACTACAGTCTGCCTGAGCAGAGGAAGCACTCAGTGAGTTGTTAGCATTTTATGGTGAGTATTACGCAGACATTTCTCTCCCATGTATTGAGCATTACTGCATATTGGGCTGTGCTTGATCCTTTCATCTTGTCAACTGAAAAGAATATGCACAATGTAAGAGTTATGAGTCGAGGGCTTCCCTGGTGGCGCAGTGGTTGAGAGTCCGCCTGCCGATGCAGGGGACGCGGGTTCGTGCCCCGGTCCGGGAAGATCCCACGTGCCGCGGAGCGCCCGGGCCCGTGAGCCATGGCCGCTGAGCCTGCGCGTCCGGAGCCTGTGCTCCGCAACGGGAGAAGCCGCAGCGGTGAGGGGCCCGCATACCGCAAAAAAAAAAAAAGCGTTATGAGTTAAGTTTTATTTGGGGCACGATGAGGACTACAGCCTGGGAGACAGCATCTCAGGTAACTCTAAGGAACTGCTCCGAGCAGGCAGGCAGTGGGGAAGCCAGTACATACGTGATTTTGTGAAGGGGGAGACGTGCAATCAAGCACACATTTTCGTGGAACGTTGCTGCTAGTCTCCTGACGTTTAGTGCTAGTCACAAGGAGCAGATGTCTCCGATAATGATTTTAGTGCTTTTCTAGATACGAGGAGATGCAAGAATTTGGGCTCATAAAATCTTCTGAAAATATCTAACTACCTAAATACCTGTTCTGCCAGTTTTTCCCAGAGCGCAGAGTGCCTCATGCCTGATCTCCACCCTGCACTCCTTTCAGGGTGTGTTGAAGGTCAGGGACTGCAGCAGCAAACGACTTAATCCTTGTAGAGGCAGATGGCAAGTGCCAACTTCTAGCTGGCAACCTCAGTTAATTTTCACAATAACCCATGGGATTAGGGTTTCCATTTTACAGTCAAGGGAACTGAATCTCAAAGGCATTCTGTAACTTGCCCAAGATGACTCAGCTTGTAAGAAAGAGAGCCCCTGGGCACTCCAGGTATCCCCAACGTCCCTTTCGTTCCTCTTCAGAATTTTCTTTGGAGGACACATTGAATTTTTCCTCATTGGGCTTCGGAATCTAATGAGGTCACATTGATGGTAATAACTCGGATGTCAATGGCTGGCATTCCCACCTGCATGAGCCTGGCTCACACACTTCTTCTCTTGCTGGGAGCTGCTCCTGTGCTGTGGCGGCACCGCTGCCTCCATGGGATTCCCTCCCCCGTGGGGCATATTGTCCAGTGGTCTGTGGCAAACATCAGCCTTAACTCAAGCAGTGCTGCTTGTGCCCTGGTGCCCTGATGTCTAGAGCTGTAGTTTTAGTGTTTTCCTAAAAATGTATGAAAAGCTCTTTTGCTTTTCGTTTACAGCCCATCTGCTGTCTGACTCAACTAGGAGTGCATGGGGACCAGGGTAGGGATCAGGGCCACATGACAGGTGCCATTCTGTATTCAGAGTCAACCTCCTATCCACCAACTAAGATGTAGGTTTGTACTCAAGAACCCCTAATTCTTTTTTCAGAAAATTCCTTTCCCCCAAACGATATGGCCTGGGTGGAGAGTAATACCTGCCTCCTACTAGTGAAGATGAAGGGCCAGAGCCTCCTCTCCTGCAGCCAGGGAGTGAGCGCGTGACCAGGGAAGCCCAATATATGACCTTTTATGTAAAATAATCAGGGTGCATTTCTATTGTACACCATTAACAAACCAGACTGAAATGCACATGGATTTACAATGTAACTGTAGCAAAAAACATTTTTGTGGCCCTTTTTTCTCTTCTTTTCATTCCTCTCCCTCTCAGCTTCTCCTCTGCTCCCAAGTCCTCATGCGTCTGGTGCTGCCCTCACTGCACAGACCCCCTCATGGTGCTAATTTTACTAAGCTTCCCTCTCTAGAACCTAGAGCTCTGGGTTTCCTTCTCCACTTCTTACCACAATCCACATGACAACATATTTTGTGTTTGCTTCAGCAAGGCCGGCTGTCCAGCAGGTCTTCATGGCTGTAAAGGGATACCATAAAACCATACATTTTAAATCATAGACTATTCCTGAAACAAAGCCTTATAGGGACAATATGTGTATGAGATAAAAGAGCTGTTGCTCTGGCCCACGCTGAGCTTGAAAACCAGTGTTATAGGCCAAGCTACGAATACTCCTAGCTCCCCAAGAATATTCACAGCCGATGATGGCTCTGAAGAGGCAGTAGAAAGAGTATTTGACTGAGCAATCTCCTCCCATCTCTGCCACCATCCCACTGTGTAGTTTTAAACAAATGACTGAATGCTTTTGGGTTTCACTTTTTGAGTTTGGAAAAATAAGGGCATTATATTATATTTTCTTTACGTTTCTTGGGGTACTACGATTTGAGTGTTTATGTGTTCCATTGGTCTTTGCATTTTCATAGAAGACTTTTGAAAATTTCAAACTCTTGAGTTCCAAACAAATACATCATCACTCTCCAGGAGTTAAGCTTTATGACAGGCTAGGAGGAGAAATCGGTTTGGTTTGCTTGGTTGTGGGTGAGGGAGAAGGGAAGGAGAAGAAAGGAAAGGTACCTCAAATTTTACTGTTCAGGTTCCTGACAATTGTAACTCCACAACCAATTCCTTCTCTCGTTAGACTAAGAAAGCAGAGAGCCTAACCCCCATACTAGCACGGTAGGAAGGGGCTCCCTGGTGTCCTTCCATATTTGGCCCAAACGCAAGACAGCCGCTTTCCTGCTTGCCTGGTATTACTGACCAGGGCTCTTGGCCTCCTTAAGCAATAGAAATTGACAAGAAGCCAGACAAGAAATTCTGGCAAGGCTTTATTGGGGCTCCTGCTGCAGCAGTGGGGGAGTGAGAACAAGCGACAAGTTCCCTTGCTCCCTCCCTGGGGCAGGGGCGTGGGGGGCGGCCGGGAGGATAGGGGTGTGTCCAGGGTTGGCCGGAGGGGTGTCTTAGGTTGTTTGCCCACCCCTTTGGTGGTGGTGTGTGCACGGGGCGTGCGCAGTACCCTGCTTTTGCTCCTGGCTCTTCAGAAGTGGCAGTTAGGTTTTTGGTCTTTTTGTACCTTGTTCATAATTTGCCCCAGCTGGGCAAGCACACAGTTATTTTTAGTCCCTTAGAGTTTCTTTGTATTTTGTTCCAGGAGATGGTTGTCCAGGTACGAGCACTGCAGCAAAGGGTCCCAGGTCCCAGGTCCCAGCCTGTCTCACAGGTACTTGTGTAGCATTACCAATCATCACTCAAATGCAGCAATTTCAACTCACCTTGGAGTCCTTTGGTTCCAAACACAGTAAGTGGGAAAAAAACACCAAAAAAACAAACAAAAAAACCCACAGTAAGTGGATCCGCATTTTCTCCTTGAGGAAGCAAAAACCCCTGCTTGCCACCCTGCATGGAGCAGGATGGTTTCTCTCCATATGGGTACACGTCTCTGTATTTCTGTTGGGGGTGTATTTATATTATTACCTTAGTTACAACTCATACCAATGAATGTTTGCTATGATTACACCAGCAGTAGTTACTATATCATCTTCAACATTTACCCTAAAGATACAATGCTTGTAAGTACTTTAAAATTTGTACCATTTACTTTCGACGTTTGTATGAAAGAAGTGTACTTTTATCTTCTTTGTAGATGAGGAAACCAAGCAATGAGAGTATCAGTAACTTTCCCAAAGTCCCACAGACTCTAGGAGGCAGAGCTGGTTTATGAACCAGTGCACATCTGTCTTAAAGCTCTTATTGTTGAAAAACACCTTGAAGGAAAAGGAGATTTTCCAGAGCTTGGGCAGATCCCCTCAGGAATTGGAGGCAGACAAGCACCTATTCATCTCTATTCATTCAGACTCAGGGCTGTCTAAAAGCAGGAAGTGGAAGGCGCGAGGGTTTGCCACAATATTTGCAGTTCATAAGTTAGAAATAAGCAGTCAACCCCTTTTCACATAGGGCACTATAATAAACACTGGCATCGTCCCTGCAATTTGGTTATGCAAAGAAAACAGGAAATAAACGCATTTTCACTGGGGTTTCAGTCTGAGGAGGGTTGGCATCTTCTGACAGGCGGGCTAGATTTTCTTGTCAATACCGTATTTACTATCCTGGTCACATGAGCAGAGAAAGGAGGATGAGTCACAGTTAACTGACTGCTAAATTAAGAAAATGTAATCTATTTGTTTCTTATAAATTAGATCTCCCCCAAAGCATTTTAAAGCTTTTTTTCCTCAGCAATCATAGTCACAACCTAAACAGCTAATACATTCTCAATTTGGGCTAATCTAGCTTTCTATTATAAGTAAATAAATTACCATTTTGTAGCTTTCCTTTCCTATGTGAGGGCAGGATTTTGAATATACAACTTTTCGTCTACAAATGCCAAAACACTGTAGACTTCCTGACTTTGCTTTTCTCATGCCCGCCCCTCACTACTTACCTGCAGAGCCATCAAACTACAATGCACGTTATATTGCTAGCAAACAACACTGCAGTTCTTAACCAATAAGAATCACAGATCAGCAGCTCTGCAAGGAATCTAGGGGGTCACTCGATGTGACTTCCTTACTTTATAGATAAAACTGAGACCCAGCAAGGTTTAAGCAATTTGATGAACTCAGATCTCTGGATGCCTCATTCCCCATTAAAGCCCCTTTCTCCCAGTTGCACACCCGCACTCCTGGAAAGCAACGCCACTCAGGAAACCCTGGTTTGAATGAGTGAAGTGTATGATGGTCAAAACAATCAAACAAATAAAACAGCAGGTCCACGCACCATGCCAGCGCATCCATCCCTCAGGAGGGGTACCAGGGTAAAGTCACTGGCCGGAAGCTCTTCCGTAGAGAGTAGTTCAGTTTAATCTCTTGACCTGCACCCATTTGCTTAATTTCCTTTAAAAATTTGCTGACTTGAATCAGAACCTGCTTTCTTGTTTTACCCAAACTTAGCAACGAGGTCCGAGAGATCTGGATTTATTCAAGCATAGACACGAGACGGCCTGTTCTGAGCTTTATTTTCAGGGCGTGCTGCCGCTCTTTGGAAACCTCTGATTGGTGTTTCTCCAAATGAACAGAGTTGTGCGGAGCACTCAGTAAGCACCAAGTAATTGTTGTCGATGATGGTATTGGCCGGGATAAAGGGAGATAAATGGGAGAAGAAAGAAAGGGCGGGGGGGGGGGGGGGGGTCAGGTAATTCAGGATTGAAAAGGTGGATGAGGGAAGAAATAAGTTGAGGCTTGGGTGGCCAGGCAATTATGAGCCCAGGAATTATGTAGGAGGACATAATAAAGTTGATGCGAATGGGAAAAAAATGTATGCGTGTGTGTATTAAATGAGAGGGAGATAGAGCAAATTTTCCGTTAAATTCTAAGCAATGGACTAGTTTACACAAAGCCATCTTAAAGTCAATGACATGGTTGATACTCTGTGGTGAGAAGAAAAGTCAATGAATTTAGTGCCACATACATAGCTTTGCAAGCCCTGACTTGTGAAGTAATCCACGTTTCAGTTTTAGAGAGAATGTTCACATCAAGGGGCCTCATATTTTAACATTCCTGGGTGCAATAAAGAAAGAATAGTCAGGGCACTTTGGTGAGTATTGACACATTTACCAGACAGTACAACAGATTTCAGGACATGAGGCTCTAATATTTGGCTCTACCTCTGTGGAGCAGCAGGTCTGATTATAGAGCGTTCTCAATAAGCACCTTCCAAGATGTGATGCCGGGGGAAAGAATAACAAGCCCAGAGACTGGGATTGCCACCCAAATTGGCTCTGAGGGTCCTTTAATGAAAAGATTTCCACATCTCCTCTACCCTCCTTCACCCTCCCCCCCTCCCCCAATATTCTGGCCATGTTAGATTGGGTGTGAATTCCATAACTTGCACACAAGAAAAAACTGTAATTCTTAGGGTCAAAATGCAGAAGGGAGAAGGGGGAGGAAAGAAGGTATGAGTGGCTACAGACCCTTGGGATTCACAGCTATCTTGCTCCTTGCTTCTTGGTGCTTAGAAGCTTCTTTCTGGCAGATGCTCCCTTGAGAGGTGAAATAGAATACAGATTTGCAGCAGGTTAGGGTCCAGGAGGCTTTGATGGGTGCTCTAGGATCTGGGGAAAGATGGTATCAGCTGTGCTTGCAAGCTGTGCTTCTGTCTTGCAAGTGAGGTGGGTGGAGTTTTTATGGACAAATGTTTTCAGTTTCTTCCTTCCCAGGCCCTCAACTTATCCATGGATTTCTGCTTCTCCCTTCCCACCTACTAAGTGAGAATCCAGCTGGGTTCCTGGATGGTTTATGAAGAAAACTTGGGAGAACGGAAGAGGGTAGACTAGATAAAAAAGGGGTCAGAGAATTGAGGGCTGAGATGGAAAGGTTGGTAGAAAGGGAGGAAGATGGGGCAAATTTCTTAGCATGGCAATGTAGAGCTACACAAGAAGAAGAGGGGAGAGAAGGTGCAGTGCGCTGTGCTGGAGAGGGGATTCTGGATTTTGCAGGCTCTGCAGGAGTTATAAAACCTGTGGATGGGGAAGAAGGGGCTTGGAGCTTCTCAGTTAGAACCTCTGAGAGAGATGAAAATAAAGATTCAAATCCTCTTAAATTGCTACCTGGCAGCTGGACTGGTCCTTTGAATATAGAGATGAGACGACAGGAGATCTGCTTATATTTGGGTTACACAATAAATGTAGAGACTTGAATACCCCCTGGTATAAATTCTCTTTGTTCTAAGAAAGAAACCCAAATGATTCAAAAATCATTGAATGAAATAAAGATCGATGAGAAGCCAATAGCTCTGAGAAGCTAAACTCTCCTGTGAGACATTGGAAACTTGTTCTGTATGATTTAGACTGAGATGCTTAAAGCGGTTGTCTCTGCAGCAGCCCTGGTTTTCTGTGGTTCAATCAGATGGAGCTGTATCTCTGCAAATCACGTTTCTTTCAGAGAAATTGCCCCTCCCCTTCTGTGAACATGAGTTGAAACCTATCCACAGTTGTAGAAGCAGCCAATATCCTGGGAAGTTGGAAAGCTAAGAGAACTCTTAAAAGGACTTGAGATCAATTGATTTAGGAAGATTACATTCCAGAGGCATTCATTCATTCAACCAGCTATTTCCTCCTTGCTTTCCAAATGAAATTTCAGGGAAATTGAAGGTCTTGTCATAAACTAGGTGAGAGTTTCATTTAGTCCATTTACCATGACCATAGTTACAAAGGGCTCTGCTCATTTTACGGTATCCATTTTTTTTTCTTGTTTTCGAAAATTGATGTTTTCTAATCTAAGAAAACAAAGACAGCTCCTCAGAAAGTAACCCTCTAATTACTGCTTTCAGACTTTCAAAAGGTTACAGTGTTATCATCTGAGCCCCTGATCTGGTGAAATCATCACTTCTTCAAAGATTATTTCTAGCTGTTACCTCATCCATTGTGTGATCAAAGGGATTGCTCCAGGGGTACTTGTTTAAAATGGGGGGTAGGAAGAGGGAACCACAAACTGCCCCAGATCATGGACCCTTTACAAGGCCACAGTATAACAGAGTTGCCTGAGTGTAACTGAACATTCCTGTTTATGTATGAGGTAACATTTCTTAAACCTTGGCTTTAAAAACAGTCTGGGACATTAAATCTCTCAACGTCCCACTGTCTCCTTCCTTAATGAACTCTGAGGAACAGCTACCAAAGCAAACCAAACCAAACCAAAAACTGTGCTTTGAATTCCCTTCTGTTTCGAAACTTCCAAGTCAGAGGAAATTGTTTAAAATGATTTACCCCAACATAAATGAGTGTGACGGAGAGGGAAGGAAGAAAAACTTGCCAGTTCATGATATCACTTTTTCTCTGCTAACTGCCTGCTTTTGCTTATCTGACAAATTAGAAATACATTATTTCCTCACAGTATTTCAGACCTACTTGTAGCAATGTTTTGAAAGAGGAAAAAGAGTCCTGTTTGCTTCCATACACAGGCCTCTTGGACTTTGGTTCCCTGAGTATGATCCTGGGTTTGGAAGCCTTCCAAGCGACAGAAAATTGGCAGGTTCCTCATCATTGATTCCTCGCTGGCTCTTCGGGGAGAAAAGGCGTTCTGCTCAGGACTTGGCCGTGTTCTTAGCTTGGCACCCAAGCCAGTGACTCAAAGTTCAAGGAACTTGACAGACAGAGGCTGCTTGTCTGGCGAGAGATGTCAACTGGCCAGGCTGAGTCTGCCATCTCATGTCGGAATCATCTGTCCCCTTCCAGGGAAGCTTGTTTCCAACTAGGTTCACAATGCTCTGTTCTATGGGAGAAGACCTTTGCCCATCATGGGTGGCAATGGCCCTGCATTGGGTGAGGCCTGGATCCCTCTGGTGTCCTAATCCATACAGCTTCATACTGCACCACAGGAATAGTGGTACTGTGGTGTGAGTGTGTGTGTGTTTTATCCAAACAGTTAAAAAAAAAAAAAGACAGAAGGCTTAGACACATTTCCAGGAAACAGACTGTGTTAGTCTAGACTAGTAAAATCCAGCCAATTTAATTTCTGAATTTGTGACCATTATTTCTTTCTTTTTTTTTAACATCTTTATTGGAGTATAATTGCTTTACAATGGTGTGTTAGTTTCTGCTTTATAACGAAGTGAGTCAGTTATACATATGTCCCCATATCTCTTCCCTCTTGCGTCTCCCTCCCTCCCACCCTCCGTATCCCACCCCTCTAGGTTGTCACAAAGCACCGAGCTGATCTCCCTGTGCTATGCGGCTGCTTCCCACTAGCTATCTATTTTACATTTGGTAGTGTATATTTGTCCGTGCCATGTGACCATTATTTCCGTATTTATTTTGTATTTAACCCTCTTAAAATGAGTCAAAAAGTGAGAAAAACTATGTGCACTAAGCTTTCAAATGACCAACCAATTTCAACTGCCATACTGGCATCAAGAGATTTAAAATTCCAAGGATTAGATTTATATATTATATCTATGAAAAAGAACCTTTGCATGAATCTTTTAAAAGCCTACTTTTTTTTTTTAATAGCAAAAGCAACCCATGGCATTGTTGAAACTTTAGAAAAAAAATAAGCCAAAAGAAGAAAATTAAAATTGTGTATTCTATCTAGATATAAGATTACACTGTTAGGTAAGAATCGACTTTGAGTTAGGTAGAACAAAATTCAAACAACAGGTTTAACGGTATGATTCAGAGCAATGTATGCTCTGAATGTAGTGTGATCCATCTACCTTAGCATTAATCTTCTCTCTGTAGAGTGAGACACCTGTGTTATAGAAGTGTTGGAAAGCTGTGGCAAAGTTTGGGGTACAAAATAATCGCTGATTGATAATATCTGTGTTTTATCCCCTAAACTACTGATAATAGCTCGCTATTAATTTGGTACCACCGACAGTTTCAGAACATGAGCTCCTTTATATGTCTCATGCTCCTTTCTTATATTGCTACGACATGAATTATGGCTCCAGTATTCTGGTTACTGTGTCTATTACTTATACTTATCTGGGAAACGAAGTATACAGAGCCATATTTTGTAGTGAGCAAATCGAATTTCATCATTCCATTATTTTTGGCAGTAAATGAGTTTGAGGCAAGTCTGAGACCAACTTGACTTTCTTCTTTATAGGTGATTTATTTTGCCTGGTAGATGCCTGAAGATTTTCTTCAAGTTCAGTGGTGTACTTAGAATAATCTTTGATATTGATATTCTAATTTAAATGTTTCCAGAACATGGTATTCACTTTTCATCTATGGTTTCAGTAATATCTTAAAATTCAGACAATTCTCTTGTATTATATCTTTGAATATATCTCCTATTTTGAGGTTTTTTGACTCATGTATCAATTATTCTTATATTGGATTATGTTTATCTACCATATATATTGTCTTCTGTATAATTGTTTTGTTTTTTTCATTTGCATTCACTGGGTCAGTAATTTAATTTTCAGCAGTTTTTATTCTGTCTTAATTTTTTTAGCTCTAAAATGTTGCTGTTTTGTCTTTCAACTTGTTTACTTCATCTAGAAATTGTCTTCTTAAAAATCTTATTGCCTTTCTTACGGATTTGATGTTTTTATTTGGTTGTGCTATATTGAGAAGGGAGTTGAGTAATATGCTTCTGTAGCTTGAGTTAAATTTTTATCTAGATTAGACTTTTTGTCTTTTGCACATTATGATGTCTTTTTCTCCCTTTATTTTCTTCTGCTTAATGTTTTTTAAGTCAAAATTTTTATTTTATTGTATATTTATTTTACTGTATTCTTTTATGTATTTTTAATTAACCTTTTTATTTCAAGATAACTGTAGATGCACATGCAGTTGTAAGAAATAATACAGAGAAATGTAAGGTATTCTTTGTCAGTTTCCCTCAGTAATAACATCTTGTAAAAACTGTAGTACAATATCACAACTAGGGTATTGACATTACTACAACCGATTTTATTCTGATTTCTTCAGGTTTACTTGTATAGGCATATCTCAAAATTATTTTCGATTTGGTTCTAGACCACTGCAACAAACTGAATATTGCAATGAAGCAAGTCACATGAATTTTTTGGTTTCTCAGTATAATAAAAGTTATGTTTATATCATAATGTAGTCTATTAAGTGTGCAATACCATTATGTCTAATAAAACAATGTACATACCTCAGTTTAAAAATACTTTCTTGCTAAAAAATATTAACCAATATCTGAGCCTTCAGAAGTGATGTAGGGTCTTGCCTTGATGCTGATGGCTACTGACTAATCAGGGTGGTGGTTGCTGATGGTTGGGGTGGCTGTAGCAACTTCTTAAAACAAGACAATAATGAAGTTTTCTGCATTGACTGACTTCATAGAAGATTTCTCTGTAGCATACAATGCTGTTTGATAGCATCTTACCCACAGTATACCTTCTTTCAAAATTGAAGTCAATCCTCTGACACTGCTTTATCAACTAAGTGTATGTAATATTCTCAATCCTTTATTGACATTTCAACAATTCACAGCATTTTCACCAGGAGTAGAATGGTATTTCATTGTGGTTTTAATTTGCACTTCTCCGATGGTTACTGATGTTGAGCACATTTTTATGTCCTTTTTGGCCATTCATATGTCTTCTTTGCCCAAATATCTATTCAAATTTTTTCTCTTTTTTTTTTTTTTTTTTTTTTGCGTTACGTGGGCCTCTCACTGCTGTGGCCTCTCCCGTTGCAGAGCACAGGCTCCGGACGCGCAGACTCAGCGGCCATGGCTCACAAGGCCCAGCCGCTCCGCGGCATGTGAGATCTTCCCAGACCGGGGCACGAACCCGTGTCCCCTGCATCGGCAGGTGGACTCCCAACCACTGCGCCACCAGAGAAGCCCTTTGCTCATTTTTAAATTGGGTTATTTTCTTATTATTGAGTTGTGAGTTCTTTATATATTCTAAACACAAGTCTCTTGTTAAATCTCATGATTTAAAAATAATTTCTCCAATTTTGTGACTTGTTTTTTCACTTTCTCAGTGGTGTTCTTTGAAGTCCAAAAGTTTTAAATTTTGATGAAGTCTAATTTATCTGTTTTTTGTTTTGTTGCTTGTGCTTTTGTCATATCTAAGAAATTACCGTCTAATCCAAAGTCATGAAGATTTATGCCTGTGTTTTCTTCTAAGAGTTTCTGAGTTAATTTTTGTGTATGGTGTAACTTAAGGGTCCAATTTCATTCTTTTGTATGTGAATATTCAGTTGTTCCAGCATCATTTGTTGAAATGACTATTCTTTCCCTGTTGTACTGCCTTGGTATCCTTGCCAAAAATCAATTGACCACAAATACGAAGGTGTTTTTCTCACCCCTGAACTCTCAGTTTTGCTCCATTGAGCTATATGTCTATTCTCATGGTAGTTGCTGATGCCTCTTCCCTGGGCCTATGAGTGTCCTGTTCCTCTCCCCTGCCACCCCAATTCACCCACATACATGACTACTTTTAGATGTCATAATTTCCCTTAGAGTCTCACTTCTGCTTCTTCTCAGGGCCTTAGATATTCTATTGCACTCTTCTGCCTGTAATCTCTTGGGCTGCAGTCCTCCTGCAGCTCTCCCTGTGGCCGCTGCTTTCAGCCGCCTCCAGTTTGATATCCCAATTACAGCATGATTCCTAGCAGCCCTCTGTGTCAGGCAAGACTGAAACCAGTCACTTTGGTAACCCCCAGACAAACCTGAAGGGTTCAAGCAAGTTCCACTTTTTTTCATTTCATCCTGAGAAAGGAACTGGGAATTAGGTGGCTTCCTCCTTATTTCATCACGCTGGGATGGAGATGGGGCAAGGGTGAACAAAAACACTGAAATTTCCTACCATTCTGACTGTGGCTTCTTCTTGTTTAGGGATTTGCCTTGTTGGTGTAGATCCCAACTGATATCTACCGTTCCCACAAAAGTGCTTTGATGTGTATGTTGTTTACCTGGTGTTTCTATGGGAGAACAGTGCCAGTAGCTTCCTGGTCTGCCATCTTGCTGATGTCACTGCCCTGTTCCGTCATTTTTCAGTCTCTCACAGCCAAGTGTGTTTCCTGGGCTCCAGCAACAGTGTTTCTCACCCTTGACTGCACAACAGTTTTAAGAAAAATCCCAATGTCCAAACCACACCCCAGACCAATTCAATCAGAACCTACAGAGGTTAGATGTGGTCATCAGGACTTTTTTCTTTTTTGAGACCTTTTTTCTTAAGGTGGTGAAATAAAGATAGATAAAATTTACCACTTTATCCATTCTCCAGGGTCAAGTTCACTAATCATTCACTTAAGTACATTCATGAGTTGTGCAACCATCAACACCATCCATATCCAGAACTTTATCATCCCAAACAGAAACTTTGTTCCCGTTGAACACTAACTCTTCCTTCCATTTTCCTCTCCAACCTGGTAACAGCTATTCTACTTTCTGTCTCTCAGAATTTGCCAGTTCGCGGTACCTCACAGAAGCAGAATCATACATTTGTCCTTTCATGTCTGCCTTATTCACTAAGCATAATGTCTTCAAGTTTCATCCATGTTGTAATATATCAGAATTTCCTTACTTTTTAAGGGTGAACAATATTCCATTGTATGTATTGATATATATACACCACACTGCCTGTTGGTGGACACTTGGGTTGTTTTTACCTTTTGGCTATTGTGAATATACTGCTATGAACATTGGTGTATAAATATGTGTTCGAGTCTTTGCTCTCGTTTCTTTTGTGTATATACCCATAAGTGGAATTGGTGGATCATATGGTAATTCTATGTTTAATATTTTGAGGCCCCTACATCAATATGCCTTAAAGTTCCCCACATGACTCCAGGGTGCAGCCCGGTTGTCTTTCAGTGCCATAGAGCCTTATCTGATTATTTCAGCTAAATGAAACCTCTTCCACTTCTGAGCTCAGTTAACATTTTAATGAACTTTTGTTATGACACCTGTTTATTTCTACGTTATGTTATTTATATTGTTATATGTATTATTTGTGCTAGATGCTGAATATACAGTAGCAAGCACAAGCCCCCAAAGCTAACTGCTTTCATGAAGCTTGCAGTTAAGTGGAAGAGACAGATATTAATTACACAATTATATAAATGTATGATTACAAACTGAATTATCTGCTATGAAAGAAAGAAACACGGTTCTATTGAAGGCAAATTTAAAAATAAACTGACCTAGACTGGAGGTGGGGGACAGGGAGTCTTCCCTAAGGAATAAATACTGGGGTTTAATTCTAAAAGATGAGGAGTTATGTAAGCATTTAGTGAGAAGGAAGATCATTCCAGATAAAATGAACACAGGTTTGGGCTTCCCTGGTGGCGCAGTGGTTGAGAGTCCGCCTGCCGATGCAGGGGACACGGGTTCACGCCCCGGTCCGGGAAGATCCCACATGCTGCAGAGTGGCTGGGCCCGTGAGCCATGGTTGCTGAGCTTGCGCGTCTGGAGCCTGTGCTCCGCAGCAGGAGAGGCCACAACAGTGAGAGGCCCGTGTGCCGCAAAAACAAAAAAGAAAAAAAGGAACACAGCTTTGATGGATGAAAAGGAGTTCAGTTTGTCTACAATATGGGAAACAAGGGGCCAGTGTTAAACGATAAAATTGGCCATTTGCAGGGGATGGACCATTCAAGACCTTGCAGGTATTTTAATGATTTTGGTCTTTACGTAAGAGCAATAGGGAGCCATTGAAGGATTTTAACTTGGATTGGCATTTAGAAAAGATCATTCTGCTGGTGTGTGGAGAAGGGATTGGATGGAGTTAGAGTTGTTGTGGGGAAACCAGGTGATCACAGTGGTCCAGGTGAGAGAGACTGATTCCTTGGACTAGGGAGGTAGCAGTGGTGATGGAGAAGTGTCAGAGTTGAGAAATACTTAAGATGGATGATCCTGGATGATGGATTGGATATAAGCAGCCAGGTGAGGGCACTGTCAAGGATGATGTCTACTTTTCAGACTTTCCCAAAGCTTTGAGATTGTAACTATGCTTGATTAAACTTTGCATATCTCCTGAGTAGCCTGCACTATGTTCACTGAATAATAATCTTCAAATGAATGAATGAGTCAATAAACTAACCATTATATTATATTGGGCACAGCCATATTAAGCAAACTAATAGTACTAGCCTCTGGATTCTTTTTTTCCTACAGATGGATATTTGCACAATTATCTCCACTGAATTAAATTCAGAATTTTTCTCGTTCTGCTACAGCTAGCCTTGTGCTAGGCACTGGAAATACATATATATGTAATATATTGTCTGCCTATGGGTAGTTATAAATACAGTGGAAAAGAAGACGTACAAAGAAATAATTACAGCAAAATATAATTGGAGCAATAAATGCACACTTTAATAGTAGAAGGAGTACAGAGGAGGCAGTGATGGATTTTTTTTTCCTAAGAGAGCTAGGAAGCTTCCCAAGGCAGAAGTGGAAGTGCAGTATATTCCAACCTGTGTTTTTGTTGTTTTTTTTAATGTACTTGGATATTTTGGGGAGTGGCAAGCTTATTGCGGTTAGAGCATGGGATACCAGGCAGACAGTATTACCAGGGTGGGAAAGGAGGTGAGAAAGAGGAAGGAAGAGGGATATTTGATCAGAAGCCTCATCATCATGAAAGCATAAAGACTGGGAAGAGTGAGGAGGCCAAAGCAGATTCCACGGTCCATTGGACCGAAGATATTTTTGTAAATCAAAGAATTTCGTGGTCAGACAACTTTGGTAAACACTGATAATTACATCTTGGAGATTTGTAGGCACATTGGTATATCAAAGGCTCTGCAGGATAGAAATTGGTTTAACTTTCTTTGATACAGTATTTTTCAGGCTTATTTGACCGATGAAACCCCTCTTCGCCCATGTAACATCACAAATATTGACATCCTGCAGGAGATGGCTGTTTGGAAACTGCCATATTGGGTTATAGATCAAAGATGGTTTATATGGCTTTGCTGTCATTGGGGTCAAGGTGTAGAGTGTGTTTTTGCTACTAAACAGTATGTATGGTGTGGCAATAAATCTTTTAAATGGAACACTGAGCTGAGCAGGACACGATAGAGAGCAGGGTTCAACTGTCTGCTAGCAGGAGGCAAAAGGAGAGAGCCACCAATTGAACGTTTACTAAAACACCCAAAATGCCACTTCAAGAGGAGAAAAGACAGGGCAGTTAGACCCCTAAATCCTTGTGACCCTGTAAGTAGTGGATTGTTTTATAAACACTGTGAGACATTGTTAAACTCTCGTAGTGATGGTGTTGTCATTATTACTAACTTGTTTAGTGTTGTTTTGAACTATTATTCCTTTTGAGAATACTGCCCACAATTCTAACATTTGAAAGGGTTCCATGAATAGAAAAAGTTGAGACCCACTGCTACATCCTTGTCAGTGCCTAAGGGACATCAGAGTGTCTATCCTAATTCTCAGTGGCCAGCCACTGGTGGGGGGGTGGATGGGCTCCTGTCAGATGAGCAGAGAGCTCAGTGGCTAGAGAGCATAAAGCTCTTTCAGGAACGGTTTCCTGAAATTTATTTTGGGTACTTGGGAGTATAAGAGCCATCTTATCCCTATGTAGTACAGCACATTACTCTCTTCCTCAACCTTCTATATTACTCTTCTGTTTATAAATCCTTTTGCTACCCAATGGCTCATGGGCTTCTCCTATGATGATTTTGTCCTAGGGAGCAAAATCTTTTTATTTTTTTACAGGATCCTTCCTACAGGTCCTAGACAGTATGTGTCATATCGCTGGGACTAAAAATACAATGAATGGAAAATGACTAGATGGAGAATAAAATACGTCTTCAATTAGTTAGAGACTTGCTAAACCACTTTACTGCAATGTAAGCAATTATAGGGTACACACCAGAGCCCCCCTAACTCTTATTTTCTCTGAATGTTAATTATAGGTCTTTTCTTTCTGGCTTCTTCAGGACTTACCCATAAGTTCAGATGAGATGGCACCCAGGCAGCTTCAGTATTTTCCAAGAAAAATATAGTATTATCTTTATATTCCACTCACAGAAATTTGCTTTTGCTTTATCTAGGGTTAAAGTTTTTGGTTGGCAACCCTTAGTGTGCTTTCAAATATTTTTTATTTGATCTTCCTATTAAAGCTCATGTAGCTCTTCCAAGTCTAGAGTAAAATAATTCATCCTTCTGTCCCTGGATTTCTTTAAAAACAAATCAAAATAAGAGACATCTTCATTCTCTAGTCCTCTCTGCTTGGAATATGGCTTGGAGCTCTTCTAAGAAGATAAGTTTTACCCGAGCAACTTTGGTCCCAAGATATTCATCTTTCTTTTACAATTGTAATCTGATCTAAACTCACTTTACATTTAAATTCTCTCACTTGGGTGAGTCAAGTTTATTCAAAATAATATGTACTTTTAGGTGAGCCTCATATATTGTTTCACGACATCAGATACTAACACATTAATAGAGTAGCAGGAATAGAGCTCTACTAATCCATTAGGAAGCGTAAAGTGTAGAGGAAATGTAAATGAGCCCTTGATCCAATAGAATAGCTCTGATTTTCATTGTTGGAAGTGGTAGAAATTGTAGTGGGAGGATGTTAGAGAAGCACAATTTGTTTCAATAAAACTCCCTGGGATTTAGGAAGGGAAGACCATGACTTTATAGATGTCTGGAAATCTTGAAAGGTTTTAGTGCCAGGTTGAACATAAAGTAGACTCAGTTGTCATGTTGGATTTTTTTAAAGGTCTCAGAGAAGTTTGCCATTCTCACATCTGTATTAGGGCACAAGGAAGTACTTAATTCAGACTTGACTGTGTATGCCGGGAAAGAAAAGACTAATCTTTGACACAGAAGCTTCCCAGACCAACATTGAATTAAATAGGATATTAAAAGGATGTACTTTATATGAGAAAGCAGGTCATTTGTGATCCAAAGGAAAATTATAGCATAGCGGGTCCAGTAATACCTCACTGATCTAAAATCACTAAGGAAAAAGGGAAGTTTCACACTGGTAAATTTGTCTAGATCATATCCATTTATTCATTCATTAAAAAATTATTAAACTTCCTGCTATATACCAGGAACTGTCCTATGTGCTAGGAATAGAGTGGTGAAGAGACAGTCTCTGCCCTCGTGCAGTTCACTTTCCAGTGGGAGACAGACAATTTATATAAAAGAAATTAATCCGTTTTTTTCTTATTGGCAACCATTCTTATTAAGAATGTGAACAGAGAAATAAGATAGATCATGACTGGTGTGGACTGGATGTGGACTCGGTGAGGACCATCTAGGACAGAGGAAACCTCTCTGTGGAAACTGCATCTGAACCAGGGCTGAATGATGAGAAACAGCCAGTCCTGTGAAGGTGGAAGCAGAACATTCTAGGCACAAGAACAGCAAGAGCTAAGACTTTGAGGTCGAGATTAGAATGAAGGTAAGAGTGGCTAATGCAGAATAAAAGGAGAAAGAAAACAGGAAATTATCCATTTAAGCTCCAAATTTAGATGGACTGGTTTTCTTTTCTTTCTTTTTTTTTTATTTTGGTCAACTTTATTGAAGTATAATTTATGTAAAATAAAATGCATGTAGTTTAAGAATAAAATTCAATCAATTTTGACATATGTATTCACTTTTTCTTACTCCAAGATCTCATAGATTTTTCTCTGAAGAATTTCTCTTAAACTCCTTTAAGAGTTTTATAGTTTTACCTCTTACATTTGGGTCTATGATCTACTTTGAGTTACTTTTTGCATTTATTTTAAGATAAAGGTCAATGTACATTTTTTTTTACCCCAAAGGTATCTAGTTGTTGCATCAGTTGTTGAAAACACTATCCTTTCTCCATCGAATTATCTCAGCACCTCTGTTAAAAAAAATCAACTTATCCTATATGTGTGTCTCTGTTTCCATTCTGAAGCATTGATCTCTATGTCTCTCCTTTTACTAGTGCCATACTGTCTTGATTACGTAGCTTCACAGTGAGTCTTGAAATAAGGGAGTATAAATTCTCCAATTTTGCTCTTTTATCATTTATCAATTTCTACAGAAAACCTGCTGGGGTTTTGATGCATTAAATCTGTAAATCAATTTGCGGAGAACTTACATCTCAGGGATATTGAGTCTTCTGATCCATGAACATTGTATATCAATTTATTTGGTTCTTCTTTAATTTCTCTCATCAATGTTTTAAGGTTTTTGGTTTACATGTCTCATGTATTTTGTTAAATTTATTCCTAAACATTTCATTTTTTATGCTACTGTAAATGATCTTTTCTAAAAGTTTATTTTCTAATTTTTTGTTGCTATATATAGCAATCCTTTTGATTTCAAATATCGATCTAGTATTCTGCAATCTTGCTAAGTTTACTTATTTATTGTATGAGGGTTTTTTTTTTTTGTTTGAAATGGATTAGAAACTTCATTAGCTGGACATACAGTTGTATATGTTTGCAACCGAGGTTTATGGCAAGAGGCAGGCTGTGATGTTCAGGGTTCAGCACATTTGAGAACATCTGGAAGCTTTATAGAGAGGGCTGGGTGCACATGGAAACAAGAAGCCTCCTGGAAAATTCCTCATCATGAATAGCCAACTGATGAGTCATGTTTGGTTAAAGGATTATGAGTTTTTTGGAATGGAGACACCGGTAAGAGGCAAGATCCTTATTTGCAGCAAAGACTAAAAAAGCTGTTCCACTAAAACCTTTATTTATTTTAAATTAAAGTAAAAATGATTTACAATACTATATTAATTTCAGGTGTAGAACATAGTGATTTGATATTTTTATAGATTACACTCCATTTAAAGTTATAAAATATTGGGACTTCCCTGGTGGCACAGTGGTTAAGAATCTGCCTGCTAATGCAGGGGACATGGGTGCCTGTGTGGTCTAGGGCCCGTGCTCTGCAACAAGGGAAGCCACGGCAATGAGAAGCCTGCACACAGCAATGAAGAGTAGCCTCCACTAGCTGCAACTAGAGAAAGCCCATGCCATGTGCAGCAATGAAGACCCAACACAGCAAAAAATAAAGTTATAAAGTATTGACTATATTCCTTGTGCTGTACATTATGTCCTTGTACCTTATTTATTTTATACCTAGTAGTCTGTACCTCTTAATCCCCTTGTGCTATCTTGCCCCTCCCCCTCCCTCCTCCTCACTGGTAACCACTAGTTTGTTCTCTGTATCTGTGAGTCTGTTTCTGTTTTATTTTATTTTTTAGATGTCACATATAAGTGAAAACATACAGTATGTGTTTTTGCCTGAAAAAAGTATAATACCCTCCAGGTCCATCCATGTTGTTACAGGTATGTTGTGTGTGTTTGTGTGTGTGTGTATATACATATCTGCTTTATCCATTCATCTCTTGATGGACACTTAGGTTGCTTCCATATCTCGGCTATTGTAAATAATGCTGCTATGAACATTGGGATACATATATCTTTTCTAATTAGTGTTTTTGTTTTCTTCAAATATATACCCAGGAGTGGAATTGATGGATCACATGGTAGTTCTATTTTAGTTTTTTGAGGAACTGCCATCCTGTTTTCCATAGCAGCTGTACCAATTTTTATCCCCACCAACAGTATATTAGGGTTCCCTTTCTCCACATCCTTGCCAGCATTTGTCATTTGTAGATGTTTTGTTGATAGCCATTTTGACAGGTGTGAGGTGATTCTAGACTTTGTTTTAAATTCTATATTGTCTGCTATGAGTATTGTTTCCCCAATTTTCTCTTCATTTCCATTTGCATGTAATACCTTTTTCCATCTCCTCTCTTTCAATATGAGTTTAACTCTGAAGTAAGTCTCTTGTAGGCAGTATATAGATGTCTTGTTTTTTTTTTATCCAATCAGCCACCCTATGCCTTTGGATTGGCACATTTAGTCTATTGACATTTAAAGTGATTATTGATAGGTATGTACTTATTGCCATGTTGCTACTTGTTTTCTGCTTATTTTAGTAGTTTTTCTCTGTTCATTTCTTCTTCTTGTAGTCTCTTCACTTGTGGTTTGATGATCTTCTTTAGTGTTATGTTTGTGTTCCTTTCTCTCTAGTTTTTAATGTATCTATTGTAGGTTTTTGATTTGTGGTTATCATGGAGTTTATATATGATGACCTATAACTCTAGCTACTTGTTTTAACCTGATAGTCATTTAAGCTCAAACACATTCTAAAAGATCTACACTTTTTACTCCTCAACCTGCAACGTTTTGTGTTTTAGATGCCTTATTTTACATCTCACAGGTCTATCTCTTAACTGTTTATTGTAGTAATAGTAGATTTTTACAGTATTTGTCTTTTAATCTTTGTACTAGTTTATTTAAGTGATTGATCCACTGCCTTTACTATATATTTGCCTTTACCAGTGGAATCTTTCCCTTTCTATAATTTATTTCTTGTTTTAGCCTTTTCTTTTTCACTTAAAGAAGACCCTTTAACACTTCTTGTAAGGTTGGTTTAGTATTGATGAACTCTTTTAGTCTGTGCTTTTTTTGAGAAGCTCTTTATCTTCCCTTCAATTCTGAATGATAATCTTGCTGACTAGAGTACCCTAGGTTGTAAGTTTTTTTCCTTTCAGCACTTTAAATATACCATGTCACTCCCTTCTGGCCTGCAAAGTTTGTGCTGAAAAATCAGCCTCATGGGAGCTTCCCTTGTATGTGATTCTGTTTTTCCTTGCTGCCTTTAAAATTCTCTCTCTAACTTTTGCCATTTTAATTATGATATGTCTTGGTTTGGGTCTCTTTGGACACGTCTTGTTTGGAACTCTCTGTGCTTTCTTGTACCTGGAAAGCTGTTTCCTTCTTCAGGTTAGGGAAGTTTTCAGCTATAATTTCATTAAATATATCTTCTACCTTTCTCTCTCTCTCTTCTCCTTCTGGGACCCCTATAATGTGAGTGTTGGTATACTTGATGTTACCCCAAAGGTCCCTTAAACTATCTTCTTTTTAAAAAATTTGTTTTTCTTTTTGCTCTTCTGATTGGGTGATTTTCATTATTCTGTCATCCAGATTGTTTATGCATTGTTCTGTATTACTTAATCTGCTGTAGTTCCTTCTAGTGTATTTTTCATTTCAGTTATTGTATTCTTCATCTCATCTCTTTTTTATACTTTTTAGTTCTTTGCTGAAATTCTCACTGTGTCCATCTATTCTTTTTCCAAGCTCAGTTAGCATTCTTATCCCTATTTCTTTGAACTCTTCATCAGGTAAATTATTTATCTCTGCTTCATTAGTGTTTTGTTCAAGTGTTCTTTTATTTATTTATTTATTTTTTGCAGTACGCGGGCCTCTCACTGCTGTGGCCTCTCCCGTCACAGAGCACAGGCTCCGGACGCGCAGGCTCAGCAGCCATGGCTCACGGGTGCAGCTGCTCCTCAACATGTGGGATCCTCCCAGACTGGGGCACGAACCCGTGTCCCCCGCATCGGCAGGCGGACTCCCAACCACTGCGCCACCAGGGAAGCCCAAGTGTTCTTTTCTTGTTCTTTCATTTGAAGCACATTCCTCTGTCTTCTCAATTTGTTTACTTTTCTCTGTCTCTAGGAAATTAGGTGAAACGGTTACCTGTCCCGTTCTTGAAGGGGTGTCCTTGTGTGGAAGAATCCCTATTCAATCTGTGAGTGCCCAGTGGCTTTGATGGGAGAGCTGGCTCTGAAGAGAGCACTGGCCATGCCTTCCCCAAGGATGTGCTGGCAGCCACAGCCTTGGCAGGAGGTAAGGCTGGAGTTAGAAGGGCTAGAGCCTGATCTGGGTGTGCACCTGGGCTTCTCCTAGGCTCAGTGGCAGTCATCACCCTATCGAGGGCGGGGTTGGGGCCCGAGCGGCTGGAGCAGGGTTCCTGATGGAATTGGGTTTCTCCTGGGTAGGATGGCAGCCTCCTCCTTGGTTGGGGTCATGGCCAGGGCCCAGAGCTTGGGGCTACACTTCTCTTCTTATTTCACATTTTCCTCAGTAAGCCTGCCTTGGTTAGAGGCCGGGTCAGGTCCTGAGGGGTTGCAGCCACTACTTAGCCACTACTAAGCTGCTTTCGCTCCCTCCCAAGTGTGCTCATGCACAAGTGTGCTGGCAATGGTGGGCTCAGCTCTGGAGCTGTTTTGTTCCCTCCTGAGTGTGTGCACAGATGGGCTGCCCCACCCTGGTCAGAGGCAGGGCTGAGCCAAGGTGGCTTATTCCCTCTAAGTGTGTCCACTCTCATGGGCAACGGCAGCCTCAGCCCTAGTGGGAGCCACACCGAAGCCAGAGGGGATGGAGCAGGACCCGGTGGGGGAAGAGGGCACCCTGGGGTAGGCTTAGCAAGTCGGCCAGGGCCCCGGCACTTTTCTATCTGCTGCCTCTGTGCTGTGCCTGGGAGCAAGCAAGCCTGTGCACATGTTTATCAAGAGTGGGTCTAGGTTTCTTAGAGCCCTTCAGTAGCCCCACTGGTTTTCAGGCCAGCTAAGGGGGCTCATCTTCCCGACGTGGGACCCCAGGGCTGGGATGCCTAATAAGTGGCTTGAATCCCCTGCTCCCTCAGGGAGGTTCCCGAGCCTGTGACATCTCCCGCTTCTTCTGCGTCCCCCACTAGGGATGTGTGTCCCAACCAGACAACTTCTCCCCTTCTACCAGAATCCACTGGCAGAAATTCCACACCTCTATTCTACCTTTTCCCCACAAACCCTGCAAGCACCCCTCATACCACAAATGCTTAAATGAAGTCTATTATATTAAAAACTACGGAGAATTTTTGTTTTTGTTGTTGATGTTTGGACCTCTGCAGAGCGTGGAAAAAGAGATCAAACTGATGTTATGCATAACTCATGGGCCAGGCAGCTCCAGCGAACATCTGGAATTCACATGTAGCCACAAAGGCTGTATCTTCCTATCTCACCTCCTGTCTCCATAGCTGTGTTGGGAAATGAGCCCATTTGCGATTACGGAGAGGTTTTGTCAGAGTAAGAATCAAGGCAATTTCACAATCCCAGAACCTCACATTTTCTGGTCTCTTCTCCACCTCCTTGGAGAAGAGCTGCTCTGAGAGCCTGCATAGGGGACCTCTCTGTTCTCTCTGGTCATTTTAACTCCACATTCGAGACTATGCCCAGATAATTTGTTCATTCATTCATTTATTCACTCATTAATTTAAAAAAATTATTGAGAGTCCGCTATATGCCAGGCATTGTTTTAGGTGCTGGGGATTTGGAGCCAATAAAGCAGACAAAACTATTTATTTTCATGGAGTTTATATGTTAAACCATTTCTTCAACAACCATTTATACTGATTTCAGTGTCACTAAGGGGAGGAAAAAATAACCACATATCATACAGGCTGATAAATGTCCCAATCTGAGGTAAGTGTAGGCTACTGTGGAATTACTGAACCTATCTTAGGGAATCAGGGAGGCCTTCCTGCAGGTGGTGTCGGCCTTGGGTAGGATGAGCATGGAAGGCAGGTAAGTTTTCCTCCACCCTCCTAGGGGCTCCAACTGGGACTGACATAAGACAGATTAACAGAGGAAGTGCACATACATTTCATTTACATGGAGCCACAAGAAAAATGACCCAAAGAAATGACTAGACCTAAGTGTTCATATGGCAAGTTGAACAAAGAATAGCCATTTTGTCATAGTATACAAGTAACTGAAACATATGAGGGAACTAAAGGAAGATAAGAGTTATTTTAACAAGGTCTGTTTATCAGATTTTTCTAGCCCTTTCCTCCCCTCCTTGTCTCTGATGATGAGAATGTTTCTTTCTCCTGGTAGTGAGGACACCATTACATAGGAATTTTATCTCCAGTTTTTAGGAAGAAAAAGGAAGGTCGGAGTGCCCTCCTTGCATTTGCTGTTTTTCAAATGTCTTTAACTCAAATAATCAATATGCCGTAGTGGCATATTTTGGGGTGGCTGTCCTAAACTCCTTCAGGTAGGCATTAGCTAGGTGAGAAAAGGGGGGAACTACCCCAGCATGGCTCTGGTGGTGGGGGAAGGAAGGAGGGGGGCAGTGGAGGCTGGAACCGTAAGCCAAGTTTCATCATTGAATGCCTTGTATGTGATGGTCTAAAGGTTTGCTGTTAGCTGCTGCAACACACTACCTACACCCAAATTTATCGTCTTATATTCTGGAGGTCAAAGTCTGAAATGGTCTCACTGGTCCAAAGTC
Source organism: Neophocaena asiaeorientalis asiaeorientalis (assembly GCF_003031525.2). Taxonomy (NCBI): domain Eukaryota; kingdom Metazoa; phylum Chordata; class Mammalia; order Artiodactyla; family Phocoenidae; genus Neophocaena; species Neophocaena asiaeorientalis. The sequence continues at coordinate 5,132,062 of NW_020172369.1, read as the reverse complement.
AAGGTTCCCACAGTGCTTCATTCCCTTCTGGAGGCTCTAAAGGAGAATCCATTTCCTCACCTTTTCCAGCTTCTAGAGGCTGCCTGCATTCTCTGGCTTGTGGTCTCTTCTCCATCCTCAAAGCAGGCAGCATAGCATCTCCAAAGCTCTCTGCGCCTTCTGCCTCCCACTGCTACTTTTAAGGACCCTCGTGATTAGATTGGGTCCGTGTGAATAGTGCAGGATAATCTCCCCATCTCAGGGTTGGCTGATTAGCAGGTTTAATTTCCTCTGCCATCTTAATTCCCCCTTGACATATAAGGTTTACATATTCACAAGTTCTGGGTAATCATTAGGACATGGCCGTTTTGCGGGGGGCGGGGGGGCGCATCACTCTGCCTGCTACAGATGGGGAGCTACAGAAGGACAGACACAGAGGAGCAATGTAATCAGATTTGCGTTCAGAGGAACAGCTTTCATGGTCGTGTGAAGATTGGGCTGGGGGTGGGGTGAGTTGGGGATACTGAGGTTATAAGTAAAAAGCCCAGTTAAGGGCTTCCCTGGTGGCGCAGTGGTTGAGAGTCCGCCTCCCGATGCAGGGCACGCGGGTTCGTGTCCCGGTCTGGGAAGATCCCACATGCCGCAGAGTGGCTGGGCCCGTGAGCCATGTCCACTGAGCCTGCGCGTCCGGAGCCTGTGCTCCGCAATGGGAGAGGCCACAACAGTGAGAGGCCCGCGTACCGCAAAAAAAAAAAAGCCTGGTTAAGAGACCAGTTCAGTAATTAAGTGAAAAATGATAAGTGCCTGTAGTGTACACGCACTCTAGGTAATGTAACCCTAGGATTCTTAGAAAAAATGAATCTAATTAAGTTTCAGACACACCCCATAGTGTGAAGAAAAGGAAATTGTTTTTTAATCCTGGTTTAAGGCATGAATAACTTTGGGACAAAGGCTAAGTCTTCATAGAGAATCTGCTTACTTTTCCCAAGAAGAAAATTCTGCTTAGTTTGTAAAACGGGGATGTTGGATTAGACCATCTCTAAAGTTTTCTCTGTCCTAACCTCTCTGATTCTGTGAAAAGGAGATGGGAGCTATTTCTACCTTATTTAGATTGTGGCTTAAAAATAAATGAACACATGACTGAAAAGACCTCTGCGAGTATAACAGCAAAGCTCCTGCTGGGCTAAGTGCCATCAACTCAACAAACTACAAACAACTGGAGCAAATGCTTCAGTAGAGGGAATATGAGCCACTGTGCATCCCGAGAGCTGGGAGACTGAAATTCTCAGAGTATTTTCAAAAGATACTTAGCAGGTTTTAGTTTCACCTCTTTTTTTTTTTTTTTTTTTTT
>NW_020172369.1:5019000-5130697 GCF_003031525.2 Neophocaena asiaeorientalis asiaeorientalis | reverse complement strand
CCCGTGTCCCCTGAATCGGCAGGCGGACTCTCAACCATTGCGCCACCAGGGAAGTCCAGTTTCAGTTCTTTTTGACCTTGCCGCTAGGAAGAATGAAGTGAGGAGTGGATTCCTACTGTGTCTGTCAGGACTCTTGGTGGCAGCCAAGGGGAGCTGACTCTGCCTTGGGAGGATATTGAGGACACAGAGATTGGCTGAGGGGCTGAAATCTGGGCTGAAGGGCCATCAGGAAGCAAGGGAGCATGGGGGCCTCAGCGCTGAGAAGGCACACAAGGGGATGCTATAGAAATGTCTGGGACATTGTGTGCCCCTGTTTCTCCAGAGTATCTGACCTCAAATTGTTCCCTCCATCTTTGGGTTACCAGCTGGAGATTCAACTCCCTGATTGGTCTCATTGGTCATGTACCCATTCCCGTAGCTGTAGAGGAAGAATCTGGAGCTTCCGCTTGGCTTCCCATCTAGCCACACTATTCACAATGAGAAATCTCCTACGAAGAAGACCAGATTCAAAGAAGTGTGGTATGTGGTGGGAGTGGAGCTGAAGGATTGTTGGTTGCTAGGTAGCCAAAAAATGACCAGTGTCTTCTAATCTTGGTTTTTGTCTCTGGCTCCTTTGACTTCCTCTTGTCTGCCTTTTAGTTTATTAACTTATGGGAGGTATGCCACATCCATTTAGACTGGTGTAAATAGGTTTCCAATTGCCAGGGTGAGTGAGAAAATAAGATTTTAAGGGTCACTTTGATTTTTTTTGAGATGGCCATCCTGATATAGCATGCAAACCCAACCCAGATGAAATTCTTAAGCCAATTTCTAATTTGTGTTTGTGTTGCAGCTTCTGATGGCTCCCCAGCTAAGGCTGTGTGGACAGACAGAACAGGCGAGGAGAATAGCCCTCAGGGACCATTGCGCTGGGAGATGGGTGCATTTGTAGCAGTGATGTTTGACCACACACCCGTGATGCCTATCGGGTTCAGTATCGTCCTTGTATGCATGTAGTCAGCACTCAATGCAGAGTTAAATTGCCTGTTTTTTCTCTAGAAGTGTCTGTTTGCTGTTAAGAGTACTAGAGATAGAGATGGATAGTCACCACTGTTAAATTTCACGTATTGGATATCGGTTCAAAGTGAGGAATCCAGATGAAATCCAGCCACTTGGGAAAGAAGAAGGTCAAACTTTTAAGGGGTCCCCCTTTGTGCGTCTAATTGAGAGGCTGGAACCAGCATGTCGGCCAGCAGGAGAGGAGCTGGTAGGCCAGGCTAGTTGACTCCAGTTCTGTGGCGGTCCCCATGCTGGTTGCAGAGAAGCAGACAGAACCACCAGGTTTTCCTCTTTCTGCATCATTAGAATGTTGCAGAAATACACAAAGCCAGGGATTTTGCAGTGGAAAGCAGCAGTAACTGCACCCTCAGAAGGATAAAGTGCTTTGGCTCTTCTCTTGCCATTGTTGTGTGCGCTGCAGGGACTATTAACCCCTCCCCAAGCTTGGTGAGGGGAGTTGAGAGTAGTGATTGGCAAGGTCTGTGGCAAGGGTGGGCTGGCCTCTCCTGCTGGAGTCGAAGGCTGGCTGAGGGGCAGATCCTCAGACACCCATCTCGGCCCAGCCACTGGGGGTGGTGGTGGGGTGGTAAATGAAGTGAGAGGCCTTGGGAGGAACTGACCCCCCAAAGACCAGGTCTGATCTTGACCTTGACAACCAGAAGCTGGGAGGCTGGAGGAGCTATCTGGAGAGCAGGTGAGGAGAGAGGCAGCGGCTGCACTTGCACTGCTGGGTGGGACAGGGACGAGGGTGTGCCCACAGGCACCCAAGAGCACCAATTAGAAAGAACCCAGCCCTGTGTGAGGCTGGGGCTAGCAATGGGTGCAGGAACTGATGCCAGGAACGAGAGGCTGACTCTGGTGTTGTGTATCTGTCCCCTTTGGCCATCTCTGAAGGTCCCACTGATGGAATCTAAGAAAAAAAAAAAAAAGTCATGAAGAACCTAGGGGTAAGATGGGAATAAAGACACAGACCAACTAGAGAATGGACTTGAGGATATGGGGAGGGGGAAGGGTGAGCTGGGACAAAGTGAGAGAGTGGCATGGACATATATACACTACCAAATGTAAAATAGCTAGTGGGAAGCAGCTGCATAGCACAGGGAGATCAGCTCGGTGCTTTGTGACCACCTAGAGGGGTGGGATAGGGAGGGTGGGAGAGAGGGAGACGCAAGAAGGAATATACATATGTATATGTATATGCATATACATACATATGTATGTATGTATGCATATGTATATGTATGCATATGCATATGTATAACTGATTCACTTTGTTATAAAGCAGAAACTAACACACCATTGTAAAGCAATTATACTCCAATAAAGATGTTAAAAAAAAAAAAAGAGCCAGAATGTGGACACCTGCCGTGGCAGAGAGACTAAGCAGCTAGGTTAAAAGTGTTTTCCTTCTTTTCTTTTCACCCTCCTTTCCTGTGCTTTCCCTCTCCCCAGACTCTGGAGTGGCCTGAAGTAGCAAGTAGAGGTAAAGTAAGAGAAGTAGATTTGGGTAAGAAAAGGGAAATAGACACCCCACCTCCATCGTGTCTGAGCCCTGTGGAAAGCCACCGTCAAGGGAGAGGGCTACTAGCGAGTTTGGGGAGGAATTAAGTACAAGTTGCTATTCAGTTAGGAAATCGTGGTTTGAGTTATAGAGACTAGGAATCTAACTCAGGTTTTTGAGAAGAGTCTTTCATAAGGTGTGATCACGAGAATACACATGACAGGAATGAAAATGGTGAAGGGTGGCTATCTCATTTCCATTCATTTATTCCTTTATTCGTTTAACAAATATCAATCGAATGCTTGCCAGGTGGTGGCCATATCTGTGGAGCTGGTCTTTCCGTATTTAGCATCGAGAGAGCTCAAGCCCTTTCTTGAATTTCTACAGCTGTTGATAAGATCCCCCCTGGTGGCCCTTAGATCCGTCTTCCGGAAGACCCCGACATGTTCTTTCTTGTTATTACCTGCGTTGTTTGATCTAAAACGCACACACAATATATCAGATGGGCGATTCTGGACTGACGAGGGAGTATCTTATTATTGCACTCTGTCAGTTTGTTTTCTAAATATTTCTAAATGAGTTGAGTACCCAGAAGTGGAGAAACTCTAATCCCTCCACACCCTGCCTGGTAGGTTCAGAAGTACCAGCACCGCCCACCACTCTGCTCCTGCCTCCGATTCCAGGAGAAGGGGGCTGCTTCTCACCTCTCCAACGCTAAGTTAGAAGCGAACCGCTTTCCCGCAGCTGAATTAGAGGCTTGTACCACAGCCAAAACACAGTGTGGATTAGACAACTAAAGATGTCTTTTCAAGGGAAACAAAGAAATTAATTAAAGCCAGACAGGAAGCGTCTCCGGTGTGCTGTCTGGAGTTGCACCCTCTCTTGGGCCTGCGGGCGCCGACAGGGAGGGTATGACCTGGCAGGTGGTGGCTGGAAACCTAAGCCAGACCTTGAGGTTAACAGAGAGCCCCTTATGGGGTGGGCGGCTGCCACCACTGTGAGTACTTCGGAGCAGGCTGATGGCCCGTGCCCGTGGCGAGGGAGTCAGTGTGTGTGTGTGTGTGTGTGTGTGTGTGTGTGTGTGTGTGTGTACGTGTGTCTATGTGAGGGCTTGTGTAGGACCTGGGTGGGGGAAGGGAAGAAGGCCATTAAAAGAGTCTTGATGGAACTTCCCTGGTGGCGCAGTCGTTAAGAATCCGCCTGCCGAGGCAGGGGACATGGGTTCGAGCCCTGGTCTGGGAAGATTCCACATGTCGTGGAGCAACTAAGCCCATGCGCCATAACTACTGAGCCCACAAGCCACAACTACTGAGCCCGTGTGCCACAGCTACTGAAGCCCGCCCACCTAGAGCCTGTGCTCTGCAACAAGAGAAGCCACTGCAATGAGAAACCCGTGCACCACAACGAAGAGTAGCCCCCGCTCGCTGCACCTAGAGAAAGCCCACACGCAGCAACGGAGACCCAACACAGCCAAATAAATAAATTTAAAAAGAAAAAAGAGTCTTGATGGTGATAAATGGGCACCTTTTCTTTTTTCCAGTGTAAGGGGACAGGGTCTCTGAAGGAAGGAAAAATAAGGCCTAAATGTGTTAGGGGGAAAATGTCAGGCACTTTCATAAATATTATTTGATGTAATTCCTTGAGGTGAGTGTTGTCCCATTTTTAGAGATGAGCAGGGTGAGGTAGACAGAGGGGCCAGTTACCCTGACAAAGGTTAAATGGTAAACAAGTGGCATTATTGGGATTTGAATTCCGGTCTTTGACACAAAGCCAGGCTGCAGATGCCCCCTTCCCCTCACTGCCTCTCCCATGACCCTATCTTGCAGTGCCTTCCAAGAGCTGTGTATGACTTACGAAGGGGAACTTCAGAGGAAAATCACTTTGCCTTACTAAATCTCTGGGCCTACGTGGTAAAAGGAGGCAGATGAATTAGGTGAGTTCGAGATTCCTTTTAGCTCTAAAATTCTGTTTGTGAAGCCTGGCGGGTTTGGGGGGTGGGACAAGGTAACCCAGACTCTAGACTAAGCTGATTGTGGTGGAAATCTTACCTCATCATCATGTCCCAGACGCACAGGATGGCATTTAATTTCTCAAAAGCTGACTTGGAATCGGACACTAATCCCCACTGTCTTCAACTGTAGTCCCACTGCTTTTAGAGGGAAATATGGTGCCTGGCACATTAAACACTCAGTAATTATCTGAGGAATGAAAGATTGAATGGAATCAATTGGCCAGCGCTCAGTTGGCCCTGTGTGTGGAGGTGGGAAGTAGGAGTGGGGAGTGAAGGACCCGTGTGCAGAGGTGCATAGAGATGTATGTCCCTGGACATAACAGGACTTAAATGATATTTATTACCGGGGCCACATGGTGCAGTCTGGGTTCTTTTTTTTTTTTTTTTTAAGCAAACAAAGATCCAGTTTCAGTGGGTTGGTCAAATGCCTTACTTTGATGTGGCTACTTTGTTGACCCAGTTATGCAGCTCAGCACAGGCTGTTCTGTGGAAAAGAAGAAGCCAAGTGTTAAACTACTGCCTATCTTTGCTGCAAAGAGGCAGCCCCAGAGTAGATGATCTTTTGTATCTTGGAGCCCATTAATTAGTCTTGGAACATGTAACGGAAGGCCTCGGGCTCCACTGGGAGCGGAGAACGCAATCGCACAGCATGTTCAAATGAGGAGATTGGGAGGCCAGAGTGTTGGGAGGAAGAGCGCGGGCGAGGAACACCTGCGGCGTGGCTGAGACGCTTAAGATGCAGTTCTATCTTTCACCTGCAGCGACATCTGTCACCTTCAGAAGCGCTTTGTGTGAGTGATTTCGAGGGAAATTTAAAAAGTGGGGTCTGTGATAGGGCGAGAGAGAGGCATGGACATATATACACTAACAAACGTAAGGTGGATAGCTAGTGGGAAGCAGCCGCATAGCACAGAGAGATCAGATCCATGCTCTGTGAATGTCTGGAGAGGTGGGATAGGGAGGGTGGGAGGGAGGGAGACACAAGAGGGAAGAGATATGGGAACATATGTATATGTATAACTGATTCACTTTGTTATAAAGCAGAAACTAACACACCATTGTAAAGCAATTATACTCCAATAAAGATGTTAAAAAAAAAAAGTGGGGTCTGTGTCATGGAAGAACAGGAAGGAGAACAGCTGCTGGGGTGAAGGAGAAAGAGAGAGGGATGGTCTAACAAGGAGCGGGGTGTCCCCAAAGCCCCGACACTCCACGGAAACCTCGGGACAACCTGGGACTTCCCACTATATACCAGTGCCGGTTTTGTTACATTTCAAAAGCGCGTGACCATGACCGTAGCTGACATCGTGCAGACTGGTCACAGAGCCTTGGGTGTGCGAGTCATCTTCAAGGCAGGGAGAAAGGGCATTTACTTCAGGTCAGTCAAGGCAGAGACCCACGTGCACACGGCTGCTTTTTTCAAGACTCGGTGGGAAACCACTCGTGCCAAGGGATATGAATATTTAACATTTTCCCGAGGAACAGTCAATCTGTTAGTTTTACCCTTCCCCATATTACAAGATGTAGATGATAAGCAAGTAAAAGTCACGAGGGACAATTGAAGGTCACCGGATCCAACTAGTTATGGAAAAAAATGAAGCGAGAAGCACCGCAGGATCGAAGACTACGTAGAAAAAAACGCTAACAGTAATCGTAATTGACAACAAGAATCTCTGAACTAAAAACATTTAGTTTTCAAAAGCTCCCCAGTCATTAATGAGTAATGAGTAAGAGACTAGGGAATATGTTTGTGAGAAAATTATTTTTACCTCAGTTTAATAATTGTTACTTGGGTCTTACTGGACTGATGAGTAGAGAGATTTTAATTCCCTGTGAGTTCTACTTTGCTGCTAACCGCCGGCCAGCTCTCGGCTCTCTTGAGCCTCTACCCACTTACTACCATAGTCTTCATTCAGGCGACTGGAGATTCTTTCATCCAGCACTGGCAGTGATTGTAACATAACACTTATTCATTGGGGCTGGGGTTAATGTAAACTAAGTTGATGGAAGAGAACTGTGAGTTTTCGGCAAATCTCTTTTCATTTTTTTTTTTTTTTTTTTTTTTTTGCGGTACACGGGCCTGTCCCTGTTGTGGCCTCTCCCATTGCGGAGCACAGGTTCCGGACGCGCAGGCTCAGCGGCCATGGCTCACGGGCCCAGCCGCTCCTCGGCATGTGGGATCTTCCCGGATCGGGGCACGAACCTGTGTCCCCTGCATCGGCAGGCGGACTCTCAAACACTGCGCCACCAGGGAAGCCCATCAAAGCAATATTATTGATTAATTATGAAACCAATAATATGAAACCAAAATATTTACCAATAGGTAAATATTAAAACAAATAGGTAAATATTACACTACTAGTTGTGGAAATGGAGATGTGGGTATTCAAAGCTCAAACTGAAATCATTATTTATCCCCCTTCAAATCCTCTCCTTCTGTATTTAGTGCATTAATATTACCATCATCTATCCAAAAACCCAAGAGTTTTCTTCTATGCCCCCAATCCCCTAGACCTATCAATCACCAGATCCCTTCTGTTTTACTACCTATTTATGTCTAGAATTAGCATCTTTGTTTTCCCTATTCCTTCTGCTCTGGTCAAGCCCTCATCTTGTCCAAACTGGTCTCAGCATCCTCTAGTACAAACTCCAAGTACCTCAGACTGAAGCCTCTCGGCTCCTTGCCATTGTATCTGCAAATGTTACCTACGTCACTCACAAGGTTGAGAGCTCAAGGGGATATGGAGAAGTCTGTCTGATTCACATTTGTATTGCCAGCACCTAGCATAGAGCCTGGACAATGGCCCACACAAGCCTCCACCCATCCATCATCCATCCTTGCAATGCATGTTTACTGAGCTCCCCCCACTGTGTGTACACTACTCGTGGGGGAATGAGAATATGGCAGCGAACAAAACAGCAAACAACACATGCTGTCCTTACATATGTTGTGTCTTACACCGATGCATATATGTAAACCTTTACAAAGAAATTTTGTAAAGTTATAGAGTCAAACATATCAGTGTCCTTTAAAAGGTATTATTATTTGTGCTTTTTCTGGACAGTTGACCCTTGAACAACACGGGTTTGAACTGCGTGGGTCCACTTACGTGCAGATTTTTTTCAGTAAATAGGTACTACAGTCCTATGTGATCCACAATTGGTTGAATCTGAGGACATGGAATCGCAGATGGAGAGGGCTGACTATAAATATATACATACTCAGATTTTCGACTGTGTGGGAGTCATCACCCCTCACTCCCCGCATTGTTCAAGGGTCAGCTGCTTAAGAAATCCTTTGGTTCTAAACGATAATAAAAGATCTCCCATAGAACAATTATGATTAAGAACTCAGGCCTGCAGTGAAACTGAGTTCAAATCTTATCTTTGCCATTAAAAGCTGGGTCATTTAGTCAACAATTCTGGGCTTCAGCTTGGTGATTCGTACAGAAAAAAGTATTTAAGGGTATTTAAGTCACTGCAGTTGTTTTGGAGATCCAGTGAGCTAATACAACTAAATACATATAGAATTGAGTCTGAGAAACTGCACGTTTGTATTGTTATAGGCTATTATTTTATTATGTTTGTTCTTTATGATTGCCTCTCTAATTCATATGAAATTTATTTTCATTTACGGTATAAACTGAGAGTCCCATTTTATGTTATTCTTCATATGGAAAACCAGTTGTCCCCAAATTTTTGTTTATACTCTTTCAATGCTTTCTCTTTGCTCCAAGAATCACAGGGCAATTCCGTATCTTAATCTACTCAGCTGCATGGGCTCTCACCCCACCTTTTCAGACTTCCCTTTTTACGACTCTCCACTGCTGTGCTATAGCCACCCTAGCCTCCTTTGTGGTCCTGGAACATACCAGCCTCTTTTCCTCCCCAGGGCCTTTGCACTTGCTATTTTCTTTTCCTGGAATGTTTTTCTTCCCAAATTTTGTATGGCTCCTCTCGGTCATTCAGGTCTTCCCTGTTCACTTAAGATAAAACATGTCATCCCTTCCCACTCCCCCCACCACTCCCCCCCAAACCACTACTTTCTCTCTGTTTCATTTTATTTACTTCGTTGCATCTTATTTATTTCATTCACCACATTTATGATCTGGAATTTGTTTTGATAAATCATTCTTTTCTTCCTTCACTGGAACATAAGCTTCATTGGAACAGTAATTCTTATCTGTTTTATGTACTATGGTAGCCTCAGAATCTAGAATAGTGCCTAGGAAATAGTAGGTACTTAATAATTACCTTACCAGGAAGTCTCTCCTTTTCTCCCTACCAAAACAGGCCAGCGTTTTAGAAGGATAATCCTGGTGACACTATGGAAGCTGGTTTGTCCCATGCCTGGAACGCTCTCTTTCTGGCTTATCCTTTCAGTCTCACCTTAACTATAAACTGTTCACAGAGGCCTTTCTGGACCCTGGTATCTAACATGGATCTCCAGAGACTTGCTGCAACCAGCTGAGATACTGAGATAGTGAACACCCTGAGAATTTAAATGTGCATGTCAGGCATTTAAAGGTAAGCCCTGGGGCTGTCAGAAGGTGAGCTCGATGAGGCAGGAGTTTGTCTTTCTTCTATGCTGCTTCTCAGGGCCTGGCACTTAGTAAGTGCTCAGTAAAAATTTATGGACTGAATCAATAAGTGGTTTTTCTGTGGTTTCCTTTGTTTTCCTGTTATCTTGTTTCTCTACTTTGATGTTGCAATTAGTATTATTTTTTTTATTTTGGACTTGAGCATTTAAAGCTGTTTGCTTTGAATGCCTTTTCTGTTTTAGAAGACAACTCTGCCAGGTTGTGGTGCTGTTTATCTACAAGTCAGATGTTTCCCCTCCTCCGCTGGCCATCAGTTTTGGAGCTGGTTTCACTTAGAGGACATCCCTACCTTGTCACTCTGCCATCTCTTCAGAAATTCACAGTCACAGAGAGGCTTTTGGGAGGAGAAGAGCTCAAGTATAAAATCCTAAGAGTTCATAAACACTAGTCTAAGAGAGGCTCATAGGATTATGGATGATAGAGAGGTATGAGAATTCAAATCAGATCAGACACTTATTTAATGCTTGCTGTGTGCAGGAAACTGTGGTGTATGCCACGGGGAACACTTAGAAGTTAAACCGTGCCTCAAAGGGCAAGGAGTGGAGCTGGGAAAGATGCTCTCTGCTCCAGAATGATCACATTTGAGATGACATCAGGACACACAGATGGAGAAATCTTGGAAACAGATGTGATGCCTGGTAAACAGTTGGCTCTGGAGCCCTCAAGGTCCAGCCTTGAGATTTTAAGAATCATCTTAGATGAGAGCAAATATTCAGAATGGTGATTTTAAGGGACAGTAATGTCCTGTGTCATTAAAAAAATTAAAAACAATCACAGAGCAGTTTCACAGAGGTAGAAAGGTAGACCAATGAACGATTTTTAACAATAGCAAACAAGGGTGGAGTATGTCTGGCTCAACTTAACTAGGGCCTCAGAATTTTCCAGTCGCCCTCATGAACACACGTCCTAGAATTGGCAGCCCACCTCCGGCAGGACTGCCAAAACTACTCCATTCCGTAAGTGACTGAAAATCGACCAAACTGCTAAGCCCCAGAAAGTCAGTTTCCCCAGGTAGCCCAGGTGGGAAACCTGATTCTGTGATCCAAAGACTCAGGACAAACTTTTAACTGAGAGCCTCAGCACACAGAATGGAGTTGGGCCGGACAGCTCTGGGAAAGGAGAGGAAATTCCCCCACGTGGTGAGAAATGAAGGAGGAGTTTGAAACGGAGATGGTCTGGCTCTTCCTGCTTTTTCCTCGAGGTTGCCATCGTTACTTTGCATCACGTGCGAGAAAGCAAAGCCCCAGGGTGAGCTCAGACTCAGACATGGTGCATGGATTTGCAATGTTCACCATGAGAGTCAAGGGTGCGTTAAGGGTGATTTGGGCCCAAGACTGTGACAGGCAGCAAACTCCTTAAACCGTCGATAGTCTAGGAGTTAAGTGAGGATAGTAACTTACTGTACAGGGAGGCATTGGTTCCTTAGAAATTAGCAGGTCAGTCCAGGGCAAATTTGGAACAGGGTAAGTACTTATAACTGCACAGATGCGAAGGGGCCAAAGAAGGGAGCATGGGAAAGGCCCGGGGGTGGGGTGGGTGGGTGTCAGGTCCGGGGGGTCTTATAAGAGGAAATTTGTGGGTTTGGGGGTATCCTGGAGTTGAGGGGCACAAACACAAATGATACAGGAGCATGCCAAAGAGAGCCCTCCCTCGCTTCACCTTTTGGCCTCCAGGTCTGTCTTTGGTGATTAGGAAAGGGGCAACCAGGGTCAGATGCTGACCAAAGCCATTTGCTCTGAGACCTCCTGCTGGGTTACACCCCTTTCTGCCCTCAAGCAGGTGGGCTCTCCTCATGGCCTGGGGCATTATTTGCTCTCAGCTTGCATTTCTTCACAGGAATGGCTGGCCCTGTGGGTAGATGTCACCAACATTTTCCCAGGCTTGTGAAAAGGGTCTGTTAGCATTTACAGAGCATTTAGCATCTTCCAGTGCCATGCTCTGTCCCTCATTGGGGATGACCAAGACGACCTTGTTAGTGGTTCTATACTACGATCCCTCACTTCTTAGGTGAAAACAGGGGCACAGAGAAGTCTCACAGCTTCCTCAAAGTCACCACGGGGCTGGGACTCAAACTCCGGTCCTTTTCTGCAGAGTCTGTGACTCTAATCACTCCACTGCACAGTCTGCTCATCAGGCACGACCTCCTTGCCAGGTGGTGAGTTGGTTGTTAAAACCCTCAAACCCTGGTGATGCCCTAAGGGCATGTAAATGAGCCATTCTTGATCTTCCCAAAGTAAATGAATGTTAACAAGCTTTTATGTAAAACTGAACTTTATTGCAATTAAAAAAGAACAAAGACAAGTTGATATGTGCCTTTAATTACAATGCACCTGCTATTTACATGTAATTATACTTTTACATACAGCTTGAGTAAGGTTCATTACATGTAAACTATAAGATAGGACAAGTTGAACTCCAGCCTTTTGGGAACATACAGCGTAGAAATACTATGGGCAAAAATACACAGAAAACAAATATCCATTTCAGTTCCTTAGGTACCATTACTGGATAAATGATCAAGATCTGGCCACAGAAGAGAATTGTAAATATGCATCAAGTTGAAACTTATTCTTAACGTGACTAACAGTATTGCTATTATTTAAACCCTAAACATAATTAATAATTGGATCATTAAAAACAACGCAATTTCAACTTATATAGCACCTTTCTTACAGAATTCAAAGCATTTGTATTTATATTATCTCATTTGTCCCCATAACATCCCTATGAGGTAGGCAATGGTTGGTATCATTATCCCCATTTTGTATATGGAGAAACTGAGGCACAGAGTAGTTAATCATTTGCTCAAGGTCACACAGTAAAGTCAGTGCTGGAACGGGGACCACAGAGCCATGAGTTGATCTCCAAAACCAATGCTTCTCTTTAAACTAAATTGTCCCCTCTGAGAATTTAATTCAATACTTCAATTCATTTTTCCAAGACATAAAAACGTGCATTTTTTTCTCCCATAAAAATTGTTGAAATACTATAGGCAAGAAACAAACACTCTGGGGCAGAGGTTAGACTGCTACTATGTTCTTCTAGAAAGAGTTTATGGAAGTCTCTTGTTGGTTTTGTTTTTTCATTACTAGGAGTTTCTTTCCCCAGTTTTTAAAAAAGTTAGAATGAAATATATTTGAAAGAATGCACCTAGTTACCTACAAATTATAGCTTTGGTAGCCATATTCTGCCATGCACAAACCAGGTTTATTCCTGAGTTTACAAAGAAAAAAATACCTAAACAATAATTCAAGTCTTTGAGATATTCTTTCTCAATCTTATATACATTTACGGTGTGCTTCTCAAGAGACTCAGAGTGGTAGGCAGGGCATTGGAATAAAATATCTTCCAGAGTCACACACACAGGGGCAGGAAGTCTCTCCCACATCACTTAGTTCAAATTTTACTTCTAATTCCTGCCCTACCCACCCCCTGAGAATCAAATATGTAGTTGGTACTCAGAAAAAAAAAAAAGAAAAAATTTTAAAAAGGGTCAAAAATCTGAGGCATACAGGACTCTTTCAAACGCCTGTTGACGTGGATGTAAAATTCAACTTTCCCAACACGTTCCGCGAGCTTCTCCCTGAGAGCAAAGCACTGCTGATGGTGCCACCAAATCTCCAGGACATCAGGAGGCAGCCGTGGAGTAGCCCACAGGAGTTAAGTTTCGAGCACGGCTCCAGGAAAAACAGAGAAGCTTATATTTAAAAAGATGAATGCGAAAAAAGCAAAGCACACTTACTGGATAGGTCATGATCATCCTGTCAGGTTCATCTATGGGTTTGACGTTAAAAATACATAAAAACTTGTCAAAGGAATGTTCAAAGACCGACTCAGGCCTTTGGTTCTAGTCTCTTCGCCTAGGGAAAGGCACTGCTGTCTGTCAGGGAAGCCTTTGCTACCTAAATGAGGAGCTAAAATTACATTTCTTTTTCTCCTTAAGCTTAAAAAAGGAAAAGGAAAGAGTTTGTTTACATTCATTGTTTCCCACTTGTTGAGTTAAAAAAACAAAATAAAACCAGACCTTGCAACAAGTCGGTTCTGAAATGCAGGCTCCAGGGGACAAGACTGGTCTCTCTGTTTTAGCCTTAACTGTCCTGTGAAGGGTGCCTAACTGATATACTAGATAGGCCTTTAAGAATTAAATGTATAATGAGAATGAATGTATCTGTTCTGTTAATTTGGAAAAAAATATTACACTCTAGAATACCCATTCAAATAAGCTATGATGAGAGTGAAGGTTAAAAGAATCAAAACTAAACACATTCTAGATCCTCAGGTGTGCAGAACGTGAGGCCCTCGGCCACTGGATCACCTAACATCACCAAACATCAGGGATTTTGCCTATAAATGGCCAAGCTATGTTCAACATCTGGTAACTCCAGAGTCAGATGCTTGAACGTTCTCATTTCCTTGAGACCTGGAGAGGAGCTCAAACTAGTTATAACTCACATAACTCATAAGCACTGTTTCTCAGGGGATGGGGTGCAATAGCTACATGGCTAAGAAATGTTACACATAAGTTACTCTGGAAGTGATTAATTCTTACAGGAAAGAGTTTTTTTGGTTTTTTTTTTTTCCCTCTCAAAATAATCAGTGCCCTTCTACTTTATGGGCAGCTATGGGTCTGCTGTTCCAGGGATTTCCCTCCAATCTCAATACCTTGTAGGGGACCTGTGAGCTTACCTGGTTAGAGCACAGTGCTCATTTTTCTGCATTTATGAGTCTGAGTCCTCAACAGAATTTTTAAAAAGTTCTTCTCCATGGATCCTTAGTGCCAACCATTCTCACGAAAGATGTGGGCAAGAGTATACATGGTTTAGCAAAGTTCATGGCAAATAACACCCAGCATCTGCTTCCCCAGGTGGATCTGTGCCTTATCGAGATAGCCCAAACGTGAGCTGGGCAGAGCTGTCTTCGTGCCAGGAGGTGCTGGGGAACGGTTTCCATGCTGCCAGGCCGGGTCTGTGATACTGAAGATTGCAATTGGTATTAGAAAAGAGAGAATGGAATGGACTGGGAGTAGCAGACACAGAGGGGCCGGGGTGGTGCTATGCAAGGTGACAGAAGGTTTAAACACTCGCAATATTGAAAACAACTTTCCCACTCTTCTGTGAATTGGACAATTTGACCATTACACAGACCTTTTTGAGACAATGAGTCACAATGATGCTAACTGTCATGAATTACTTTTGAGTAACAGGAGTACTTTGAAAATGACTGGGACCACCTAACAGATAATATGTCACTTTTTTTGGAAACTATTTTTGTGAGGAAAAAAATGCACGCACAGTGAAATGCAAATTCCTATTTGTTTAGTTATATTTCAAACTCCCCCTGAAAACATGAGGCGTGTTAATACAATGCAATATTTAAGAGGTAATGACATTAAACTATTTTACTGTTGCCAATTTAATATACAGAAGTCTGAGGAATGACAATTACCAACCTTTACAATCCATTACACAAGGTGATCTGAGACAGAGCACAATACATTTTTAAAAAACACCCATAGTATATAAGTGGCGAGCAAAGAAAAGTCAAATCTAACTGCATTAAGATAAATTGAATGCTTTTTAAAAAATTGCCTTTTTTAAGCAAAAATTGTATTTCTCATTTCATCTGGCATTAAGAAAAATCTGAACTACTATTTCCTAGTTAAATAAAAGAAGAACCTGGAAAAACAATGAAATACTTTATAAATATCAGAGACTGGATGTAAATAAAACTTTAAAATGAGCAGTAGGAAAAAAAAAACCCCTTTATGAATGTTTGTTCTCTTCCGGACCATGATTTTATTTAATTTACTATGGTGATTCCAGATGAAGACTCTAATTTAACACAGTTTCTGGATTGATCTCTTCTAGTCAAACACTTTCTAAGTGTATACAACTCATCTAATGATACTGTCAGGAATAATGTATTTAAGAAAAGGTACAACACAGAGCAAGAAAATACTACTACAGGACAAGAAATTTAGACTTCACTGCAAATAAAGCCATATTTGATATTATAGACACATGTTCCTACTTTCACATCAGTCACTTATTAACACTAAACATTACACTTTAACTTTTCCCAGTTACACAGTACAATAAGCCTGCCAAGATTTCCAGGAAATAACCATGGGTACCTACTGTGCTTCCCGCAGCCAAAGCTAAGCTAGCTGGGTACCAGAAATCAACACTTTCAGAAGAATAGCATCACTAGAACACATGGACTCATGGCAACTATTACAAGGAGCATTTACAAAATCCTAAGTCAGTCTTGAACTGAGGCTCTGGGATTCTAGCCATGTTACATCACCATCTCAGAGTAGCTCTTCTGCACAGCATCCTCCACACCACTGCCTGTTGATTCTGTGCTAAAATCTCATGGTTTTTGAAGACAGTGAAATAAAATGCCCTCATGTAATAACGGGTCCCTGCTTCTTCCCCCCGGTGGGCAGGTTACCTGGCCATGGCGCCATCCTGGCTCACGGGGCTCTTGTTGCCTTCGGCCAAATCTGTCCTCAAACGCCTGTCTGAAGAGGACACCTATTTTCATTCCCTTTTGTCAGGTTGAATATGTAGGGAGTTGCATGAATAAAACTATTTAAACGTACCACTGTTTTTCAGCTAAGAGAATGACGGACCTAATTTAAAATCTGAATTCATTAACTAGAAAAATTCAATGAGGGCAACTTAAGATGGTTTTCCTGTAATTACAAATGAAAATTATTGGAGAACTGTTTCTTCTATTCTGCTTTTATGACAATAGTCATTACACTAGTAGAATAAACACTCAAAATAAATGACAGGATGTATCCTAATTAATTAAGCACCAGAGCGACTTTATATATATACGTGTGTATATATGGATGTGTGTATCATATATATACAACATATATATATATATATATATTTTTATATAGTTACTGGTAAAAGTAAGTAAATGCTCTAATTCGAAAAATGAAAATCAAATATGAGAAACAGATCTAGTGACATGCTGAGGTTAAATTTCAGCTCTTTGTGTCTACTTATTGTTAATTTAGCACTCAATTAGAATTAACTCTTGGATTTTAAGGGCAGAGAAATGAGTAATTAGCCTTTTTCCCACAAAGAGTGGTACCCTCAAAAGCTTTAATAGCCCTAATGATGTAATTTAATGCAGGGCAAGAAAAAAAAATTTGTGGCAAACATATTTGCAAAAATTACTTTCTTCTAGAATTTAAAATTTCCTCAAACATTTCATATAAAACAGGTTACATACACTTCCCTGCTGACAATATTTGAGAAATAGTAAAAGCAGGACAAAAAAATTCTTCAAAACTTTCAAAATATCTGAATAAAAACAAAGATCCTACTTTTAGGCAAGATAGGTTTATAATTCTGATTTATAAGACAAAAAAAAATTCCTAAACATATTTTTATCTTTTTGTATAAATTTCACCTACCTAGGTTATTATAGTTGAATGCATACATAATATGGGTGTCAACATTTTAAAGATATAGTAAACTCTTTTTTTTTATAATATCCTTTCATATATTTAAACTATGTAGCATTTAATTCAGGATGAAATGTTTTTTAAAAGAAGCCATAGGCTTCCAACTCAAAGATTCTAGCACAAACTTTCAACAAATAAAGTAAAAAGTGATGAAGTTTATGAAATACTGTACTTTAGGGTCCAAACAGTGATGCTACATCAATAAATATACTTAAGTTACCCAGTGTTCTAAAGAGCAGAGCCATCTCCTGAAGTTTATTCTGCTTCTCCCTCCCCCCCCCACCGACACTCATGGACTGTGCTATCACTTATTCTTTTAGGATTTGTTCTGGAGGGCCTTAGAGTTCCTTTCAATACTTTACATCACAACTTATTCTTAGCACAGGTTTTCAAGTCAAGAGAGATATTTCATTGCATACTTTATGGCCATAAGGCATAGCCTTGGTTTTGAAACTTCTGGGGGAACTCTGAAAATGAAATTTCAAGATGATATGACTATTTATAAAGAGCTTCTCTACCTAGAAATGGTTTTACCCTTTAGAGATCATACCCTGGCAATAAGTAAGACATCATGAATTACAACTTTTGAGCACTCAGGGGCTCATAAGGGACAAGCCTGCAGCATGCACAATGCTAGGTTTGCAGTGTGACACGGCTGTCGCCAGGTACAAAACAACCCCACAGAGTCAAGATTGTCGGGTCAAACTCATTCATACTAAGCAATGAGACTCACTGGGCGAACCAGTGCTTACAAAGGATGTGAATTCAGAGAGCATGGGGCCTTGCACCTTCCTGATAAACTTCTCCCTAATCCAAGGTTATTCCGCCATGAACTTTTGATCAATGATGGTTGTGCTTATACACATGAAGTCTTCATGGGAGAGACCAGGCTGACTGAAAAATAACGACAACCAACCAATTTACCCCAACCGAGTTACTTTACAATTTCAGAAACATATTACAGAGCAGTCACAAAATCACGCCATGAATGCAAGGAATGGAAAAAAACATGCCCGGGAGCTGGTCCCTACAATTTTCAAGATGCTTCATCCTCCCAATTGCATTCTTTATCATAATGAGTGAAAACAGCAAGATTATTCAATCTGAAAAGTCACAGATGTCACAGCAGTACAGAATAATTGCCTCTTTTTATTTTTCTTTAGCAGTGCAGGAAAAGCTCCTTTTCTGTAGCCCACACTGCATAATAGCACTTCAACCAGGTTCATTTTAAAATGAAAAGTGAACAAGCTTCCCAATGTTGGCCTTATAAAATCTAGAGAGATGATTAAATTCAAACCAGGCTGAGCTCTCAATCTGAGTTATTTCAGCAACTGATTTTTGTAAAATGAAGGGAAAAAAAAGTCCCAATAGGCAATTTACATTTGCAAGCACCAGGCTGCAGAATTCATCACCTTTTTCTTAAAAAAGTAGCTAAAACTTAATGAAATTATAATACCTTCTCGAGGTTAATTGTTCACAGTCATCCCTAGTCATACCTTGTTCCTCCTTCCATTTTTAGCATGTCAAATATTTCAGTACTTCCCACCACAAACCATTGAAAATGATCATTTATGTTTATTCCACTTATTTCTCCAGTGAGCCGGATGATTTGACCAGGAGCTCCAAGTACCATTTGAAAAGTCAAGTCTTTAAAAACCTTCAGTGTTTTCAACACTTGGTTAGAAAAAAGGTTAACAGCTACTCATAATTATCCAGCTTATGTACTTTATGGTGTCTTTTCAAGATGAGAATACAAATCATTGTACATCAAATCAAAATAGTTAATATACATTTTATCTGGCACTTTCTAGAAATTAGGCATTAAACATAAAATACCTTATAAATTTATATAACAAAAATAAATGTCTATATTTTAATCTCAGATTACCTTAGGGGAGCAGTTCATGTATGAAATCCCGCACGGCTGGTGTGGCAGCGGGGGTCATCAGAAATACACATTCAAGTTCACAGCCCTTGGGAAATGGAAGCCGTGGCTGCCATCCAAACATGTGGTCTGTGTGCCAACATAGAGATTAAGGCTCTCTGTTTTGGAGGAATGAGCTCTGGGCTAAAAGAAGTATGGAAGTACCACGATATTCACTGAAGGCTCTGAAGAGTTTCAAATACTGGGGAAAAAACCATTTTGACTATAAAAATAAAATAAAGCATCTAACAATGACTTCAAGTACTTTGGGAGAGGCTGCTGACATGGACTGCCCGAATCAGAAGGAATGAAGAGCTAAGAAGCTCAAGGGGCATCTCCAGTCCTATCCACTGGCCGGTCCCGGTTCCCAGGGGCAGCTGCTTGAAGAGGACTGGGGAGCGGTAGGGAAGCAGCAACCACAATTTCTTACCATCGAAAAACACCCACATTGAAGGCAAAGGCCAGGCTGGTGGGAGAATATCCTTGGAATGAACCATTATAAATCGGAAGATTTCAAGGGGAAAAAAGCCATTCATTTTACAGTTAGTAGCAGGCAGCAGAAAGGGGAGAGAGGGAGAGAAACCCGCCCCTGGGAGTGGCAGTGTTTCAGGCAGGTGAGCGGTGGTTTCGGATGAGTGCTTTTCTTTCTTACTGTGTGGCTTTCTTCACAAAGAGGGTGAGACCACTGACAGCTGGGATCCTTCCAGAGGGTGTGGGTACATGAGGGAGGTGTGCTTGGGTGTGCCTGTGCCCTGGCAGTAGGGTGTGTACCTCACCGTTCTCCAAACTGAGAAGCGGTTTCGGCATCTCCAGTCATCTTCCTTTTCCGAAAGCAGCATATGCAGTGTGGCTGACACTGCTTCTTGTGTTCTGCAACAGCACTGGCCCTGCCGGCTGGTCCTATGCTAGCTGGGTTGTCTTCCGGGCTGCTAGAGCCTGGTGATGTCTCGGCATTGCTGCAGGTCCCCGATGCTCTCGTAGTCATTCTCCTTTGGGAAAAGGCCGTGGTGGCTGTTGGTCTCCGGGGCAGCCTTCTCTTCCTCTCTGTTCAGAGTCTGTATTGCTTCGTAATCTGGTTCGGGCTCCTCGCCGCTGGGCCTCCCTGCTGCTGCAAGGGTGCTGACGCTGTTGGGAATTTTCTCCAAGTCTTTAAGAGTAGCATAGAGATCGTTACAGGAAGAGGGCGACCTCGGAGCGGCTCCTTGGATGGAGGTATAGGTGGACTCTGGTGCTTTAAGTGACTGTCCTGATTTGTTCCCTGGCTGTCCTTTTTTATGTACTGATGAATACATTGCCGAGATCTAGAAAACAAAGGGTGAAGTGAATAAACCAGCTTCAAGCTTGATTTCTCCCTCCCCCTTTTTAGTGATAAGCTAGATTTTTAGGACTACGTGTGTGTGTGTGTGTGTGTGTGTGTGTGTGTGTGTGTGTGTCCCTTTAAGACTTTATTGAGATATTACTGACACACAACACATATAAGTTTAGGGTCGGAATAGGATGATTTGATACACATGTTGTGACATGATTACCACGACAAGGTTAGTTAACAACTCCATTACCGTAATTGCCATTTTTTTGGTGTGTAGTGATAACATTTAAGTGCTATTCTCTTAACAACTTTCAAGTATATAATACAGTATTGTTAATTCTAGTCGCCATGCTGTACATTATATTCCCAGAACTTATTACAGATGGAAGTCTGACCCTTTGACTAACATCTCCCCATTTCCCCCAGTCCCCAGCCTGTGGCAACCACCATTCTACTCTATGTCTATGAGTCTGGCCTTTTTAGATTCCACATATATGTGAGAACATACATTATTTGTCTTTCTCTGTCTGACTTATTTGACTTAGCATAACGCCCTCCGAGTCCATCTATGTTGATACAAATGGCAGGATTTTCTTCTTCTTTACAGCTGAATACTATTCCATTACGTACGTACGTACGTGTGTGTGTATGTGTGTGTGTGTATAAAATTACATTTTCTTTATCCGTTCATCCATTGACGGACACGTGGGTTGCTTCCATGACTTGGCTATCGTGAATAATGCTGCAATAAACATGGGTGTACAGATATCTCTTCAAGACAGTGGTTTCACTTCCTTTGACTGTATACCCAGAAATGGGTTCTTCATTATCTGTACTAATCCTGGAGTACGTAACTCCAGGACAATTACGTGTGTCATCTACGACTCTGTAAGTAGCATAATTCTATGAAAACCAGGTCCTCTCTGGGTCTCATCAGGGGTTTGAGGAGAGCAGGTGGGGTGGGCAGCTCAAGACCCCCAGGACCTGACTACAGATCAGGTTTTATTTGGTTTCTTTATCAGAATGATATTTCACCTGCAAAAAGGTTTGACTGCTTTACAAAAAAGGGTAAAAAATAAAAAGCATTAGACCAGTGATTCTCAAAAGAGTGCGATTCAAACCAGCAGCAGCAGGATCTGGACAGTTATTGGAAAGGCAAACTCTGGGGCACCAACCCCAGAACCACTGAGTCACAAACTCTGGTCAGGGGCGGTCCCAGATGGGCTGATTCTGATGTCCACTAAAGTGTGAGGACCACTGAACTAGACTGTTTGATCCACTCTTCCTGCACCACAGAGATCTGAAGAGTAGCTCCTGGATTCTGGTTGGTCATATACCTATATCTGTCAGAGTATCATTTTCCACTTTTTTTTTTTTACTTCACAGCATACTATTGGTTAAATATACATTTACAGACGGGGCTACATTTTCTTCAGTGGGAAAACTCATTCTTATTTGAAACCAGCCAACTCAGAAATAAAACTAGGAGACAATCAACTTATGGGATGCTCTTTCCTATGGGAAGAACAGCCTATTTTCCAAGCACACCTATTCAGTCTCACTAATGTACCTCATGTAGCCACACATATCAGGAGAGATTTCATTTTCTTTGATAGGAAAATGGATGATAGAGTAAATGGACTGATGAGGAGATTTGGGAGGTATTGTTTTATTGTTAGAAATCATGTTTGGAAATAGGTAAGAATATCCTTCATTACCTGTATTTATCTTTGTCACAGCGATTGATTTATTCAAACACCCAGGAAATAAATGAACATACTTCCTGACAGATGCTTGGCTTTGCAAGTACAGGGAGAGATGTCCTGTTCTCACACATCTCACATACTGTGCAGGAAGCTTCCAGCTGGCCTCCAAAGCTTCTTAAGACACGCCTGCCGCATGTTAACTGGTCATTTGCATGAGGACTTTTCACTACAGGCTGATGGCTCAGATTTGCCAGGCCTTGACAAGCCAAAGGTTTTGAGTCAGAGAAATAATCTCTGGGAAACTCTTGCCCTGTTGATCTGACCATTTTCAGGACTGTTAAACTAACATTCTCACCTTAGAGATTTTAGTGAAAGTACTACTCTCAAAATGAAGAATTAGAATTTCTTTCCATTTAGAAAGAATTAAAAAAAAATCCTCTGCTTTTCATAGGGAGGTGCAAACATATGGAACTTTTTATTTATAAGGCGGTCCAAGCCAAAAATGTGGACAGATTATAAAGGGGTAAGTCGTGGATGACAGTGATGAAGGGAACCAGCATCCTAGATATTTATTCCTCACCTTCAGGGGTAACATCAGGAGGACAAACACACCTTTACCTGTGAGAGTAATGAGAGTTGACCCCTCACCACCATTTCTGTTTCTCTTCCCTACTTTCTTCCCCATGGTCCCTGCCAACTCTTTGTAAGTACTTGGGTCTTCTTGGGCCTTATAGTCTTTTTTTTGATTATAGGCTCTTTCATTAACTTACAACTTAATATTATCTCTGAGCATGAACCAAATGTGCAGAGGTTGTCATTTGAAATTTGAACCCTTATCAACGTTTCTCAAGTCTTCTAATATTCCTTTTGAATATTTGTCTCCTATGACTATTATTTTTATTTTGTATATAAATAAAAGGTTTCTCTTCAAGCCCCCTTGCTATTTAGCTTTGCAATTTTTCTCTTTAAAATCTTTCATCATTATTATTCGGTCTGTAAATTGTTATTATGTTCTCATAAATTACTCCATTTTCCCCATTTCTCTCCTTTTTCTATTCAACCCTTCCCCCATCATTCTGTTAAATTGGGATAATAGTACTTAAAATTCAGGTCTCAGTTTCAGTCTGGACTGTCTAACATTATATTACATGAATATAAAAATAAATGATTTCCATATTTATTTTTTCTAAATCTTCTTCCTAAAATGAATATACAGGAATCACAGTTCCTTATTCTATGTTAAACATTCATCAGTATAACCCGGTCCTATTTTCAAAAACCACAAACACAGGTAAGATAAGAAGAAAAGTAACTTAAAATTTTACTGCCTCAATTTATTTTAAAGGATTAGTTTCCAGATCTTTTATATTCTATTTTCTTTCCCCCCTTGTTTTTTTGGCCACACGGCTTGTGGGATCTTAGTTCCCTGATCAGGGATTGAACCTGCACCTTCGGCAGTGAAAGCACAGAGTCCTAACCACTGGACCACCAGGGAATTCCCATATTTCTTATACCAAATGGGATGGCTCCGGGACAGTGAAAAACGCTGGTGGAGGTAAAGGAGCTGCCACAGGCCCTAGTAGGAGGGTCCTGCCTTAGTCTCATGAAGGGAGGAGGGCCCAGTGGAGATAGAGAGGGGTTGGGGGGTGCTTGGAAGTTACTTTGGAGGTGGAACTGAAGGGACTTGTTCCTGACTGCCTCTGAGGACAGTGAGGAAAATGGGGTGTTAAGGATAACCCCAGGGTTTTGGCTTGTGCAACCAGGTGGATAGATGGCAGGTCCCTTCCATGGAGCAGGAAACATGGAGGGGGTTGGGCAACATCACCTAAGGAAAGCACTTCTGCTCCTTCAACTTTCAATGTGGGATTGTAATCTAGCTTCATATTTTAATACTCAGAGTCCTATATGGGAGGTGATGTACCAGCATATGTACATTACTTTTGTACATGTACAAAATTTACTAAGCTAGGCATTCCAGAAAGAGGCTATATGTAGCTAGATAAATTAAGGTGTTCAGCTCTGAGTCTAGCTTGACATAATAACACAATAAATAGTGGCTTTTACAATTTTAATGCTCACTGAAAGTTTAACCAGTGAATCTTCAGCCCTGGTGCTTGGGAGAATATATCATCCTTTCTTGCTGGTGGCCATGTCTGACTCTACTTCCAAGCTGGACGTGTACTTCCTGAAGTTCCCTGCTCTCAGCCTCCGAAATTCCTAAGCCCTTCTCCCTCTGTCTCCCAGCCTGGAGCAAATTCTCTACACCCACCTGCTCCAATTTCCTGTATTTTCCAACCCACTATTAACTTCCTTCTAAAGGGGACTTTCTGACTGATTAAAGCTCCCACACTTATCATTTCTCTCTTCTCATTCCTCTTTTCTCCCCTCCCCTTTCTATTCTTCTCTGCTCCTTCTTCCCTACTGAGTTTTCTTTACTTAGCTGACCTGTTCATCTTGTCCTCTTTCTTGTCTTACCATCTGCCATTCACTCCCTCTGAGCCATTATAAAGCCAACATCCGCAAACCCTGATCTCCAACCATATGCTTAAGAGTGTACTTTAGCTTTCTCAGATGAAGGGTAACATGACAGTGCATTTACTCAAGGAAGGAGGTGCTATTCTCTATTACATGAGCTTTCTGGTTATTTAAAAACTAACAGGGCTTCCCTGGTGGCGCAGTGGTTGAGAGTCCGCCTGCCGATGCAGGGGACACGGGTTCGTGCCCCGGTCCGGGAGGATCCCACATGCCGCGGAGCGGCTGGGCCCGTGAGCCATGGCCGCTGAGCCTGCGCGTCCGGAGCCTGTGCTCCGCAACGGGAGAGGCCACAACAGTGAGAGGCCCGCGTACCGCAGAAAAAAAAAATAATAATAAAAACTAACAAAACTCACCTCTTCTTCTGTGAGAGTTGGGTCTTCTTCCCGGGACTTGTATGACAACGAACTAAATCTCTGTTAGAAGAAACATGAACCAAGAGAAAGGAGTTTGAAGTCAATAATCGAACCTTTCTCGTGCATATGCTTTGATCCATCTATCTACAAAAATGTTTCCAAATGCTATCTGGAGAAGAAATTATTTTCTATAAAGAAATTATATAAAGCACCAGAGGAATAAACACGTAAAAAGTATGTTTTTGCATACCCAGTAGTATTACACTTAGAGAAACTTCTTCTGATTGTGTATTTGAATCTGTAGGTACAAATAAAACGAACAGTTACGTAGACTACTGTTTCAATTCCTAATTGTCACTGAAGGATTGATCATCAATGAGAGATGGAAAGACTGATGAAGAAAAAAACATGGTTTCTTTATCAAGTGCCGGAATTTTATATTTCTACAGCTTGCCTGAGCCATCAGGAAGATTCTTAAGTCATCTGGAAACTTTTCACAGCTAGTGGAGAACTCAGCTCACACTTTGTCACTTGCTACCTGCCTCATTTCTCAATGATTTTGGTTCCTGCTTCACTGATTCTGTCTCTAACGCACCTCCTGCCTGAATTCTTGCTGACTGCAACAAACAGGGATCCTTGCAAACCTGCCCCAGCTCCCTGACCTCCCTGCCCCGACCCTGTCCTCCCGGCCAACCTCACTGCTCACCCTCCCAGCTACACTTCGGACTTACCCTAAACAGACACCCCACCATCCCATCTCCTTGCAGCCCCCCTTCAGACCAGCACTGCTCGATCAAGCTCACTCCTCCCATAACCCAGTTCCTACAATCCTGCAAAATGTTTTCGTGTGTGTCGCTTCTCCTTGGCATCCTTCCTTTCTGCCCTGTCAATACTCCACTCCCTTCTTGGTCACTGGTGAACTCATCCCTCGAGTGAGTCCTTAATGCTGCTCTGAATCCTTCTATCACCTGGTCCCTGGTCTCCTAGCTCCCTACTGCACGTCTTCCCCTCTCTTCCCAAACTCCCAACACCTCTTCACCCATCCTCATGCTTAGCTGAGGACCTTGAGAAAACTGAAGGAAACAAGAGAAATTTCTATAAACTTTTACCTCCCCCACCTGCCCCCAGTCTCTGCATTCATGTACCTTCCTTCCTGTCAGTTGCCACAGATGAACTTTCCATGCTTCTCCTTAACGATCCTTTCCTCCTGTGCACTAGATTCTGACCCCTCACACTCACTCGTGGATATAAGCTCCAGCATCTCTCCCATTTCGTCTACATCATCAGCTTTCCCCTCTCTGTGGAGTCATCCCCATTCATGTAAAAACAGGCTAGTTATTCTAAAAACAAAACCAATCCACCCTTCTTCCAGTTCTATTACTCCTTCCTTTATAGGAAAACCTCTTAAGAGATCTCTCCGAAAAAGTCACTCAAATAATTTGTCTCTTCCTATTCTCTCTCTAAACCCATTTCAGTCCAGTTTCTGCCTCTTCACTTCAGTGAAACTGCTCTTGTCAAGGACACTGAAGTCCACGTGTAACTACCTCTCCTGACCCACCTGCTGCATCTGATGCAGGGGTCACTCCTTCCTCCCTGAAAGTTTGCCCTTGGCTTCTAGGACACTGTACTTTCCTGTTTTTTCTCTCCTGTTTTGCTCTCTTCTGCTGGCTCCTTTTCTTTCCTGGACCTGTGTCCTTGGAACTCTTCTAGTTCCCGTTCACAGGTACTCATGCAGTGATCTCATCTGATGTCAGCTTTGAAAACAAATTTCTGCTGCTGACTTCTAAATGTACAAACCCAGCCCAGGACCTTCCTCGTAAACCTGCTCCCCCATCCAGCTGTTCTCTGACATCTCTACTTGGATGACCAATATCTATCTCAAAGCAATAGGTCCAGCCCGGAACACCCAAGTTGCCTCCCAAGTCTGCTCTGCCTACAAGTCCTTTCTACTTCAGTTAATGGCAATTCCATCCTTCCAGTGGCTCAGGCCAAACCCCGGACTCAGTGCTTCCTCTTTCTTTCATCCACATCTGGTCTATCAACAAATCTCCTGGCTCTAGTTTAGTGTCTCCCGTTACTCCTGCCCTGATCCGAGCCACCTTGTCTCTCGTCTTGCTTATTAGAATGGCTACCCAACTGGTCTCCTTGCTTCCATTCTTCATAGGTGAATTTCAGCTCCATCAGAGAGATCCTTTCCTAACCCAGATTAAGCCATTCTTCTGCTCAAGGCTTTCGAGTGACGCCATTTTATTCAGATAATAAGCCGAGGCCATACAGGGTTGGGGCCCTGCTTACCTTTCTCCCTACTTCTCTTAGCATTGCTCTCCCTCTCCAGCCACGCCCACCCCTTCCTCTTTCCTGGAGAGGCCGGGCCTGCTCTGGCCTCAGGACCTTCACACTGGCCATTCCCTCTGCTTCATTTGCTCTGCCCCCCAAAATGTGTACCAACTCACTCTCTCACCTCCTTTAACATTTTGTTCAAATGCCCCTTCACAGCCAGGCATACCCTGACCACTTTATTCACAATTGTGCTCCCACCCAACTTTCCCAAACCCCCGGATTCTGTTCTAATTTTTTCCTTTAAACTTTAAAGCCTTCTAAGATACCACATACTTTACTTGCATACGTATTTATGTCTCTATCTCCTTACTTAAATGTAAGCTCCATGGGGGCAGAGATTTTTGTTCATTTATATGTTTTGTTCTCTAGTGTATTCCCAGCACCTGTATCATGTGGCTTATAGTAGGTGCTCATTAAAATCTTTTTGCAAATAAATGCGTGAATATTAAACATTTCAAGTTCTCCCAATCACTTAAAATTAGGATGGTTTATATGGAGATGATGGATTATGCATTCCTGTATTACTATAGAAAGGTAATCTGCTTCCCAGATGGATATTTCCAGTTTCTAATGTGACATCTGGAGAATTGCTTACTTAGCAGTGGTTAGACAGTCAACTCTCTTCTCTTTCAAATGCTTGTAAGTAAAGAAGGTTTAACTGCTTTAGGCAGCATAAATGTCACATTCGTTTTATTATCTTTAGTTATACAAAGGGCAAAAAAGTTAGGCTGCATTTTTGCATTTTACAAATATATTCATAAATACTTTACTGAGGCTCTCAATGGCTCACTTTACGGGTAAAACGAAAAGCTGAAATGCATTCAGAGAACACTACACAGAACGACTCCTTGGTATAAGCTATATAACCCTAGCCGGGCCTCCCCTTTAGATCATGAACGCCACAGGTTTTTCAAGGCTACTACTGACTGACTAGTCCCTACTTGGCCTTCCTACCAAAACTTGAGAAGAGAACCCTACTTTTTGCTCCGCAGAGAATGGAAATTAGATATCAGTTGCCTAAAGCAGGTAGGGCCTAGTTTAAATCCCAAGGAAATGCTGACAGCTGGAGATGTGAATCCCAAGCTATGGTGGCTCAGACATCAGCTTATGAGACACCCACAGAGAAGGCTTGGGGATTGTTAGTACATTTTAGAGCTCTGTTGAATAGTTACACTTGAGAGCTACAGGTCATTATTTAGAAATTGTCACAAAATAAAATCTCTTACTTGATTCATATAAAAGTCTATACATAATCAGATACGCCCAGTGGCACCTGTGAACTGGTCCCCTCTGCCTGTTCTTGTGCTCTGATTTCTGGGACCCGGGGAGCGGGGAGATCACCCCACTGCCTGGGGTGGTAACAAGTGGAAGAGGCTAAGTGGGTGGCAAAGAGTCTCGTCTTTCCAGTTCTTGGTCTTCACAATGAAGAAAATAATACTTGCCCCCATTAGACATGATGCAAAAACTGGAAGATATCCAAGAAAGGTGCCAAGAGAGAAATATTTTGTAAATATGAGCTTTCAGTATTTTATTACTTGGAGGGGGGAACAAAAAGTCAAACACAGCTTCCACTAAAACAGCTTCCACCATTCAATGCACGTGAAGGTGCTAGCATGTATTCCTTAGCACAACGTGCAAGCAAAAGCCCCAGGATCAGCTAGATGCCCAATTGTGACAAAAGCTCTGAAACCAATGTGCCGGAGCCCACCTTGTTGGTTTCACTGGTCCCCTCGGCGGCCCCTTCTTCTCCTGTTTTACTCTCTGCCTCTTCCTGAAGGTTTTCATTTTCATCCAGAAGTTTAATGGGGACAGGGGGTGGCGCCTCCTCTTCGGGATCCCATGGATTTCCAAGAATACTCTCTGTATTAGCGCTTTGTCGACACTTTTTGTTTCTGTCCACGGAGGCATATTCGGCAAAGTCTGTTTTGCCACTGGCCTGGGGCCCCGGAAGCTCTTTCACAGTGGAAGTTGACTTCGACCTGCTGCTGTGGCCTCCAGCTGAGTGGGCGGCGGCCGTCACCTCCTTAATTTCTTTCACAGTTTCATACAAGCAGTCCTCCACCATATTTTCTTGTGAGGCACTGTCCTTGAGCACTTCATACGGCCCCTCCATCCCCAGACCCTGGTCCCCGTCCGCGCTTTCTCCATTGAGCATCGTGTCTACTTCACTCTCAGGAGGAATTCTGGGCAACTCCCGGCTCTGATGACATTTTGGCTTCCCTGTGCTGTCCTGGGAGTCCAGCAGATCTGAAGCTGAGGTCTGGACTTCCTCGTAATGCTGCGTGCAGGTCATGGTGCTGTCTTCTGAAAGAACTAAAGCAGTGGGAGTATTAAAAGTGGAGAAAGACAATTTCTGACATAATTATTAGAGTGAATCAGATGATGTCAAGTTAGGTGAAATCAAAGTGCTGGCTTTTTATTTGACTTGAGGCTGTAAATTACAGATGTTTTGACTGTTAGTGGATATTCTTATTTCAATCACAGTGTAAACTAAAGCCATCCATTACATCTTTCCAATACAGTATTTAATAAATTGTCTTGGCTATCAATTTGGGTCACAGTTATACAGTATTTGTTGTTACTCCTGATGGGCTCCTTGTAGGTAGTGTCCAAAGTGACCAGAGGATGAAAGTGACACTGCATAGGGCCAAACTGTGGGAGGCTGGGCTCCAAGGGGGGTGGGGTATGTGTGGCAACCACTCTCCTGGCCCTACTGGCCTCCTCTTGTGTGGAGGGAATACCTGGGAGCCATCCCCCTTCACAGGTCACTTTGTTTGAGAGACAATGGAAAAAATGGGGCAAAAATGTGCCCAAAGCAGTATCCCAAAGGGTCCGCCTACCCTGTGCCTTTTTAAAGCTCTTGCTTCCATCTTACTGGCTCCCGGTGCCGACATTTTTACCTCAAATTAGAAAATTCGTATTTGAAATTCTTAGATTGCTACAGAAATGTTACTGCGTGGAGCCATTCAGTCATCCCTTTATCAAATGTTTTTTGAGTGCCTCCTAGGTGCCAGCGATGGTTGAAGTGCTGGCGATACATCATTCATCAATGAGGTCCAATGAGTCCTGCCCTTTGGGTACCTACACTGCAGTGAGCCAGTTATTAAATTACTGTCTCTCCACTGTATGTTCTTTATATACTATACATTCTTTATATATATATATATATATGTGTGTATGTATATAATATATATATTATATAAAGTAAATATATACTTAAACATGTATTTGTACTGGTATATTCATATATATTTACTTTATATAATATATATATTCCTTATATATCGTATATATTCTTTACATCTGTGTGTGGGTTTATAACTTAGTTTTTCTTTTTTGATGTTGGGGGTAGGAGTTTATTTATGTATTTATTTATTTTTGGCTGTGTTGGGTCTTCGTTTGTGTGTGAGGGCTTTCCCTAGTTGTGGCAAGCGGGGGCCACTCTTCATCGCCGTGCGCGGGCCTCTCACTATCGCGGCCTCTCTTGTTGCGGAGCACAGGCTCCAGACGCGCAGGCTCAGGAGTTGTGGCTCACGGGCCTAGTTGCTCTGCGGCATGTGGGATCCTCCCAGACCAGGGCTCGAACCCGTGTCCCCTGCATTGGCAGGCAGATTCTCAACCACTGCGCCACCAGGGAAGCCCTATAACTTACAGTTTTTAACCCATTTGTTTTAATTGACTAGAGTGGGATTCTCTAAGACCCTGGAGTCCAGAATAGTGTCTAATGCATGGTTGACCCCACTATGTTTTTACATGAAAAACTAAATGAGTGAAAGAAGAAATAAAGTGCTCACCTCTTATCCTGAAAAAAAAAAAAAAAAGATTACTTCTCTTTAGGAGGACTAGAAATAGTGTCCGTGAAGAGTATCTCGGGAATATGATAATGGAACCCTTGTCGGAAGTTACCATCACTACCCACTGTGTACTAAATACTTGATCATCAGGGAGGGGGTGAACTTTTGCCCTCTGGAATTAGATGTGTGTGTCACGGTGGACAGAGAACAGGCACTGGAGTCTGAAGCCTCCGGTGTCAATCCTGACTGTCCCCCAGTTTCCTTGTCTGTAACTGGAGGTAAGAGGAGGATTTGCTACCCCAGGTGAAAGCGCTCTGTAAACTGGGGAGTGGAAATGTAGCTGTGACTTTGGTGAGCGAGCACATCCTGGGCGTGAAACAGGCAGCATGCAGAGTGGTCCTAAGGGTGTACCCAGGAGTCAGATCGAGGGTTCAAATTACAGATCCTCAGAGCACTGACCATAACATCTTAGGCAAGTGATTAACCTCTCTGTGCCAGACAGAATAATGCCCACCCCCCACTCAGGAACCCACGACCCCTTCCCTGGATTCTGTGTGTTTCATTCCACGGCAAGGGAGGAATTAAGGATACTGATGAACTATTAGCTGATCTTGAGATGGGGAGGAAAACTGGGGCATCCAGGTGGGCGCGGTGTAATTCTGAGGGTCCTTATCAGTGAAAGATGGAGGCAGGAGAGTCGGAGAGAGACTTGAAGATGGAGGGAAGTCCAGGACCAAGGAATGCAGGAGGCTTCTAGCAGCGGAAGCAGGCAAGGAACTAGATTCTTCCCTAGAGCCTTGGGGAAGGAGCGCAGCCCTGCTGATACTTTGATTTTAGCCCAGGGAGACCCGGTTCAGACTCTGACCTCCAGAGCTCCAAGTTAATAAACCTGTGTCCTTCTAAGGCACTAAGTTTGTGGTAATTTGTTGCAGCAGCAATGTTTCAGTTGCCTCATCTGTAAACTGTGAAGAGTAATAACCTGTACCCTACAGGGCAGTCATATTAGTCATGGTAATTCTAGTCGCTAGCACAAACGGGTTAGCAAAATGAGTTAGTACAGGGCTTCCCTGGTGGCGCAGCGGTTGAGAGTCCGCCTGCCGATGCAGGCGACGCGGGTTCGTGCCCCGGTCCGGGAGGATCCCACATGCCGCGGAGCGGCTGGGCCCGTGAGCCATGGCCGCTGAGCCTGCGCGTCCGGAGCCTGTGCTCCGCAACGGGAGAGGCCGCAACAGTGAGAGGCGCGCGTACGGCAAAAATAAATAAATAAATAATAAAATAAAAAATAAGACTCTAGGGCTTCCCTGGTGGCGCTAAAAAAAAAAAAAAAAAAAAAAAATGAGTTAGTATACATACAAATCTTAGAACAATGGCACACAGAAGCCAATTCATAGATATTAACTTTTCATCCAAATGAGATTTTTTTGGCTAAAACTGGTAGTAATACAAAAGGTAAGCAAGAACAAACACATTTCCTAGTTTCTGAGCCACATTTTCTGAAACCCAGCCCTTTCTCAGGTGATGAGGCCTGCATGGATAGCTGGTATTTCTGCAGAACTTACTGTCACCGTTGGTGAGTGCCCCATTCTGTTCGCTGCTGGCAGGCGCGTCTGTGGCCAGGCTGGTAACTGAACGGCTGAACACCTCCTTGTCGGAAGGCTGCAAAAACAAAGGCACCAAAAGGATCAGACTGCGTGGCAGAGGGGAATATCCACGGCTTTCTTATGGGGGGGGTATTTTTAAAAATTAATTAATTCATTCATTAATTATTTTTGCCAAACTGCACAGCTTGTGGGATCTTAGTTCCCCAACCAGGGATTGAACCCTGGCCCTCGGCAGTGAGAGTGCAGAGTCCCAACCGCTGGAGCGCCAGGGAATTCCCTCCATGGTTTCTTCTAAAAATGAAAACAACAACAACAAAACCCAAATCCACTGCTTAGATTTAAGTTAAGCGAAACGAAATAAAATCGAGTTCCTCAGTTTGCACTAGTCACATTTCAAGGGCTCAGTGGCTACACGTGGACAGTGGTTACCCTTTCAGTGCAGTTACAGAACACTTCCATCTTGGTGGAAGGTTCTATTGGACAGGGCCGTCCTGGGAATCTTCCGAGGCCGCCATCCACAGAGCTTCCCATCTGGTAATCACAAATAGGCTATGGTAGGTTGTGGGGTCTCAGGTCCCTTATCTCAAGGTGAGGGGGATCAGAAGCCCCAGGGCTGATCGGAATCAGCTCCAGCAGAGAGAGGCCTCATCCTTCTACCAGGGTGCCGGAAACGTTACCCTTTTTAAGGGTGTGTCATGCCGAGGAAAACATCACCTTTGTCATCTGAAGGGAAGGGACTTAAATCTGATCAAAGATAATGTCACTGATGTCTGAGACTCATAAATCAGCCAAGTCTCTGCTTCAAGGTTCACCGAAACCATCGTATGCTAAAAAGTAGGTTTGCAAACCTTTCTTATTCTCACAAACAAATTCAGGACGCCTGGAGGGAAGAATGGCATTGATTGTTTTCTACTGGGCTAGCCTGGGTGGACAGTACATGGCATGACACGCCAGGCTGAGCTACAGCTATGACTAGCCTGAAGGTAAGGTGGTAGCTCACATATTTCTTGAAATATGCAGCCGGTCCCACGTAGCAGCTGAATCACTGCTGATATGATCTGTTCCCCCTTCCCACTCATGGAATGCACGGCCTGCGGGACCCAGGAGGCCACACTGGACCATGTTCCAGGAGTCCCCCTGGGAAGTTCTGATGTAAACAGCACCACAGCCTTGGCTAGCTGGCTTCACAAATTCTTTGACTTGGGAACCAAGTAATAATAACAGGGAGCAAATAGCTCATGCTGCGTCATGATCCAAACATGTACCGGGAGTCAGCTATTTCATCCCATGCAGCCCGTGAGATGGGTCGTTGTGTTAGGGTGCAGGGCGGCTGCAGACCCAGGTGCCCATTCACAGAAATGACGTCACCCCTGGGCAGGAGTCAGCTGTGGGGGGAGGATGGCTCCCAGGTGGGCCCATAACAGCACCATCAATCCGTCACAGCTGAATTATCATACTCTAGGCTCTCACCACCATTTCTTCTCTTAGCTTCTACGAGAAAACGCCTGCTGGAGCTCCAAGCACAGAAGCCAGGAGGGAGCCTCTCTCTCACTGCAGCTTCAGATGCAGCCATGGGACACCACCGCCCCCCCACCCCGGCCCTTTTCACCTTAGAATTTAAAGGCAGCTCCTCTGGGGCTGTGGAGCAATCGGTGTGTGTCGGGGTGTGTGTCAGAGCCGGGATCAGGGGTGGGGAAGGCTGGCTGACTACAAGGACTTCTCAGGCCTGGGATGGAGACTCTGCAAGTTGTACAAAATTGAGAAGCTAGGACAGAAGCTTGTAAAGAGAGCCATGTGATGTGTGTGTGCAAACGTGCACTCCCTTGCTCACACATTCATATGAGAGAGGCTATGGGGGGCTATTAATGAAGGACACTGCAAACGGAGAGTCAGATCTTCCTTTTATCCACCCGCCACTCTCTTCCCGTCTCACCCAGGGCTGCTGCTGGGAGTTAGCAGAAGAGCAGGAACCAAAGGTCTAGAGCAGAGGTTCTCACACCTGAGCAAATATCAGGATGACCCGAGGGCTTGCTCCCAGCCTCCCCCCACCCCCCCGTAGAGTTTTCTAACAAATGGAGATGGAAGCCTCTCCCCCAGCCCCGCGTCTCCTGCCAACGGGCACCAAGGAGAGTGGCAAAGGGAAGAAAGCTGGGGCCTGGGACCTGCACGTGGGAGAAGCCACAGTGGAGGCACCACCTCCTCTCCCACCCACCCTCTGGGTGCCTGCACAGCGGCAATCCAACAGAGGCGCTGGGGGCAGGTGAGAAGTGGGGATATAGACAACCAGAGACTGCAGTGAGGGTGACAACGGGGGTAAAAAGGAGGGGGGTGATGAGAAACCCGGAAAGCAGTGGAGGGTGTGTGTGTGTGAGCCGCCTGCATACGGAGATGAAAGGAAGGAACTCCCCAGGGGCTCCCAGGAGAGGAGGGCTGACCACTTCACTGCATGGCCTGGAAGAATCCCTCAATCATAGGGCAGGGTGCCCGGGACGCCTCCTGGGTGAGCTTGGAACCTGGCTGCTGGCTGAGTATTTCATACCAGACCTCACATGACATACTTCACTCACCCATCTTTCCTTTTTGCCCCTTCTTCCTCCAACCAGTTTATGCCTGATCTTGAGAAATTACGTCTGGGACAGGAAGCATCTTCACCATTTCAGCCTTGCGCATATGAGGGCGGCCCCATCCCCAGCTGCTGGAATTGCTCAGCCAGTTAAAGGCATGGGCCTGAGGGGAGAGAATGACGTGGGACCAGGACGCCCAGGCTGCTCCCTATCTGGGTGAATCCAAGAGGCCCGCGGGGCTCGATCAGGACCCTTTAGGACACAGAGCAAGAAAACCCAGCAAGGCCAGGCCACATCTGGGATGCTGCGGGTCCCAGGCTCCAGTAAGCTTAATGATCAGCTGTTACAGGTTGAATTTTATCATCTCCAAATTCCTATATTGAAGTCCGAACCCTCAATACCTTAGACTTGACCTCATTTGGAAACAGGATCATTGCAGATGAAACAGGTTAAGATGAGGTCGTATCAGAAGCCTTAAAAAAGGGTAACTCGGACAGAGACAGACACACATAGAGGGAAGACGGTGTAAAGAGTCACAGGGAGAACACAATGTAAGGGCAGAGATCTTCAAACCAAGCATCACTAAAGGCTGCCAACCGACCATGGGAAGCTAGGAGAGCGGCCTGTAACAGATGCGCTCTCACAGCTCTCGGAAGGAACCAACCCTGCTGCCACCTTGATCTCGAATTTCTAGCCTCTAGAACTGTGACATGATAAATTTATTAAGCCACTCAGTTTATGGTCCTTTGTTATGACAGTTCTAGCCAACTAATACACCGGCTGGAGCCCAGCAGAGGCAAAACAGAAACGTCCCTGCAGTAGGTTGGAACTATCTGAGGATCCTTCCAGCAGTGGCACAATTGCATCCGTTTCAGAAGCTCTCCCAACAACCTGGCTAATTGCACAGGCCTCTAGCCACGGTGAATAAACCTGCAGCAAGAGGACACGGCCCAGGCAGCCAGTTAACTCTGGCTGAATTGCTTCCCTGGGCTTCCTTCAGGTTGTAAGCTTGTAGGGACCTGCTTTAGATAAGCGGCTGATGCTTTAAAGCTCGTGCACGCATACCCACCACGTTCATCAGGTTCTCATGGTCTCCGCCGTGCTGTCTCGGCTTCTTTTCTCTGAAACAGAAAAGGAAACATGGCTGTAACATCCAACGTGCCATCTAAAATCAAACATACACTCCCCTTTCCTTTTCAAACTTTGATCAACATTTAAATAATCTCTCTTTTAAAAACCGGGTTTATTTTGCCAAGGAAGCAGAAGCCGGACAAGTCACTCTACCCCTCCTCTGCAGGCAGCAGGGTCCGAGGGAATCAAGTTCCAGCAAGGGGCTGGTCACCTCTCTGGACGTCCCCTTCCTCCAGGAGTAGAAAATACAAGTGAACAAGAGGACTGGGGCAGTTTCCTGAGTAGAAACTGTTTATATCTAGAATACTGGAATGAGTTTTTTGGTTTTGTTTTTTGTAAGGAAATCAACAATTCTCATCTCTTCATCTTTCTTAATTCAGTCCTTGCAAAGTCACACACTGCCATGGGATTGAGAAAATAAAGAAAATACAACTTTTGGCTTGTCGGGGGAGGTTACATGCCCTCAGGATGAGTCATATGTACTTGCAGTCTATGGAAAAGTCCATCCAGTAAAAATAGAATTTATTTTTACTCGGGACAGGCTAAAGAAAGCCATCAGTACTAGAGGCTACCTTTCCCATAGATGTATAAGGAAACAGTGACACCTAGTGGGGGCATAAATAATTGCAAGGCAGGCCCTCCCTTGTTTGTTCCAGGGGAACAAACACTCCTCTAGCTTTGCTTCTATTTCTTCATCTTTCTGGCCAGTTAGTCTCTCTCCCAGCCCTGGAGTCCTGGATCCAAACCGGGCAGGGATTTGGAGGCTACTTGTGTTCAGGGAGTCTGGGTTTTCCCCTCCTGACAGACTTTAGGGCACAAAGCCACATCCAGACTTTTAAATGACACTTGTCCAGTCTCTTCCAAGGTTATTGAGAAGAGTTTGAAAGAGGGCTAGCTGTCAGCTGGTCTGCACTGGCTCCCGGCAGCAGCCCTCACCAGAGAGCTGCATATGTGTTAACAATGTCTGAACACCTGGAAAATCACTCCTGGTTAGAAAGGACTTTGCTTCTCTCCAAGCAAAGATCTCCTTTTCTTCTTGGTGGAGGGGTTACACATTTTATTGTATATGAGGGAGACAAAGAGGGAGGAAGGGGGGAGGGGAAAAGGAAAGAGAGAGAGAGAGAGAGAGAGAGAGAAGTATAATTCTAAAATAAGACAAGATGGTTATTTCATACACAGAATGTTTCTCCTGTAGAAAAAAATGAAACTGCAGTTCTAGATAACAAATCCTTAATAAAATGACCCCCTGAAAGCTACAGAGCAGCAAAAATTCTCAGTAACTCTCAAATGGCAACAAAAAGAGTATCTTTAACGTACATGATACTTAGATTTCCAAATGTCCACAGATGGAAAAAGAAAATACACATTTGGACAAGGGTGTGCTCATAAGAATAGCAAAATTTTCCTTCTGGGAATTTCATACATAAGGGGTCTTCCAGTTGCTCCCCAGGAGAATCAGATGTGGCTTTTCACTGAACTAATAAAAAGGGTTCTGGGCTCCTTTGCGGCAGAGAAGTCAGTTCATCTAACATACGAGTTTCTGGGAATGTCTATGCAGTGAGATGCCATTCATCACAGGCTTTTTATATAGAAAGTCTTCTGGGTCCAGGGAACATGTTATTTTAAGGCTCTAGTAGACATGCACTGCTCTCACCTGTCACAACTGGAGCACAGAAAGATGAGGAAGGTGATGAGGAAGAAGGTGGCCACAGCTGCCAGGCTTCCCCACAGGGTGATCTGCATTTGTCCCCCACTCAGCAAGCTTCCCTCGGGTCCCATGGTGGGTGGGAAGTGGCACAGGCTGCTGGATTTGGTCAGTCCTTCCAAGGTGGCGACATGGGGGCAGAGGGCTGCGTCCTCCTGCAGAGAGAACAACCGTGTGTTTTGACAACTTCTCGCGTGAAATGCCAGAATCTGGGAGTAAGTTCCTGGTGGGGCGTGGGGTGAAGGGGGCGTTTGAGCAGAGCAGGGAGGTGTGTGCAGAATGCACTGGACTCGACTTGGAACTCCCTCTGGGCAAGTTCCCCTCTGTGGTCCAGGCCTTTGTTTTCTCACCCAAAACACAAAGCAGGAGCCTGCAGTGCCTAGCGCAGTGTTTGAGGCAACGGATGTCTTGTTATTTGCATATGTTTGGGGATAGATTCTTAATGTCTTCAAGTAAATTTAAGACTCCAAGTACTCCACAGCAAATGAATAAATGCTTATTTGGTTTCCCTTGTTCTTTTTTTTTTTTTTTTTGCCAGAACAGTGTAAAGCATTTATTACAGCTTTCACGAAAATGCAGTTTGCATCTTTCCCACCTGAATCCCCAACTCCCCAAACCTGCTTCTCTTCGAGAAGGTTTAAGGTCAATACAATTAACGAAATGGATTGTCTTTACATTCACCTTCATAAACAGTTAACTGTTCTGAGTATGTGACTTTATATTCAGGGCTGGCTTTCACTAAACTTTGTAAGCACTCAATAAGTCCAGTTTCAAAGGGATGGCTGAAAGTCTACGCTAAGAATGCATCACCGGCAGCAAATAAGACCTATTTATAAACAACTACAAATTGAGTATAAAAGCTGGGACGTATTAGTACCCTGCATGTGCCTGGGACTCGAGTGCTTTCCTCATTTGACCACTGCCACCAGTCTGTGAAGAAGGCACGGGTAGTCCCCATTTTTCAGAGACACTAAGTTCCCCGACGGTGTCACCGCGCTCAGTGGCAGCGGACGATATGAGACCAGCCAGCTCTGACTCCAGCGCCAGTGGTCTCAGGCCCTAGAGGGCGCTCCTTCTCACTGGGGGCTACCGCTTCCCGGTCCAGCTACAGGGTTTCTAAATGAAAATGGCCAATGAGTTCTGTGAAATATTTTAAGACTTTTAGATTTTGAAAAACAGAGTGCTATATCAAATTAACGATGATCTCTCGTCAGAGATGCCTTGTTTAAAGAACACTTGCTTTGCTCAATTCTAGAACATTCTCACTTAAACAGCCTTTAACTTCATCTTAAGATTCATGAATAAAGTCAGCAAATAAATATTTTTGTCATGATAATTCATCAAAACTCAAAACTTTTTTTTTCTTGAAAAAGACGGTTGATGTTTGCATTTCCATTTGCTTCCGTAACAGACCTGGGACTCTGTGTAGCCATCACTGAGCATCTACATCAAGTCAGCACCTGGGGAGCTTAATGGAGTCACTGTGGTTCAACGAGACCAGATTTTCTCCAGGTGAAACATTTCACATTTATTTCAATATTTAAAGGTGACAAACAATAAAAAGCTGGAGAAAAATTTTATCTACAAGCATGCAGAGAGATTTCTAGATGAAGTCGATTGCTTTCTATATGGCCTTGAACCAACATGAACACTTCTTAATGCTCTATAAATAAATAAATGACAACTTCCTGGGTAATACAGAACTTCTTTCTTCCTGTGTTGGTTATATATTATACCTATAAACACTACATGTATACAGGAATGGATGGTCAAATTGCCCTTGCCTGTTTGCCCCTGGACAGCTATAACTGAGTGAAAATCACCAGCACTTCTCTTCTGATTTGTTGAAACAATGAATAATTCACTTTTAAACTTAGACTACAAACTGGCGCCACACGTTATTAAAATACATTCAAGCGCATGAATGACGGGGACCTCTGAATATATATGAAATAAATTTTTACATCCAGATCCAGGTTCATGCATAACACATTTCAGGAGGTACAAACAAAAGATATCTGTTGTGCAGGCGTTTGTGTGTTCCTTCTTTCCTTTGCTCATTCATTCGTACAATGATTTAATCAATGTCTCTTTATAAAGTTCCCGGTTCTTAGAAAATAGTTTGCTGAGTGAATTATTCAAAAGGCACATATCTATCCAGCAGGACCCTCTCTCCATCTCTGGTACACGTTTCTCTTTTCTCTTTCTCTCTTTCTCAACAGGGGGAGGCGATAGAATATAATGAATTATGTGGTGCTCCAGCTAGCAGAACAGTGTGGGGAGAAAAAGGGCCAAAGTCGATTATTACCAGTTACTGAATAAAGGATGTAACTCAGAGAAAATGTGTCAAAACTCCTGGATCACTCCCCTTCAACCAGAATTTGCAGAAAAGCTACTGACAGAAATGCTTTTTTACAAAAGTTCTCATCGTGGACAAAAAAAATGGAAAAAAAAAAAAAAAAAAAAAAATCTCACAGTGAAAAGCAAGATCATCATCTGGTACTGTTTCTGAGTCAGGTTATCAATACATTGTACCCCTAAGGATAAGGGCTCCAATTGCGTGGGCAGCTTCCACCTCTCAGAAACCTCTATGTGCAACTCGACCAGGAGCCACACAGGTCACAGCTGTGGTGGCAGTGCAGCAGGAGCACCTACCCTTGCAGGGGCCAGGGGTCTACACACACATGACCTCCCTCTGGGATTGTTCCAGATTTAGAGAAGGTCTGCACCACTGGTACTCTCCTCTCCTGGTCTCTTTCTCTTTTTGGTCTCCTGTTCCCATAATTCTCCTGCCCATTTCTTCTCTGGTCATCTCCTTCTTAAATTTTAGTGGCTCATTTACTATTGAGACATCGCTGCCTCCCCCCACCAACCCAGTGTGTGTAGACGGACTGTCCCCACCATGTGTGTAGACAGACTAGCCCTCCCGTGTGTGTTTTGATGAACTGGCCCCCCAGTGTGTGTAAACGGCCTACTTCCCCTTCTTTCTCCACCGTGTGTGTAGATAGACTATCCCCTTCCCCCGCCCCATTTGTGTAGATGGACGACTCCCTCCCTCCACCGCATATGTAGATTACCCCCTCGCCGTGTGTAGACGGACTGCCCCTCCCCCATGTGTGTAGAGAAGAGCTAACACCCATAACGGGTGTACGCGTTATGACTTCCACATTCCTCCCGCTTGGTGGAGATGAGAGTGGAAGTCCTGTGTGGATGGCTTTCCAAGA
Source organism: Neophocaena asiaeorientalis asiaeorientalis (assembly GCF_003031525.2). Taxonomy (NCBI): domain Eukaryota; kingdom Metazoa; phylum Chordata; class Mammalia; order Artiodactyla; family Phocoenidae; genus Neophocaena; species Neophocaena asiaeorientalis. The sequence continues at coordinate 5,089,874 of NW_020172369.1, read as the reverse complement.
AGTGGAATGGACTTTCCACCCAAGGCTGGACCCTCCTGCACTGGTTTCACTGAACTTAAATGCAGTGTTCAGGGTTCTTTCGTGGAGTTCATTTTGAGCAGGGCGGGGCATCGGTGTCCTTCCCTGAGACTCAAGGCTTCTCTCAGGATTAGCGACAGAGAGAGAGAATGAGGACAGCGAGGCACAGGGTCCGGGAAGTAAGAAGTCACCCTGAAAAGGAAGGGCCCCCGAAGGAGCGAGGGTTTTCTATATCATACACTGTGCGCCTTTACCAACCAGGTCCACGTGGAAAAGATAATCCAAGGCTGCGGAGTCCCTGATGTTGTTACCGGCCTTGGGGACCAGCTAATTTTCTGCTAATTCCTATATCAAGTAAGATGTTTCCTGAGCATCCAGCATCAACCCACACCAGCAGAAATACATGAACAATTTGGGGCGATCTCTCACGATTTTTTCAAGGATATTTAAGCCTATTTCTCTCCATCCTGTCCCTACCTGTCTCAATAAAATTGCATTCAATTATAGAATACTGTTTCTTCAAAGTTAAAAAATATCCCGTTGTCAGACCACATGAGTAAATATTCTATGAGTTATTCAACATAGAGCAAAGGATGACCATTCACCGTACCTCAGCAAACATTTATTACAGCACCTGAATGCCCCACTAAGATGAGTTGCAAAAGATCATAATACTAATGAAATATTTAGTTTAATAGTTGTACCTCAATCTTTTTGTTTTAGAATAGGCTTCACCATTGGTTGCACTGACGTTCAATCATGACCGGTGACTGTAATTTAATGCATGATATTGACAAGAGGCAGTGGCATTTCACCCACCCCGCAATTTTATATCATTTCAGAGTACCGTGGGCAATTGTCATTTGGCCCTGAAAAAGGTCGATGCGTGAGTTTATAGACTGCTTTTGGGGATTCTTTTAGAAGTAGGGTTGGAAAACTATTTCGGACTAAAAGCTCCATAATCACTCATACTTTTGTATCCATTCCTTTCACGATTTTAATCAGTAAGTGATTCAATCTTGAGAAAAACCGAGGGCCTTTTACTTTAAAAGCAGGTGCCATGTTTAACCACAAGGGGACAGTATAATTCTATTCTCAGCCCTAATCAGCAGGCTCCTCCAGGACAGACCTCAGTTATTCTTGCTGTCGGTGCCCCTGCTGAGCCTTTTAACTGTCTTCATTAGCCTGGACTATCGCCACCCCAATCAATTCCAACAAAAAAGAAAGCGAAAACCGGATGAAATCAATGAAAGGTGCAGGCCAACTACCAGCTATTTCTTTGTTTAGCCAAACACATTTAACAGGTAGGTGCTCTGATCGCTGCAAATTCTGTATGATTTGGTAGAGCTGGGATGGCCGGTGAGATTAGCTATAGAAGCAGACACTTAGTTCCTCTGAAGCCGGTTGAGGTCAGTAATGATGGTCATTACCATTTTATAGCTGTCCTAGTTGACTCATAATTAAGCATGTTGGAAACCACCTCCACATGGCTTCTCACCAACGGCCGAAATAAGGTCAAGGACCCATCGCCATGGGAACGCCTCCTTCCCGGGTCATCACCAGGTGTGGGAACCATGCGGTAAAATGACACTTTACGAGCAACAGATTTTAACCAAACACCTAAATTCTTTGCTGGGCTTCTGTCCTGTGAGGCACGTGGGCAGATGCACAGGCTATGGAAGCATGAACCTCTCCGCTGACGTCTCCGGTCTCCTGAAAGAGTTTTAAGCTCAAGTATTCAAATTCGGGTCAATTTCTCTTCCGACCAAAGGGGCTCTGCTCTAGGTAAGCTTTGTGCACTGAACTCTGTGATAGAGTCAAGCGGGTCTGCTGTAAACACGGAGCCGTGTCTGTCCACCAGGGCCCTGCTAAGGCCCAAGGGTCTCTGATGTACCAGTTGTTACAAAGATATCCCCGTTTCTCTCTTTCCCCAAACACACCCAAAGAGCAGAAGGTGGTAAAGGACTCCAAGGTAAGTTTTTCCTTATGGTTTCCCGAATCATTTTATTTACATCACTATGGAGCAGTATCTTGACATTTCCTCCTGCAGCAGCTTGAAGCGCGAGAGAAAGGAACCTGGGAAGCCTTGACATCACCAAACTGGCCCTGCTGCCATCAAGGCTTGCTGCTGCTGTGGAAAGAGCAAGGCATTCATCCCAAGAGCGGGTTATAAATCCTTCAGGCCATCTGTAAGCGTAACCTGATTTCTTCTTGTGCATATTAAACCTGTTGATCCCCATGGGAAATGGGAAATCTGACCCTTTGGGAGTGTGTGTGTGTGGCTGTCACTTGTCTTCAAAAATACATTAAACTTACATTACAGGAGTAATATAGTTTATTGCTTATCAAAGCTCTGCCGCCGTCTTGGTTTTTGCCTTCAGAAAAGCCAAAAGGCGAGTGCCTTTGGTGGGTAAGGAATGGCTTCTAAGGTTGTTCCTCCTATCCTGACTTGAAAACCAATTCCCAAGGCTCATTTTTTTTTTAATGGTAAATCTCATGAGAGAACAGGAGAGGGGTCGGAGAGAGAGAGAGAGAGAGAGAGAGAGAGAGAGAGAGAGAGAGGGAGAAAATGATTCTGACAGTCATGGGTGAGGAATCCAGGTATAGGGTCTTCAATTTGCATAAGCAAGTCTTAATGGGCTGTTTCACAAAGTGTGCAGTTTGAACTTTATGCTCTGTTTCTTCCTGCCTTGCATGTTTGCTCATCTGATCTGAATGAAAAGTTCCTTGAGGGCAGGGATATATCCATCTCGTATCCCATCACATTCTCAGCATCTCCATGAGCCGGCAAACAGGAGACAGTCAAGACATTTTTACTGAATACATGTTACTGCAAAGGGAGGATTCGCAAGCTGACTCTCAAAGTGCAAGTTTAATGAATAATTTATTAGGTAAGGGAGAGAAGGAGAATAAAAGAGAAGAGCACATCAGGCAAACAATTAAAAATTAAGCCAAGTATGTCTTAAGGCAAAACCTTAGCTCTGGAACAAACACAGCCACCTGCCTCTTTTGTACTGTCACCAAAGCAGCCTGAGGTCTCTTGAAAAAGGTCCCAGCACTGGAATTACTTGCTTCTCTGTACGTGAATCCTCACCACCCTTACCAGGTCTCCACACTGGCGATCTCAATGTATCCCCAAGCTTGGCGTCCCTCTGGCCCCTTCTCAGCGATGACACGTCACGCCTCCCTCCTCTCCTAGGAATCTGATACACACCTCTCTCCTCCCTCCCTCACAGTCCTGGGTCTTACATTTCTCAAGGGAAAGGGGAGCCTTAACTATTCTTGGCCGCCTTCGCACATTTTCATCCGATGGAAGCCTAACCATCCCTCAGGTCTCAGCTTAAATGTCACTTCCTTGGAGCAGCTTTTCTGACGCTGCTTCCCCCTCCCCAGTTTAGTTTAGGCCCCCTGCCCTTTTTTTTTTTTTTTTTTTTTACAAGCTTTTCCCTTCATAGCATCACTCAAGAGTAGAGTGATGAAGCCCTTTGTGTGTCTCTTCCACCGGTCCAAGTTCCAAGAGGGAGGCTGTGGAGAGACGTATCTTGTTCGCAGCTGTAGTCCTAGTGTGTGGCACACAGTAGGCACTTAATACATAAGTTGAATGAATTAATAATGAGTAAATAATTCCAAGGATCCAAGAGGAGGTGGATACTGACTTGGCCTTCAGAGACGGTTAAGAATTAGAAGAAATTCTTTTTCTCAGTCTTCTCAAACGAGGCTGAAATTCCTTGGGGATGTGAGGGGTTCCAGAAGCTGGCTTGCCTGCTTGACTAGCTGGTGGGGAAATCTCCATGGTGCTGCCTCCATCCTACACATGATCGACTGGCCTCTCCCCACGTTCCCCTCAGGGTCCTGAAGGGGCCCAGTGTATATCAGTTTCGACTCGTAGGCTTGAAATAAAAAAAAAAACACGGCCATCCCCACCATGTTAATAACCCCCAGGTGTCCGCCAATCTGGGACAAGAGCAGACAGGTGAGGACATGGGAGCCACGCCATCTTTCTGGCAGGCTCAACTTCACGCAGTCGTGACTTGTTTCCGGCACCAGAGAGAAGAACGCTCCCTCTCCTCCGATTCGCCCACTGTTCACTCCCAGCCATGTCATCATGGGTCTCCCTTCCACGGGAACTAGAGCACTTTGCAGCCCTGGCACCATCTTCTTCGCTGGAGTAGGGTGGGGATGTGCTGTTTACACACGGGCCAGTTTACCGAGGTGGGACTTTTATTTATTTTTATTTTAAAAATTTATTTTCTTGAAGTATAGTTGATTTACAGTGTTAATTTCTACTGTACAGCAAAGTGATTCAGTTATACATATATTTACATTCTTTTTCATATTCTTTTCCATTGTGGTTTATCACCAGATACTGAATATAGTTCCCTGTGCTCTATAGTAGGACCTTGTTGTTTTTCCATTCTATATATAATAGTTTGTATCTGCTAACCCCTAGCCCCCTCCCCCTTGGCAACCACAAGTCTGTTCTCTCTGTGAGGTCAGGACTCTGTTAAGCACTGCTTTGCCTGTTTTTATTTGGCTTCTGACGCACGGGTGATTCAGACACTTGTTAAAAAAATAGTAGTAAAAGACTTAACCAAAGAAAGACAAAACAAAAAAATCCCCCAAACCCTTCAGTGTCTTTGCTGAGAGGATCAGAAATTTACCATGTGACATAAATGCCTCTCAAATCCTCCACTCACGGACCATGATATTTAAAAGATCAGATTCATTTTAACACTTGAACTGTGGTTGGACACTAATTACAAATGCTCCAGTATCTGTCACATCCCAATTAGCTTTTACCAAGCCCTCACCTAACAATGCTACCTCATGGAGATTGTACATCAAAAGATGCTTATTCTGGGAAAAGGAAACCTTCAGGATGGAAGAAGTGGAATTTCAGAGTTAGATAGCAATTTAAGCCACATCCCAGAGGAATCCCAGTTCGTAGTACTGGTTTCATTGTGAGTTAGATCAGCCACACCTTCTGATGTACCCGGATGTAAGGACTCTGAGGTAAGAGTTAACATTCTACCCAGGCACTAGCAAGAAGGTAGCGTGACATTACCCAGTGCTCAATACATCAAGGCCATCTTTAATTCTCATCTTTCCTACATTTAAAAAACATTAAGAATTCTTTACATTATAAAACTGGCTGACAAAATGCTTTTCATTGACCTCTAGAAAGCAAAATCTTCAAAAACCATCCCTGAGAGTTACTTGCCGGTGTTCCCAGAAACTACTTAGGGAGACAGAGTGACAGCTTGATTACAATGAGTCAGAATTTGTGTTTGAAAATGTAGGTACTCCGGGCTCACCCTCAAGGCTTTCTGCCAGGAGGGTGGGGGGAGCAGATGACTCAAGGAGTGTGACTCCCAAGCTCCTTATAGAGGAAGCAACAGGGCCACGGACCTTGTAGGGCAGATCTCCTCCAAAGGTGGTTCTGGAGCAGAAGCCTCACCATCATCTGGGAACTTGTTAAAAATGCAGAATTCGGGGCCTTCCCTGAGGCTTATGAATCAGAAAGTCCGGGGTGAGGTCTGGCAATCTCCGTTTTAACAAGTCCTCCAGGTGATTGTGATGTGTGCCGAAACTGGAGAAGGCTGTTCTAGAATAGCACCTTACTTCCTCTCCAGGTCACCTGGGGATCTTGTTAAGCGGCAGATTCTGAATCCTGCGTTTCTTTTTTTTTTTCAGTTTTAATATATTTTTTTAACTGAAGTACAGTTGATTTACAATGTTGTGTAAATTTCTGCTGTACAGCAAAGCGATTCAGTTATACATATATTTGCATTCTTTTTTTCATATTCTTTTCCATTCTGGTTTATCATAGGATATTGAATATAGTTCTCTGTGCTATACAGTAGAACTTTGTTGTTTATCCATCCTATATATAATAGTTTGCATCTGCTAATTCCAACCTCCCGCTCCATCCCTCCCTCAACCCCCTTCCCCTTGGTAACCACCAGTCTGTTCTCTATGTTCTTGTGAATCCTGCATCTCTATTCGGCCCTCAGGAGAGGTCTAGGCTGCTGGTCTGAGGGCCATGTATGAATAATACTAGTGTAGATGTTCATCTACCTTCAACTAGGGTTGAAGGGTCATTGAGCCAGATCCCTGGGGCTGAAACTTGGCCTTCATCTTCCTTAAAGTTAGGTGAGATGAGGTCAGAGCTCCTGTGTCCTTGGAGCCTTCTTGATTCCCACAGAAGCACGCAAATAAAAGGCTGCCCTTTACAGAGTCTAATGAGACAAGTCACTGATGTATGGAGGCACAGACCCAGCTTCTGCTCCATCCCTTTCCACTACATTGCTCTGCGGCCTGGAATGAGCCCGAACCTCGTCTGCCTCAGTTTATCCTTCTGAAAAGTGAGGTCATTTATAAAGTTTCTTTCCAGCTCTGAGATTCTATTATAAAAGTAGCCAGTGATTCCTAAGTTTTACGACCCAAATCCAGAACTTTCCACACAAAGGGAAGTATTGACCCAGCAAGAACCGGAAATTCTCAGTGTGATCAATAGTTTCAACTCCCCAGGAAACACAGTCTTAATAATTCATGGGAAAACCTGATAAGGCCACACCAGTCACACAGATGTCAGGAGGGGACACCATGGGCGGTCTTTACGGTCAGGGTCCAGCGCCGGAGGTCAATCCCGACACCCCCAGAACATCAACAGCACATCTGGCAGCGACCCCAGGCACAATGGCTGCAGAGCAGACGAGGAGTCTCTTTATTTTCTCATTCACGTGTAGTTGATATATTTACACATTTACGATTCATATTTCTAAAAGCCTTTCAACAAAGTGTGAAGATCAAACCAAAGTATGCAGGTGGGTGTGCACAGGTAACTTAGAGAGAAGATGCGGCTGCTGGAAGCTTCTGAGGCTTTTTAAAGGCATATGCCCCAACTTAGGAAAATCTTACAAAGACAGCAAGTCTGAAAGGGATCCATCTAATTTCCAATCTCAATACTTGACAAGCCTGAGGAGATTCCAAATGTGACAGAACATTCTGGAGACTTTCTCTGTCTTTATTATGAAAGATGCACCACTCTTTGGGGGTGGCTTCATTCGTTTCTTGACTAATACCTCCAATGTTTCTTACTCTTTGACACTAAGGCACAAACTGTATTTTACTCTTTGACACTCAGTAATTCACTGAACAAATAATTGCTAAATACCTACTCTGTGCCAAGGACGGTTTCATCTTCTAATCACACCTTAAATATGAGATGACACTGGTCTGCTGCGATTCAGTTGCAAAATTCAACTGGCAAGAGGTGAAAAATCTTTAGAATTAAGTTCCTAATACAGAGATATATTTTGATCACAGATGAAAAACAATTTATTGTTGAATTCCAAGCATGGGAAGTCAGGGGGGAAAAAAGCCAGAAGTCTTTTCATTTCCACCATATTGCATGAGAAACAACATCTAGCCACAATAATTGTAGCGTGATTCCGTTCAGCTTGACAGCAGAGGCGCCGCGGCATTGACGCAGCTGCAGTGCCCTTGGACTGATGTTGTTTCAAGCTGAGAACTGTCCTCATTGTGTCTGGTGGATTCCAAAGGCAGCCTTTGCATGAGTACGGGGTGGACAGGACCACCACCAGGGACCCACGCACCCACCCATCACAGTCAGGGTCAGCCAACTGCTGAGGATGGATCAGGTTTCAAGGACCTGGGAGGGTACCTGTAGAGAGTACCCCCGCCCCGTCCCCCCACCCCCTAATGGAAGAAAACTGCTTTCACTTTACAGTGAAAGCAAAGCTTAAAAAAACATTCATGCAAGAAGTGGCACAAGCATTTAAAATCCCATTAAGGCATAAATGACAGAACAGAGCAATTCACCTAGTGAGGACAAGGGAGGGAAGGAGAAGGTGGAGAGGGCTGAGGCCAGAGTGCAGACACACTGTGCGTGGAGGGAGGCAAGGGGAACAGACTCGGAGGACTTTTCTGGTAATTTTTTTCTGCTTTACCTTTTTGTTTACAGCTGGCTTTACTCCAGGGGGTACTTTGGGAGTTTAAGAATGACACATGTATATACATGTCTACATACTTCAGCACATTTATTTTCTTCTTCTCCTTTGCCCACTTTAGGGAAGACAACACTCTGTTGACAGGGATGGGGAGATGGGTATAACAGAATGGCAACCCCTGTGGAGATTCTGTTCTTACAAGGTGTGACGTGACTAAACATGAAACTCAACCATCAGAACCTGTCACATTCTTTGTAAGAGGTCTGTGTTCATTACAATGGCCATTAATATCATGGACAGCCAAAAACACTTCGAACTAGATACAGAAGGCAATACGGAGTATTTAAGAAGATGTGGTAAGAAGATGTGGTGTATATACATGTATATATATTATGTATACACACACACAATGAAATATTACTTAGTCATAAGAAAGAATGAAATATTGCCATCTGCAGCAACATGGATGGACCCAGAGAATATCATACCAAGTGAAGTAAGTCAGACAAAGACAAATATTATGTAATACCTCTTATATGCAGAATCTAAAAAATAATGCAAATGAATCTATATACAGAACAGAAACTGACTCACAGACATAGAAAACAATCTTACGGTTACCAAAGGGGAAAGCAGGAGTTGGAGGGAGGGATAAATTAGCTGTTTGGGATTAATAGATACACACCACTATACGTAAAATAGATAAGCAGCAAAGATTTACTGTATAGCAGAGAGAAGCGGAAAATAATCTGAAAAAATATATATATAACTGAATCCCTTTGCTGTACACCTGAAACTAACACAATACTGTAAATCAACTACATTTAAATTTTAAAAAGTTGTTTCAAAAAATAAAGGCGGAATATTACTTAGCCATAATAAGAAGCAAAATTGAGTTATCTGTACTGAGGCAGATGGACCTAGAGTCTGTCATACAGAGTGAAGTAAGTCAGAAAGAGAAAAACAAATACTGTATGCTAACACATGTATATGGAATCTAAAAAAAAAAATGGTTCTGATGAACCTAGGGGCAGGACAGGAATAAAGGCACAGACGTAGAGAATGGACTTGAGGACATGGGGAGGGGGAAGGGTAAGCTGGGAGGCAGTGAGAGAGTGGCATGTACATATACACACTACCAAATGTAAAATAGATAGCTAGTGGGAAGCAGCTGCATAGCACAGGGAGATCAGCTCCGTACTTTGTGACCACCTAGAGGGGTGGTATAGGGAGGGTGGGAGGGAGACGCAAGAGGGAGGGGTTATGGGGATATATGAATACATATATCTGATTCACTTTGTTATACAGAAGAAACTAACACGACATTGTAAAGCAATTATACTCCAATAAAGATGTTAAAAAATAATAAAAAAAAATAAAGGCAGTATGGAATAAACTGTAGGGTCTTGAGTAGAGACATGGCAGGATAGAAGAGTATCTCATTTGTGAGCAGAATATTTTCTCAACTTCAGTGGATGAGTGTTTTGACTGTGGCCCTACCGAATAACTAGCCTCGACTGGTATCAAAGGGCACGGCCTCCAGGCCCCTCCATCTCTCAGCCCCATTGGTTTCATTTGGCTTCCTTCCCAGGCCACGTGAGAGCATCAGCCATTGCAGAGATGCCCCCCCACCCCAAACCCCCTCAGTCCTGCTCACAACCCGCTGGGCACTTGTTACACTGCTGATGTCAAGGTCTGACCCTCAGATATTCTGATATAATACAGCTGCAGTGGAGCCCAAGAATCTGTATTTTTAACACGTGTCCTAAGTGATCCTAACATTAAGTAGCTCGCTGAAAACCCCAGGCTCTGAATTTGTTACAAGTCCTACAGGAATCCCAGTGAGGTGGAAGTTACTCATCTTAAAGTCTTTAGGGGATCAGAATTACTCAGAACTGACATCATTTGGCCAGGGGAATCACTGTAGCAGGAATTAGGAAAGTGTGAGAGGAAACGTCTGTGTAAATGTGGTTCCTACAAGCTGTATCATTTCCATTGGTTCATCCTATGAAAGGAAAAATCTAATCCTATGTTGAGTCCCAGGGGGCAGGGGTAGTGAAACTCCTAGGAAATCCACTGGGAGGTCTCTGCAGGGCATTTCTTCCCTTACAATGCCACGCAGCTAATGTGATTAAAAGACCTAATGAACTGAGACTAATGCAGTTTTGAAAATCTTCATAGCTAATGAAAAATCACATCTTCTCCCTCAAGATTTCCCATTTTTTTCTGTTTGTAAATCATGAATGAAACGAAGTCATGGGTGAAGGCTGTGTTTATGGTCTTTATAATTTGAAGAGGTTGGTATTTTGAATGTCACAGTGGTTTCCAAGTGGAAGGGTCACATTTGGAATTTACATTATATGCCACCGTATTAAGAACTTTTTGGAGAGACCTAGAATATGGATTTATAACACTGATATTTAAAAGAGAGTCTTTCCCCCCTGCTGAGTTCAAAGTATTTTGTACATCATGTCAGGTTGTCAAGGTAGCCACTCTGCCCCAATTTCCTTTTTTTTTTGGAAAGTAGAGAGCAAGAAAATGAGAGCTAATATCAGGATATGGCTTTGACACCCCCCGACTCAGCACTTCTCTATCCTATGTTTTCACCCCTTTTGGGGAAGGAACACTTCAAAGGCATGAAATTGAGATAGGAGAATGGCCTATGGTGAAGTGGCATATTGGGGAAGGCACATCTTAGAGGCATGCTGTGGTAAATTCAGGAAAAGGTGCCAGCCACCTCTACCTGACTATCCAAGTTACTCAGTTTTTTTTAAATTTAATTAATTAATTTATTTTTGGCTGTGTTGGGTCTTCGTTTCTGTGCGAGGGCTTTCTCTAGTTGCGGCAAGCGGGGGCCCCTCTTCATCGTGGTGCGCGGGCCTCTCACTATCGCGGCCTCTCTTGTTGCGGAGCACAGGCTCCAGACGCGCAGGCTCAGTAGTTGTGGCTCACGGGCCTAGCTGCTCTGTGGCATGTGGTATCTTCCCGGACCAGGGCTCGAACCCGTGTCCCTTGCAGTGGCAGGCAGACTCTCAACCACTGCGCCACCAGGGAAGCCCCAAGTTACTCAATTTTAACTTTCACTTGTTAATAAAAGAAACATAGGTATTTATGGAGTATAATGTAAATCTAGTAAGAACTTAAAAAAAGGCATATGAGAACTCAAAGAAATTTTGCACATGGAATCAAAAATTTGAGTTCACTCCTCTCTGCCACTGAGGCTTTGAGAGGCTCTGGCTGTGCTAAGAGCATAAACTAGAGCATATGAGTGATACCTCCTAGAGGTGTGGGGTAGGCACTGCATAGCCATCATAGCAGCTCTGTAGATGCAGACTATGAAAGTAGCACAGTGGAATTTGATCCTGAGAAGGTCACTGTTGAATTATTTCTCATGCCTCTGTTACAGTAAAACTTCAAGAAAAATATACTTACAAAATGGAACAGGAAGGTGTGTTTTCAGGACAAAAAAAACTCATTTAGAAAAATCAGAATAGTCACTGACACCTAGTTATTGCTATTCAGTTATTGCTGAATTTAGTTATTGCTATTATATATTGCTATATAAATCAGTATTATCCTTTTAATTTATTGGATTAGATAATCTAAGCCAAGTGGCTTCATTCCAGCTTTTTTTTGTAAGCAATTATTTCTAATGGTTATGTGATTTCTCAACACTAATCATAAAACAATACATTATTATATTTTAAATTTAAGAGAAAGAGTCAGTCTTTTTTACATTACTTTTTTTTTAAGCCTTTCTCCAAACCCTTTGAAATCCTACTTTATTTTACTTCCTAATGCACTGTCATATTACAATATATCAGGAACAAGCAAATTTTAGGGACAACTGGTCCACCAGCAGCCACTGTGTTTCATCTTACTAAGAACATGATTAAGAACAATCTTAGATGTCCTGCAACATTCATTAATCTACCACAAGTCTCTGATTCTGTAGCCAGGATCCATCTAAGTCACCAAGGGGTAGGATTTCAGCATAGTCCCCAAACTAGTATTGATAACATTCTCCCAGACTGTGTCATAGTACTACCATTGTAAGATCAGACAGGGTAGGGAGAGGCTGAAAAATCAAATTCCAATCTTTCACGTTATTAACCAAGTTGTAATCTGATGCCATTTCCCCTAATTTATTATTGGATATGGCTTTTCGATGAACTGAAGGATACCCTCTTGCCAATGTTAACTGGAATACAAATATCCTCCATACTGTAACCGACACTATTCTATTGTCATGAGCTGGGGGGGTAGACTGGATAGCAGCTGAACCCACAGACTAATTAGTGTCATAAAAAGGTAGCTATTATAAAATATTAACATAAGGAACTGCCATGATTTATTTTTCTGTATTTTTTGGTAGAACTATTAAGGACATCGTTCTATTGTGTAGCGCATAAAGCTTTTTGTGATAAACTCAGAGATTTTAGTGCTTGGAAGGTGGTTTTATTTATCCTGATAAGTTAGTTTGATTTTTTTTTTATAGTGACTAAACTATACATACAAAAATCATACTTCCTTTTCTCTGGCTGGAAGCTGAACGCTGTAATTATCCTTCAATTATAGCAATTACCTTAGTCTAGCTGTTTCTTCCCTCTCTCTACACCAACCCCAATTACAAGTTTTTGATTTCACACATTTTGAAGAGTCTTATGTAAGTGTCCTTATTATAACAATCTCAGTATTTCTTAAAAACAGATCTTAATTTCTAAATATTGTATATATGAAGCTTTAAATTTAACTGCCATATACTCTTCCTTTATAGATTTTAAAAGCTCTCAATGTCCAGATACACTTTTAAAAAGCAAAGGATGAAAGAAGGAAGAAAGAAGGAAGGAAAGGAAGACCTTCCCACTAAACTAATCTTTGGGATCATAAGCTCTGATCTCTACTCTAAGGAAATAATGAAAGTAGTATTCAGATGATATTTGAGATGCAAAGACTAAGGTGATTAAAATCAAACCAACTTTATCCTAAAGGCTACAGAGAATTATTAAATTCCTCTGAATTATATTAGAATTTTCAATCCTGGCTATACAGGATAGAATCACTTGGTAAACTTTTTACAATATACCAATGCACAGGCCTAACCCCAGACATTGGCAGGGATTAGGTCTGGACATTTACAGTTGTAAATGTGTCCCCAGAGCATTTGAATGTATAGTTTGGTCTGAGAATCACTTAGCTAGACTATTCATTCATACTTCTAAGCTTTTAACTGACAAATGCTACTTCATTTTATTTCTTACATTATTGGAACATAGCATAGTCAGGATATGACAATATAAGACAGATACAGCTCACTGTTCCTCTTCCAATACAAGTCCACACTGGGCACCATGCAAACCAAGCCTTTTGCAGCACAGGTATAACCTCAGAGTGCAGACCCAAACAGAGCATGTATAGTCTAGTCCAGAAGGTAGTATCTAACCTTGCAACATAAAGACACACACTCAGAAGCTATGGACATTGAGCCATGTTCTTTGACTGTCTGCTAGATTAGGTCTACATATTTATCTCTGCATCCCTCAAAATACTAATCTGAAAGTTGTATGGCTAAATATAATTCACTAGATAAGTTAAAATAGCATTATTTTAAAGTATTTTCTTTTCTTTCTTTTTTTATTTTGTATTATAGTTGATTTACAATGTTGTATTAGTTTCGGGTGTACAGCAAAGTGATTCAGTTATACATATATCCATTCTTTTTCAGATTCTTTTCCCATATAGGTTATTACAGAATATTGAGTAGAGTTCCCTGTACTATACAGTAGATCCTTGTTGATTACCTATTTTATATATAGTAGTGTGTATTTGTTAATCCCAAACTCCTAATTTATCGCTCCCCTCCAGGTTTCCACTTTGGTAACCATAAGTTTGTTTTCAAAGTCTGTGAGTCTGTTTCTGTTTTGTAAATAAATCCATTTGTATCATTTGTTTAAGATTCCACATATAAGTTATATCATGTATTTGTCTTTATATGTCTGACTTACTTCACTTAGTATGATTAAAGTATTTTCAAAGTAAACATTTCAACAAGAAATACAAAAAGTCTCCTGGTCTAATGTCACTGGTTTTCACATACTGCTTTTAGGTTGCATGTCAAAGCTGATGTAAACACTCATTATAATGTCTCCACTTACAAAATGATCCATAATTCTTAGAGGTAAAGAATGTACTAGAAATCAATACATTATTATGACAATACCTTTCTTTATGCTTTAGGCTACTGGAACTTTTCTCTTGACCTTCATTGCTTCAATGGACACGATACACTGTTCAGGTCAGTTTGACAAACAATTAACTGAAGGACTACCATGGGCGAGGCAGGCTCAACCCATTCAGACTCAGCTGCTTCCTTAGTCTCCTTGGCCATGACCTTCCAAACCCACAGGCTATTTCTTTCTAGCTCTTGGACATATTGAGTTTGTCCTCACCCTTTTGTACTAGCTGTTTACCTACTGGAACGATCATTTTTCAGGTCATCACACAGCTGGTTCCCCTTCCTTTTTTTCATCCTGTTCAAACAGCATGTTCTCAGAGAAGCCTTCTCTGACCAACCTTTCTGTAGCCCTCTCATGCACCCCCAACTCAGCCTTACCCCATTGCCCCCTCTTCCTTTCCTGTTGTCCCATCTGAAAGCATCTTATGGATTGGCCTTTGTGTTCATAGTTGGAGGAGGCTCTCTAGAACATAACCTCCATGAGCACAGGCCCTTTGTCCAGGCAGCTGTAACTCCAGCACCTACAACGGTGGTGTGCACTAAGTATCGATGGAGTGAATGAACACATGCCTTTGCGGTTTTATCAAGAGTAGTTCCAAAAGTAGTCCTGTACTCCTTAAGGTTGAAACTACTGAACAGATAATAAATGAATGTACAGTTGCAATTTTAACTTATAGTTCCCCACACAATATGCATGCGTTGGGATTTTAATTGTACTCACAGTGCCAGCCACTTTCGCACAGAAGGCAATTTGTACCCTGTGCCTTCGCTGGCTCTCAGTTTCTGCCAGAGAGAGCTTCTCTTTTTTGAAGTCTTGGCTGTTCCTTTCAATTCCCGGCAGAAAGCAGCTAGACATTAATGTCTGAAACTGCACTTCTAATGGTCTGTGGAGATTTCTTGAGATCACTTTATTGGGGGTAACACCATGTTTATTTAGCGTAGGGTTCTCAGTCTACCATGGAAACGTTTTTGGGTCTCTTGCTCTTGTTCATTTCCATACATGTCTGGCTTGGGCTTGGAGTTACACTGCAAAAAGCATCCACCTGATGTTAGTGGGCTTCTTACAGCCTGGGATATTTTGTCGGTAGTAATCTTACCCTTCCATTATTACCACGTGATACTAAAAGGACTGGCTGGGAAATCCGCGGTGATGTCTTCAGGACAAATCCTCCTGACACATGGAATCGTCAGTTGGACCCTACCGCTATTTCGAGGCGCTTCTGTTTGGTCTAGGCTAGCACTTTAAGCCATATTAATACTGCGCTCTGCCAGCCTTCCAAACATGCGCCTGTGTTTGCATGTCAGCTCTGTTCAGCATCTTTAGCATTTCAGTTTTCCATTCAGTATAGAAAAGTATAGTTGACATCATTAACAAGATCAGCTACATTTGTATCTTGTGAAACATGCACAGTTTGGTGCCCTTGCTCAGAAATGTCACCCATTAAATATTAGTTCCTTCTGCTGCTTTCCTTGCTATTTTAACAACTTAACTTTATTCAAAAATATAAAGAGCAATCTGCATCTTTTAAAAAGTCAGTGTACCTAAAGTATTCAAACGTACTTCTAGTGTCTTTATTTCTCTCTGTTAGCTAATTAGAGTTACGTTAAATTCAAACAATAAATTGTAGTCGTTATCAACATCTGAATCAGCTGCTTCAAATGCAGGCGGGCCAATGACAGGATAAAGTTCTAAGAGATGGTGGATCTTGCTTTAACCAAATCTAATATATATAAATTTGTCTTCACAAAAGAGTGGCATTATGAAATAATATGACTATTTTCCAAAAATACTATTTTAAATAATGATCAATTCGAAACTCTTCAAAATAATAATTCAGTTTCAAACAGACTTTCACAGAAATTTACAGGCGCCTACGTAATACCATACGGTAGGTCATAAACAGACGCAGAGCCAACTCAGAACTAATGATTATTTCCCAGCACTGATACAAGGCTGTTCAACTATAGGGTTGGTGCTGATGGAAAACTGTAGTGGGTGAGTCAGAATGATCACACGTGAACACACTGATGAAACAACGGAGTGTAAAGAGCCGCCACCGGACACTGGGTTGTGTGATGTAAGATGAAGCACGAGCTATGAAGCCTTCTTGCCAAAAATGTGGACCTGAGCTGATTAAGCCTCCAGATGTCACCACCAGGCTTTCATTTATTTATTTTCTTTTACTTCTATCACTTAACGAATCAAATAACAATCAAGGGTTTTGTCGACCCCTGTCAGTTAACTCACATTCACAAGATTGTGAGGTTTGTGCATAGGTTTCTGTATCTGACTATCTGTGTTAAAAAAAATCATGACAAATTTTGTACGTGCAGCTTGTGTAACCACCCATAATGACTGTCATCAATGTGTCCATTAAAATGCCAGTGTATCGAACGGCAGGAAATGAGAATGACAAAGTCTGGTGGTAACTACACATTTGAGAAGACGCTCCCAGAGCTTCCCTCCTCTCCCTGGTTGTGAAATACATGATCCTTGTTCTTTGAGGTTCAGTCTTAGGCCTTTTTCCTTATTTTGCCTCATAGTTTCTTCCTGGCATCTTATCCACACCCATGAGTTCAATTCCCTTCGGGCTGCCTTGATTCCTTATTTGTATCTCCAGACAAAGCCTCTATTCTGAGCCCTAGATTCCATATCCAGCTGCCATGGGACCTCCCCCCTGCCCCAGCACCCGGCTGTCTCCAGGCCCTCGGTCTCAGCACGTGTGCACGCTGGACTGGACTCTCCATCTTCCCTGCACACCGGTCGTCCTCCGGGACGCCCTATCTCCGTGAACGGTGCTACCTTCAGCTCTCTGCACAAGCTCGCATCCCAGGGTCCTCCCCTTTACCACCCCCTCAGTTTCTCCGCACATCCAGTCCAACACACCAAGCCCTCCTGGTCTCATCTCTGAGATGACTTTCAAATCCATCTCTTCAATGAGTCCTTGTCTCTACATCACCAAGGTCAACCCCCTAGTCAAGTTACCAGCATCTTTTGTCTTGTCTACTGCATTCACCCTGCCGCCTTCCAATTTCTTCTTCAAACCCCAGCCAGAGGGAATCTTTCCAAAAAGAAAAACTGATCATACCAAGCCCTCTGCTTAAAATCCTTTAATGGTTTCCCACTGATCAAAGGATAAAGAAAATAACATCATATAGAGTAGGCTGCCACTTCCCGCAAATCCAGGCTTTGGCCTCCTTCCCTCCCTCTTCTCATTCTACTCTCTCACTGTCTCCATCCCACTCACTTGCTCCTGACCTGGAACCCCTTCAACTGCCCCAGCCCCTCCCTTAGTTAAGTTCTACGCCCCATCAGATGCCAGGGAGGCCTTCTCATGCACAAGGCTACTGTTCATTGCTATACGTGTTTCTCTTTCAGAACACCTCTTTTTCCTGTGTCCACGTATTTGTGCCATAGGTTTGACTAATGTCTGCCATACCTTCTAGACCGTATGGAAACCCTATTATGAAATCACCCCTGAACTCATCGTTAGTAGACACTGCAGTCTGTCATCTGGTAGTACATGGCAATCTCTCCTCCAGTCATGCTTAAGTAATCTTGCTGAATCTGGTGACTCTGGTTTGTATTGGTTTTTGTTTCCATAGTTAGTTGTGAAGTATGAGGTCAGATTTAAAAGAGGTCCCATTTGCACAGGGCCTGGGAGGTAAGGCAAACACTGAGGCAGGCCAGGTTAACCGTGGGGAAATTTTTTCTCCTTCTCAAAGAAACGTGATGTTTCTCATTTTTCTTTGAAGATATTTTCTGCTCATTCTATCTTTTGTTTTTTCTTTACCTTAAGAAAACCACAGCACAAAAATAATGAGAAATGGTGACTGACCCTCAACTTGATGGTTGGGGATGACAGAGCAGGGTGGGGACAAGGGCAAATTATTATTCCACACCCTCCAAGTTGGGTATTGGTTGCCATTCTTTTAAAAGACGAAAGAAACAAGTTCTATAGTCTTAAAATTTAGATGTATATAGATGTATAAAATAGAACTAATATCTAGGTTTTATTAATCATCTTCTAAAATCTGAAGGATGAAATAGATTATGCTTACTAAATTTCTGGATGGTGTTCATTGGAATAGGGTTTCCAACAGCTCCCAAGACATGTGCTTAATCTAAAATGTTTAATATACTGTAAATCCTTTACAGTAACAATATTAAAAACCTTAGACTGTCCAGGGATCTTTGAGATCGAGTTCAACATATTTGCATTTAATTTTTATTTATAAAAAAATAATTGCAGTAATTTAAGATATTTGCAAGGTTTGCAAGGGTAAATTTGTCTCATCTTGGATTCAGAAACCTTTATACAACTACTAGTTTGGCAAACAAATGTCAAAAATATGGATTCCCCTTAAAGATATTATGTATAAGTAAAGCCATCAAATTTAGAATAGCAAGCCCCAGATGGTCTAGCAGCATCAACAAAAATCACTTTCCTTGCCAATGTGAATTTCATAAAGCAGAAATCATTCTCAGGCACGCAGAGACAGACACATCAAGTCCACGAATACTTATGGCCATACGCTAGGTACCAGGTTAGGTACTTTAGTATGTGGCCCATAAAACAGGACTTTAAAAACAAACACTGTGTGTTCAAAATGAACTGTTCACTCTTTATGGAAAGAGTGACCGTACTCTTGTGTTTTAGTGGGAGACAGGGTGGTGAGTACACACGTGACAGGTGAGATTTAAAAGCACAAGCAAGGCCGTCAGCAAACCTGTTTGGATTGGGCTGCTTTGAACATTTGAACTTATATTGCCTTTTCTTTCTGATAATCTATTTAACCTAAATATCTGGGATTCAGTACTTGGGACTACGAATGTGACAGAACTGCCTCGTAAGCGTTAAGTGTCTTTGTATGATCAGGATTAATGGAATAGGAACTGAGGCTTAGAGAGTTTCAGTAGGTACCCATGCTCACTGCCGCCCGACTCCCCGTTACTCAGAGAGAAAGTGAGAGAAATGACGGTGGGAGCCACAGGTCTCAATCACTCCACCATCACGACTTTCTAAAATCATAAAAGGAACTGCAGTATAATTGAAACTCAGTGCTTGAAAGCTAAGTGTAAGCAGGTGGACGGCCTTTTGAGGGCCTTGGGGCTCCTGGAGTTGGGGCGCTGGGTGATACAGGCTGGAGTCAGAACATAGAGCCCAGTGATCACATGACATATCTTTCTTTTTGGTACGCGGGCCTCTCACTGTTGTGGCCTCTCCCGTTGCAGAGCACAGGCTCCGGATGCACAGGCCCATACGGGCCCCAGCTGCTCTGCGGCATGTGGGATGACCGGGGCATGAACCCGTGTCCCATGCATTGGCAGGCGGACTCTCAACCACTGCGCCACCAGGGAAACCCGCATGACATATCTTTAAGGAACTTCAGGTCCCACAGTTATAAAAAGCAGACACCATCCTCAGTGAACATTTGCCATGTTTCTATACTGCACATTCCTGAATAACTTTTGATGCCCTATTTATTTCAAAGAAGATAATTTTTTTTTAAATTTTGGCTGCACTGGGTCTTAGTTGCGGCATGCACGTGAGATCTGGTTCTCTGACCAGGGATCGAACCCGGGCCCCCTGCATCGGGAGTGCGGAGCCTTACCCACTGGACCACCAGGGAAGTCCCCAAGATAGATTTTTTTTTGACCCAGTTCACATCAATGATTAGAGATACTCTAGCTGCCAGATAAATAAATCTCCATTGGATCCAATGTGTGGGATCCAAGAGCAAATTATGGATCCATCTGGAATTATATGGGGCTTGGCTGGTTTTGTGAAAATAGTTATAAGGCAACAGTGAAAGAAATCAATAAAGATTTATTAAGGTTTTTCTTTCTTTGCATAGGTTTAAAAATGGGTTCTGACCTATTAAAAATGCCTTTAGTGTTTTTGGAGTTGAAATATTACACTTTACTGTCTCTGGTTCTTTTCTTGAGTTGACCCTTCACATAGATTAAGTATGTCTTTCTCATGCATGGCTGTAAGGATGTCTGGCTGCCGCTGCCAGGCTTTGTCAGCTTCATCAGGTGACGACACCTAAATTTTGTGCCTAGATACACATGCCATCATAGGCAATCGCTTTCCTCTACTTATCTTTCTGTAGCAGAGAAAAAGTGCATAACATTTAAACTTCTTGAACACCATTTGGAGGTTCATCTGATACTCTTTAAAAGTAGGCAATTAAAGAATTTGGCTGAAAATCTGAGTTTTAATATATGTAAGGAAAAGTTAATAGGTTTCACTTATTGAACGTCCACTCTTTGCCAGCTACTTTTTAACTTGGAGTCTCACCTAGAAAGATCAAGTTACATTTCACTTATTCTTCATAGGATTGTTGTGAGCTACAGGTAAGTGAAGGAGATTGTATCAATGGTCACAAGGCTTCCCCTCCCTGTATCCTCACTCCTTGCACTGTGACTTTGTAGGTCCTTCCAGCAAGAAATGTTGTCTGTTTCTATACCCTTAATTCTTGGCTGGTTTTGGACTCACTTTGTCCCATGGAATGCAGTGCAATCAACAGTGTCAGACCTGAACCAAGACCATAGCTTTGCATGTTTCTGCTCTCACTTTTGGGACCCTGCTGGTCCTGTGAATAAGTCCAGACTAGCCTGCTGGATAAGAGACATGTGATCCAGGTGTCCTCATTGTCCCCCAATAGTCAGCCAATTGCCAGAAGCAGAGATACTTAACTGACTGCAAGCTGACTGTAGACATATACATGAGCCCAAGTGAAACCAGAAGAATTGAGCCAGCCCAAACTACAAACCCACAGAATCAGGAGCTAAGTAAATGGCTGTTGTTTTAAGCTGTTAAACTGTGGGGTGCTTTGTTATGCAGCCAAAGCTAACTGATACAAAAGGCATATTCTCATCACTGTACTAAAGAGAGGTACAGAAAGGTTAGTAACTTGTCCAAGGTCACTAAACTAGTAAGAGGTAAAGCTATCAGGTATGACCTCTGTCTTATGGGCCCACACTCTTAGTTGCTCCACTGTGCTGACTCTTTTTAATGCAAATGGTAAGTGCCTCCGACCTGCTCTGGCTAGACATATTTCCTATATTTAGGAAACTTACAATCTCCATTTTGTTTTTCTCTAAGGAACTTGCAATGCGATAGTTTTGTTCATACTATTGCTTTCACCTGAAATACATTTTAAATTTATTTTTCACCTTTGAAACCTGCTCAAATGTAACTACCTCTGAGAAACCTTTCTAGTTTCCCAAGACAGAATTAGAGTTTCCCATCTGTGGTTGACTGCAAAAGTAACCACAGTTACTCCTTCCTTTATCCTCATCCTTCGTAATGTGACATTTCAGTACCATCCATTAAGAGATGAAAGCTATTTCCCTACCCCTTGAATCTAGACTGGACTTGTGACTTGCTTTGGCCAAGAAATGTGGCAGAGATGATGGGGTGCCAGTTCTGAGATTAGGCCTAAGGGACCTTGCATACTTTCACTCATTCTATAGGTAACCATAACTCCACCATGTGAACAAGACTAGGCTAGCCCTGCTGAAGCGTGAGAAACCATTTGGACGAGTGTTCCATCAGCTAGGTTGTCCCAGCTGAAGCCCCCAGATATGTGAGGACCCAGCCAAGATCAGCAAAGCCAAACCACAGTGAACACTGCTGTATGTGGGTGGCTAGTTGAGACCAGAGGACTTGCTCAGCTGAGTCCAGCCTAAATTGCCAATTGCAGAATCAAAAGCTAAATAAGTGGTCATATTAAGTCACTAAATTTGTTATGAAGCAAAAGATAACAGATACAGATCCCTTTGTACTCTTCCGGCATTTTTAAACTTATTTTTGGAAGAGCACATATATTTGATAAATGTTCAATCAATGAATGAATAAATGATTAAATATGCAATTACACTGAGATAAGATTTTTCGAACAAAACAGAACTCTGACTCTTTATTTTTATTTTGAAGGGAATAATTTCTGTCTTTCTTGGCTGTGAGACAGAGCCATATTTACAGGGCTTGATACTTAGCAGAGGTGCTCAATAAATGTTAGCTCTCACGGATCCTGTATATGACCTGAAATGCCAAATAAAACAAAAGCTAAAGCAAACACTGTAGCACTGAGGCACGCAGGGGATTTTTTCCTAAAACCTTTCAAAATCAGGACAAACTCTCCTGGTATTTGTGAGGTGGAGATCTAGGGCAAGGGACATGATTTTTTCCCATTAATATGGCAAGCTTCTTTCTCTTTGAAAGTATACACTCTTTAAATGATCCATCGCTACTCAAGTCACCCAATTTCAAAGAGTGGGAGAATTCTGCTATAGAAAGACCATCACGGGAGGCATTTCCCACTCCCTTAAGGCTAGTGGTTCTTAGCTTTGGCTGCATAGTGGAAATACCTGGGAAATTAAAAAAAAAATACCTCTAGAGAATAGTTTAATTAGTTTGGGATACATCCTGCACATAGGGACTTTTAAAAGCCCCTGGATTGACTTTACTGAATTAGTCAAAGTTGAGAACCACTATTCAAACCCTCCCCAGAGTGCTTCCACCGGTCAAGTGATTATTATTGGATTTAACTTTTAAGGCAGACCTAAGTAAGCTTTCCTTTTTATATGCCTCTAATCAAAACACGGCACTGAAAACCTATAGCTAGAAAATAATAATTTCTTATAATGGACAATGACTGACTCAAAAGGAATTAAGAAATAATTATCAGATGAGTATCTTCCTGATGATTAACTCAACAAGCATAATATGAACACTTGGCAGGGTCTTAAATGTCTTCAAGGCCTTAAGTATAATTAGGTATTCAAAATTTTATTGCCCTAAATTAAAGCACCACATAACACTATAAATTATATTAGATAATAAATTCAAAGTAAATTGCACTGAAGCACATTAACCTAAAATCTTTGTTTGAAAATGTACCTTATATGAAAATAAAAATGTATCACAAATTAAGGTATAATTTAATATTTAATATGATTTTGAGTTCAGATTCAATGTGGGCATTTCAAAAAACTGTGGTCTTATCTTCTGAATGTATAAGTGGGTCTCACATGGCAACAGTATTATTTTTAAGGACTATTTTTTTTGGGGGGGATATAGAGTACAAAAATGCTAGAAAATGATAAGTAGCAATCCTATGCTATAAACTATGCAATACATGCAAATTGCTTTAGTACCAAAATTTCATCGTCAATGAATTCCATTCACAAAGAGACCTCTAGCACATATTCAGAGTCAGAATTTTTCTAAGCCACAGTTTTGGGGAGAGAAAAATCTGGTGTGACCCCCTCTGATTTCATAGAAATGGAAAATGAGGTCCACAGAAGTTAACACGTCAAGCAAAGCCCCCAGTACCCAATGACTGGGAATTGAGCCCAGGACGTTTGAGCTCGCACCCTCTCATGTCTCCAGAGATGGGTACACAGGGAAGATAGCAGCACAGAGTGCTCAAGCCCCACAGTCACTGTGGCTGGCTGGGATTGGCCTCGGATGTTGCCCATCTCTGCTGCAGGCGGCTGTGTCAGAAGACCTTGGCAATGGGAGAACTAGTTATCACTTCCTACTCCATTTCCTCTTATGACAGGCTGGAGTCAACTCTAGCCCTTTACTGCATTAGGTATGAATACAGTTACTGTATTTTTTTCTAGTCTATTATTAACTTTTTACATTAACATGGTACATTTGTTATAATTAATGAACCAATGTTGGTACATTATTATTAACTAAAGTCCATATTTAATTCAGAGTTCTTTAGTTTTTATCTAATGTCCTTTTTTTGTCTGTTTCAGGACCCCATCCAGGATCCCACATTACATTTAGTTTGCTCTGTTTTTTCATTAGTTCAACTGTGTGTGGGTGTGTGCGTGTGTGTGGGTGGGGGAGCATGACTATCTCTCTTCTTCTATGTAGCCAGTTAAGGGCAAAATCCTACAAATTACTGTTCTCAGGTGCTCTAATGTAAAAGAAAAGGGTATATGTTAATGAAGTAATCTGGAGTTTTAATTATGAGAAAAACACTGTAGATGAGAGGAAGCTTAGGTTAAAAAGAACTTGACATTTGGAGGGACCTAGAATCATGGTCTGTGACTTCAACATGGATTAACAGAATCTAAAAAGCAAGGAATGGGGCAGAGGAGCGTGACAGTTCAGAGTAATAAAAGGCACTTCACATTGAACTATAGCAATGCAGAAGAAAGAAGTAATATTGTGTAATTTATCATCACTTAATTTAGGGGAGTCTGCATTTTTAAAATCCACAGAAATGCAGTCACAGTTTCCTTGCCAATATTTGTAGAAAACGTTTTCCAAACAAGACTCATTCATCTTACTCTGAAATGAATTGTTAGATCACAACAGAGAATGTTAAAGACTTTGCATCCCTTATAGAAATGCCAAACATTTTACTCTGCCTGATGCTGTACTATAAATAGGGAAATCCGAGTGCTAAAAATGTTCTTCAAGTTGCCAAACATAGTTCTTTAGCAATAACTTCCTCCTACAAATGACTCATTCTCCCAAAGTTTGAAAATGAAAGCTAGTTACAATTCAGAGAAATGTTGTAGCGTACATCGATTAAATGGCAAAGATACTTCATTTATGTATATTTATTTTTCCTTACATCATATCCACTGAAATTCTTCTTCAGAATTTTATTGAAGTTTTATTGAAGAGTAGTTACTCTCATGAGAAGTGGATTTTTAAATAAACAATTAGAACAGCCAAGCAACATGAATATTGTTGGAGAATAATGATGATTTAAATCATTTTGAAATTCGTTAACTTCATTTGGATATAATAGATGCAAAATGTATTTACTGTAATAAAAATAAGTTAATAGTGAAGTCATAACATGAAAACTAATAAGCTCACCAAACAAGATGGTACAAATAATGCCTCAATGTCCAAGAACACAAGGAAAATTAAACTCTAAGAAATTTTACCTGATTAAGAAAAACAGGACTCTTGGGAAGAAAGCATCCTTTGTTATAAAAAGAATAATAAATAGGGAAAATGCCATTGATTTATGATTAATATTTCAAAATAGTACATGTATCTATATATATCTTGCAATAAGTAAAGAGGACATAAATAGTAAAGGGATTTGTATAGCACATTTGAGGTTAGTACTCATTTGAAGAGGTAATTGCTTCTTTTTTTTTTTTTTTTTTCCGCGGTATGTGAGATCCTCCGGGACCGGGGCACGAACCCGTGTCCCCTGCATCGGCAGGCGGACTCTCAACCACTGCGCCACCAGGGAAGCCCTTAATTGCTGCTTTTCACTGAGAGATGCGACAGGAAACTACAGGAGATGCTCATTTGATGTGGACGGAGCAAGGCAGGCGGCCAAGAGTGGATGCACATTTTCTTCTAATCAACTGACGATACCACTGGATTTTCATCTTCCTTCTGCAAATCACTAGATCTCATATTACCAGTCGTTTACTGGAGAATGGCTAGAATCTCTTTAAACTGACTACAAATAATTATTGCAACCTCTTTTCCTGGCTTCATTAAAGGCTTTTTCACCTGTTTTGACTTGCATAGTGACACTTTTGCAAACCTCTATGGGAGATATTTTAATTATTTAAACATTTTATGGTATATAAGAAAGAAGTGACTTAAGTAAAATTAAAAGATTTTTTTTGAGGTGGACCATGTTTTGTAAAGTCTTTTTTGAATTTGTTACAATATTGCTTCTGTTTTATGTTTTGGTTTCTTGGCAGCGAGGCATGTGGGATCTTAGCTCTCCCACCAGGGACTGAACCCGCACACCCTGCATTGGAAGGTGAAGACTTAACCAGTGGACCGCCAGGGAAGTCCCAAATTACTTGATTTTAGGTAAGTTATTATTAAAGATTATAATATCATAGTCATTTAAATATAAATTTTAATAATCCTATTTTGACTTTTTCCTACTTAATAAGTGATGTGCTATTTAATGAACTTTATCTTCATTACCTCATAAGATACATGACTTGCAGACAAATTTTTGAAAAGGCACACTGGTGTATGATTGATTTGGGAACCAAATATATAAGTTTTAAACTATATTGAATATATTCTGATATCAAAATAGAAGATAATTGTTTCCATTAATATATGTCTGGGTATCATACATTTTGAACAAAAATAATCAAGCTATGATAATTTTGTGTTTACTTATAAAACAATAAGACAAAAAGTTTTAGGTTGCAGTTTGTAAGCATTTCTCTGCAATTAATATATATTTGATTTGATTTGACTGTTTTGGTAGCTTATCAGGAGGAGTGTGAGGACACATATATTAAGGGTATGAATGACGTTTATTTCTGATAAATAAAAAGCCAAATTGTATATAATTGTCCCTACTTTTCTTTTTTTAACATTGAATTTTATACCAGACAGATATCCTAATAGGCTAATATAAAACCTACCAAATATATTAAGATATTTAAGATTTACAGAAAGTATAATTCAATAAACACCCATGTAACCACTACCCAGTTTAAGAAATAAAACATGATCAACACTATGAAAAGTATATAAGAATTTTGACCAGATGACTGCAGCTTATAACATCATATCAATGCTTCTTAAGCTTATTGTCTCACAAATCAGCTATCCATGATATGTATAAGGTAACAATCTATGACTAATTAAAACTAAAACCTCCATGGGAGCCTGCAGTGTTCACATGAGTCATAAGCGTGTTTGCTCATCTGACTGTCACTGATGGCTTTGTATACTCTTAAGAGGTCCTCAAACAGTATTATGTTCTTTAAAAATATTTATGTAATCACTTTTACTAATACTTTCTTTTTTAAATTTTAACTTTTATTGAAATATAGTTGATTTACAGTGTTGTGTCAGTTTCAGGTGTACATCAAAGTGATTTAGTTATACATGTACTAAATATATACGTATATTTTCTTTTTTCAGATTCTTTCTCATTATAGGTTATTACAAGATATTGATTATAGTTCCCTGTGCCATACAGTAGGTCCTTGTTGGTTATCTATTTTATATATATTAGTGTGTATATGTTAATCCCAGTCTCCTAACTTATTCCCCCCCTCCGCTTTCACCTTTGGCAACCATAAGTTTGGTTTCTGTCTGTGATATTTACGAATACTTTAAAAATAGAACTTGGATTTGAACCTTTACCACCCTGGACAATGTGAAACCCCTGGGACACCTTTGACTCCCAGTGATTTTGTCAAGTGGCTACTGGGAAACCCTGATCCAGGCTATGACAAATGGTAAAAAGTTAGAGACGGATGAGGAAGACGGATGAGGATCCTAGAAATACAGAGTGAATGTGATGACCACATACAAAGATCACACAAATGTGTCCATCCCAGAAGTGCGATCCCTCAAGCCCTGGGCCTCCATCACACAGCTCTCTGGGTTCTGGAAAAGACTCCAGAGTCCAGGGAGTCAGAACCCAGACATACCCATGTACACCAAAGCAGAGCTGGTCTCTGCAAAGTGTAATGTTTAATAAATGAGGCGAGAGCTTCCCTGGTGGCGCAGTGGTTGAGAGTCCACCTGCCGATGCAAGGGACACAGGTTCATGCCCCGGTCCAGGAAGATCCCGCATGCCGCGGAGCAGCTAGGCCCGTGAGCCATGGCCACTGAGCCTGCGCGTCCGGAGCCTGTGCTCCGCAAAGGGAGAGGCCACAACAGTGAGAGACCCGCATACCGAAAAATAAATAAATAAATAAATAAATAAATGAGGCAAGGTACCCACAGCTACCTCTGAAGCATGTCTGTGGAGTTTCCAAATCTCTTTGGTACCAGCCTGTGACAGAGACAAAATTTCTACCTAAAAGACCAAAAGGCCACAGATTTTAAAAAACCATGGGAAAATTTTGATCTCAAAACTGGGAATAGCTGTCTCTCCGGCGAAAATCTGTTTGTTCCTCGCTTAGGGCCCTGTTAATCATGAATCTGTGATCATAGTTCTTTAAAAACTGTTCATTAGAAAACACAGAACAATGTTCCGTTCTTTCAGATCAACCATGAAGGCTCCTGCAGAATTCATTGTGTGCAGTAATCTCCCTCCTTCCCCCACCTTTCCTGCCTTCTGTTCCTTGTGCCTCATTTTACCCCTACCTTTTTAAAACTTACTCTGTCCTGATGTGCTGTATATTGTGTCTAACCCTTGAAAGCCCTTTTGGAGAATATAAACAAAGTTCCCAGCTGATAAAGACGAAAAGAACTTAGAGATAACCCCATTCTATCCTCCATATTTAAAGGTGGGCTAGAATTTTGGAATCCCAAATGTAGCATATTGGTCTTTCCTTAATACCTGATTACCTCCTGTGACACTGGGTTTTCTTGTCTCTCCTCCACCCAAGGGATGTCGCTAGATGTTTCTCCCTACCTGAGAGAATAAGAAATTTAGGAAATTCTGCCTTCTACATCTTGCTTTGGAGGGACAGAAGAAAATTCTGAGAAACCTGCAGTAAGTAGATCAATTTTTGTTTAAACCACATCTGTCAAATATATCTGATCATAAATAAAAACTTTTCTTTCTTTTCTTTTCTAGGAGTACCGTGGAGAGCTGCACCCCTTAACACACCTCAGAACATGCTTTGGGGAGGTCAGGATTAAGGCAAGGCAAGGCTGCTATCTAACTCCCCATGGCAGGTGACAGAGAGGAACGGTCAAACGTCCAAGTCATTGACACACCAGACTGAATAGTGGCTTCTCTCAATGTTGTCAAGTCCAGCAACACTGCTGCCCTCAGAGCCACCATCCGTCAAGGTACAGGACCTAGTGAAAAAGTGCAGAAGAAGAGGGATGGCAACCACCCTTGGCCTTTGCCCCAGTGCTGCTGAGTGATGCTGTGCAGTACAGCTCACCTGAGAGCCCCGGGGGGCGGGGCCTGGAAGCCTGGGTTTCCCATGCAGCATTAATCCGTACCCACTTTGAATTATGGAAGGACAGTGGTTACAAATCCTTCTTCCACTGACATAAACACCAAGAGACAGAGGGTGTACAGCTCCAAACCCAGCAATGTCACACATCGTGTGTACCTCTGCAGACTGGCAGGTGTGTTTATAGACCCCAGAGGGATGTGACAGTTCAGCAAGATCTGCTGTGGCACAGTGGCCACCTTGGGGCGGGCACACGGAACCCTAAGGCCAAGACTCCAGCACAGGTGGCACTGCTGCTGTGTTCTCTGCCCTCTCCGCCTGTGGGACTTTGGACAAGTTACTCACCCTCTCTGAGCTTCAGCTTCCTTTTCAGTAAAATGGGAATAATCATAATAGTAGTAGTAGAGCAGTCTGGTGGATTAAATGATTTAATATTTGCAAAGTGCTGCCACCAGTGCTTGCCTCACTGTACATGCAATATGTGTTGGTTAAATAGGATAGTACCATTGTGTTTACTCCAATTTCCCTCTATTGGTATATGTCTCCTTTCGTAATAGACAAAGATGACACACAACATCGGTGAAAACAAGACCGTCGCGCTCCTCGTTTTGAGACAGCCAGGCCTGACTAATTACAAGGATACAAATGAGGCCAGGCTTGGCAGTGCTGCTTCCAGAGGCGCACATGCTGACTTTCTGGCGGGCTGGGGTAGCCTGTGATGGAGAGCCTGGCTGTTACTTGCACACACTAATGATCAGGCCTCGTGCACAGTTACCAGAGATTCCAGCAGAACGGAAATATGGAGACAGAACAAGAGGCAGGGCTGCCAGAATCACAGGTGGGCCAGCAACTGCCCTGCAAACTGCGTCTCTCAGGGCTCTCCTGTCCTGCTTCACGGGCAGCGCCTCCCAGGAGCCCCTGGCAGGAGCAGTAGGGGCTGGTCCTGCCTCTGCCTCACCTCCCTTCATAGTCCGTACCTCAGTTGTTAAAAATAATAAAATAAAACTAGCTTTAAAACAGACAAAATAAATGTGCCCAAAAGATTGGCACAATAGAGGGAAATAGTTCGGTAAATCTTGATTAATTTTTCTTGATGTCATTGGTATTTACTTGAAACTAGCATCATATAAATATATTTTATATATTTTTAAAAGGTTAATAAATATATATTTATAAAGATTGTCAAATATGTCTTAAGGAAATGTACATTTCTTGAAAAGAAAAAACAAAGCAGGTAATGTACATGAATAATGTCCTAAGTTGTAGAATAAAAGATCTTCATTAGGTGTGTAAGACTAATCCTTATATAAGTTACATAAAAAGCTGAGACTGGTTTGCTATCATCTAATAGCTGACTGTATACTGACGTCATCATAACTGTGATTTTAGAAATGTCAGAATTTATATCATATAGTTCTTGTAAAAAGAGATGCAGGGAGATCTCACAAATACCAGCCAAGATTGGGGAATATGACACATCTCTCTCTGAGCATAAGGACAGGGGCTGGTGAACTTGGCTTGGGGTGGCTGGGCACACTTGCTCTCAGGGCTCCCCTGGATCAGCTCACGTGCTGTGGCTGTGAACATGGCAGCCTGCAGCCTGGCAACACCTTTATCTGCTCTGGTGAGAAACACAAATGCACACACACACACACACACACACACACACACCCCGAGTCCCAGACACCTGGCGCTGTGCTCAGGGAAGTGGCGGAGTGGGATAAACGCAGAGCTTTTAAGAAGCACAAACCCCAGGCCACTGCAGGGTTTGCACACTGCTTTGAACCTTGGCTTTTACAGTTGTTGCCTTTAAAGTTCTGGAACATTCTGAGCATGGCGCCCTCTCACACTGTCTCTGGCGGGGCACTTCTTACCCCAAGGCACATCTTTTAATGTGTCTTTTTTTTCTCTTATCTCAGGCAGCTCCCACTTGTTTCTGTGAATCATCCGATGACATGCACGGGTTATTTTTCGTTGATACCGACACCTGAATGCTTATATGTAGGGAGCAATCTCAAAGCAGGTCTAGTGCGTTTAGAACGTATCTCTCACCTTTCATGATTTTAATTTTTGTTACTGCGGTATTGCGGCAGGCAGGCTGCTCTCTTAAGGACTTTTTCTGTGTGAGACATGCATAATGCAACAGTGAAGCAAACAATTACTTCAAGGAAAACGGTCTCCCCAAATTATGACTTGCATCGACAGTCATGGAGGCTATTAGAATATATTTTTTAAAAAAGCTCTAAGCTGATCCACTGCTTAGGATTTTGAGATTCCCTGCTGCTCTGCGATGTTTCCATTCTGTATGCACAGCACAGATTCCTGCCAAGCCTATTCCAGTGAATAAACAATGTCTTCTCTGTCAGAACAGAGAATGAATAGTATCACAAAATTCTCCTCTAATGTACCGCCTCCACTTTCCCGAACCAACCCCTTCAGAAGAGAACAGGCAGGATGAAGACTGGGGAGGAGAACATTCTTCTCCCCCTGCCAATCTGGAACTGCATTCTGGCCAGCTCAGGACCAAGTACTGTCAACTCTATATCAACTGCTAAACAGAGAAAGTTGACAAGTGTATTTTCTTTGAAATTGGATGGTAGATTTTTGCATTTCTGTGTGTGAGTGCACACAAATATCTTTCTCGAAGGAAGGAGGCAGTTCATCCACTATAACTTCAGGGCCTGGTGAAAACAGCTTTTAGCTACAGACTGAGCAGCAACAGGGGAACTTCATAAAAATGACACAGCATTTTGTGTTAAAATATTGACAGCTAATTCATGAGTGATGGAGCTGACTAGGAATGCAGCTGCTTCTGTGAAGATCTTTATTCTCGCCAAGCTCACGATTCATAAAGAAAATGCCTGGAGTTACTTCTCTGAAACATCCAGTATGATGCTGACAGATTTCTCTTTGGTGTCTCTGTCTCATATTTATTCTCTCTCTGTCTCTGTCTCTCTGTCTCATACACACATACACACACACACACACACACACACACACACACCTTCCCCTTCCCCCAAAAGAGGCATCGCGAATATAATGTTCCAAAAAAGGACATCATTCATGAAGCATTTATCAACAGCCAATGAAAGATTTACTTAGTAGGTATTTTCATAAAAGAAGAACACAGATTTCTTTTAAACTCTCCCATATTCGTAAGTCTCAGTTGGTGTAAAATACTACGATTCAGGTTTTTTCCCCCTTGTGATGTGAATACAACATATATCTTATTTTAACCCCTAAAAGGAATTTCCCAACTCTTTCCTCATAAAAGAGAAATGCTATTTTTACAATTAGACCACACTGCCTTTTGTTTTCATGAATATCTGAGAGACACTGACACGAAGAAAAAAATACAGATTCCCCTTTCTCCCCTTTTTCCCACACATTTTGAGTCCAGCTCAGTGGGCTCCCAGATTCTGACGGCATTCTCCTGGTAACACATTTAGAAGAGACTGCAGGATATCCCAACAGTGCTATTTTCTTCCCTCCGGCTCCCTCTCCTTCTTTCTCTCCTATCACTCTAGGTTTGTACCAGACTAAACAATTAAGCCTTTGTGCATTACCGCTGCAATCTGCAAATCCTAATGATGTGCCCCCATCACTGGTACAATGGTAATATTTACCTTGAAGAAAGGTTTGTCCAAATAAGTATTCAAAATGCTGGCAATGTATTCCCTTTGAAACGTTGTGGTGGTGAATGTTCTCCCTTCCTTCTTGGCCTATAACCAAAGAGAAAAAAGTTAGGGGAAAAAAAAACAAAAAACAGATGGATAGAGACTGTGACAGATACTGGTCCAGTTCACTGTAAAAATGCTGGCACATTTATGCCAAACACTGAACAAAGCAAACTACAAAGTAGAGGAAAAACTACACATAGTAGTGAATGAATAAAAAAATTTCTCCGAAATAGCAGCCAAGTCAATGTCTAATCAAATACACATCAATTTACTTGCTCTTTCCCTATTTTTCCTAGTTTTATGACAAAGAAATCTATGTGTTATTGTAGTGATACTAAAATTCAAATAACTGTTGTCTGAATTTGAGAATAAAACAAGTGATTTATCTGAAAAGAGTACGCTTCGAGGTAAGGTAAGCTGTGATTTAATTGTGAAAATGTCTTACGAACAACAGTATCGTTGATGCAGCATGAACAGTGTGGCCCGAATGGCACACCGATCTAATCCTGAGTGGTTCCTTCATCCGTTCCACTGTGGAAATGGGGAAGATGTGCGGGAATAGAGGAGACCACAGGAATGACTTCAGTTGATCGCCCATCTGTTTTTCTGCTCTGTGTCTGGTGCCCTGCTTTTTCTCCATCCCCCTCTCCTCTCCAATTCTCTTCCCATCCTCTAATCTACATCTCCTGTATGAACCTCTCTTATACATAAGATACCATGAAAAGTACAGTGACGAAGGGAGAAGGGCAGAAGGATGAAATGAATAAATAAATGAATCTACAAGGAGAATATCCTGGATGTTGTCTAAGATTCAGAACCATGCAGTATTTTACAGACTGAGATATTAATTCCTGATTTACAATATAAAAAACTGAATAGAACACCAGCCTTCTAGATTTGCATCTAGTGATATTCTTTTATTAGGACCACATATGATCTCTTAGACTGAGTGTTGCTTTCTTCCATAGCAGAATCAGCAGATTATTTATATTATCTTTAGGTACATCAATTGTTTCCCTGACAGTTACCAAGTGAGACATGGCCACCTTTTGTTTGCCACTGCATTCAGCGACATTATTATTTTCCTTTAAAAAAATAAGTCTAAAAAGATTAGAACAAGACACATAGTCACGGGCAGTCTTTCTCCAACTCGACTCCGAGTCTTTGTCAGTCATGCAAACTAAGAGAGCAGGGTTTCTCTGGGTGAAGGGCTTGACAGACAAGAGCCCTTCTCAAGCCATCTTTCTGTCTTTCATTAGATTTCAAATCAAACCTCCTCCTGAACTCCTGCCATACAGATATATTTAGATGTGGATTCCAAACCTCTCCACTTCCCCATGTTATCATTGTCAATCCCAGAGAACTCTCTTGAATTCGTTAGAGATGTGAGAAAGATATACTATCTAAAGCAAATTGCTACAGTAAAAAAATAAAATGAAAAGGATAAACATTTTTCTTAAAATGCCAAATCTTATTAATATGTATGGGAAATAATATGTTTGCACATACTATCTGTATTACTAGACAGGAGTAAAGAGTCTGATTTTAAAACTGAACATATTATTTGACAGCTAATTTAATAACATAAAAGTGGTGCATAATTTTGCATTTTCAGAACATGAATTTCGCGAGTTATGTTTTTATTCCAAGGAAACAAGGTAATCAAGACAGTGTGGTACCAGCATAGGGTAGACATCTAGATCAGTGGAAGAGAATTCAGCACCCAAAAATAAACCCATATATCTATGGCCAATTGATTTTTTGACAAAGGTGCCAAGACTATTCAATGGGGAAAGAATAGTCTTTTCAGCAAAGGATTATGGGGCAACTGATAGCCAAAGAATGGAGTTGGATCCTCAGCTCAGACTGTATGAAAAAGTTAACTCAAACATGAATCAAATGCCTAAATTTAAGAACTAAAACTACAAAACTCTTAGAAGAAGACATAGGGGTAAATCTTCGTAAGTTCAGATTTGGCACTGGTGTTTTAGATGTAATACTTTCAAAAGCACAAGTAACAAAAGAAAAATAGGTAATTTAAGTTTCATCAAAATTAAAAACATTTTTATGTTTTAAAGGATACTATCAAGAAGGTGAAAAGACAACCCAAGGAATGAAAAAATACAGGTGTAAATCGTATCTGATACAGGACTTTTATCTAGAATATGCAAGGAACTCTTATAACTCAATAATGGAAAGACAACGCAACCAAAAACAGGCAAAAGATTTGAATAGACATTTCGCCAAATAAGCACATGAAAAGATGCCTCATCAAGGAAATGCAAATCAAAACCACAATGAGATATCACTTCATACCCACTAGGATGACTATAATTGACAAATCTAAGATAGTAGCAAGTGTTGGCGAGGATGTGGAGAAATCAGAACACTCGTACCTGGCTGATGGGGATGTAAAATGGTACAGCCACTTTGAAAACAGCCTGGTTGTTCCTCAAAAAGTGAAACATCGAGTGATTTTACCCAGTAATTCCACTCCTAGGTATATACCAAGAGAAATGAAAACATTAAGTCCACACAAAACTTGTATGTGGATGTT
Organism: Neophocaena asiaeorientalis asiaeorientalis; assembly: GCF_003031525.2. Taxonomy (NCBI): domain Eukaryota; kingdom Metazoa; phylum Chordata; class Mammalia; order Artiodactyla; family Phocoenidae; genus Neophocaena; species Neophocaena asiaeorientalis. The sequence goes on along the minus strand of NW_020172369.1, from coordinate 5,054,557 downwards.
CATAGCAGCATTCTCCATAATAGCCCCAGAATGGAAACAGTAGCAATGTCCATGAACTGGTGAATGAATAAACACAGCATAGTATATCCATATGAAAGAATATTGTTTGACCATAAAATGAAATGAAGTACCGACACATGCTAAAACACAGCCGAACTTCGAAAACATGCTAAGTGAAATGTCAGTCACAAAAAAAACCCACATATTATCTGATTCCATTTACATGAAATGTCCAAAATGGGCAAATATATAGGTTGCTTAGGGCTGGGGAATGATCGTCATGCAGATGATAGCTAAGAGTTGTGTGCTTCCTCTTTGGTGTAACTCGAATGTTCTAAAATTGATTGTGGTGATAGCTGCACAGCTCTGTGAATATACTAAAAACCACTAAATTGTACACTTTAAGTGGGATGTGAATTATATCCCAATAAAGGTGTTACCAAAACAATATTCTAAGGAATGTGGACATTACAATGTCAGTCATTTTCTAGATCAATCTGAAATAAGTATGGCAAACCCAAGTATAATTGTAGCTGGAATCACTGGAGTTGCTGTACTGAGGAAGGGTCTCCTGGCTCCACTGAAAACTATCATAGTCTGACTGAGACAACCTGAGTATAATTCTGCATGGACCAATATTCCTTCAGGTCCTCTCTCATCCTCATGACTATCTCTGAGTGTGGACAGCAGTTAATTACTGCAAACGATGATTGAGCCAATCAAGTAGCAATCCTATGCTTTCAATGCTGATTTCTTTTCCCACTGAATGGAAGTTTGGACTTCTGAAACCAGGTATCTAATCAAATGTGACTGGCCCCCTACCCTGCATACACTAAGTCACTAGTAGAAGGCCAATCTTAGCACTGCTTCTTCTATACCGATTTCACTGACAGTTCTCATGAGGACTCTTACTAGCTTCTTAACATGGATGATGTCATTCATAAGAGCCTCCAACAAACAAACTCCAGTAATTCATGATGCTTCTTGCCTACTAACCTGAAGGCTTGTTCTGGCTAAAGCCTCTCAGAGGATCTGAAATAGAATTCTATTTCTGGGCCACTGAGACTATGCACCTGACAGATGGCATGGGCCCAAGCCCCAGCTGCCATTGCTGAGGGGAAGTTTAGGGGGAGGAGCATTTCTTCAAAACTATGCCCTACAGTCCCTCCTAAGGAAGTAGTGATGACATTGACAGCAAACCTCCCTGCTATCTGTGTAGATAAATACTGGGAGCTGGTAGCACAGACTTAAGAAACATGAATCCAAATTCATGTTTGAGAGGCTAGACATCTACTCAGTAGGAGACTAGACTCAAGGAGCTCAATGAGTAATTCTTAAATTTAAAAGAAATTTAAAGGTGAGCTATAAATCAACATCACTTGATACTTGAACCCTTTCTACAATGTCTGGAACATCCAGTTCATGAGTGCAATGTCAAAAATACTTGGCTAAATGTAGCAGTTAAAAGTACTGAGTGATGAATGAATCACAGTGCCTAAGATATAATAATCACTCAATATTTATTCGCTGATTGAGTAACTTTTAAAAAATCAGAGCAGACGCGAGGATATTGCTACAATAAAGCCACTCTCAGTTGCGGTCCCTGAAGACAGAGAAAGGAGTAGGATTGCAGGTCACTCATGATAGACATATTACCATGGCAATATATCATGCGTGCAAATGCCAGCCAAGTAAATACTATCCTTATCCAGGCTGTAGTGGAAATAAACCAATAAACGAAACTTAGACCTGCTATTCCAGCCTATGCCAGATTCCCTCCCATAAGGAAAGGCTCCCAGAAGGAATCCCTTTCTACCTCTTGGAAGCACTGCTAGGTTTGAGCTAGCAGTAAGGAAGGCTTAGTGGCTGCAACCTTAGTTGGCGTCCTGGTTCTGATATCCAGGGCTATGCAGAACAAGTCCAGTACTTTCCCTATATGGCAACCTTTGAAATACCTGAAGATACGTATTTAAAGAGGTCCCTCTTCTGCTGCCTTTTAGTGTCCCCTTCTCCATTTCAAAGAGTATAGTTTTGAGTACCACCTACTATGACTCAAAAGAGCACAAAGGCTATATGGAGAAGGGAGATGAGTCCTGGCCAGGCCTGCTCAGGAGAGCAGAGCATGCTGAGAGCCCAATCCAGCTCCAAAGCCCAATCTAGGGACCAAACACAACATCCAATGGACAAGGCAACCTTGATCTGATTTAGGAAATAGTCCTTATCTGGGTTTTGGTGATGGTTGGTAGGGGAATTCTCAGGGCCCAGCTATCATAGGGAGGGCAGAGCTATCACCAGGGAGCAAAAAGCTGGGCAAGTCAGGAAGGTGGTCCACTACTGTCCTGGAGGTCCAGTCATAGCTACAGAATCTGGCCACGGGGCAGGATCCCTGGGTAAGAGGCACACTTCTCTAGAAGACCTCCTGGCGAGACCGAGATAGACCGTGGTACCCAAAGTAGACACTGAGTCCCAGACACGTAATACACAGGAAGACAAAGAGCTGAAACTTGGAAGGTCAAGGAGTGAGTCTCAGGGCAATACCATTCTCAGCATGGGAGATCAAAATTCAACAAACATACTCAGACAAGCATTGAGCAAGATGATTATGGGCGAGGCACAGAGAGAACATGACGACTGGTATGCCCTGCAGCACTGCGGGTTTAAGGATTAAACATCTTAGTATTTCCTGCTTTAGTGAGAACTGAATTCAGATCTGGGGAGGGCGAGACAGTGCATGCAAGAGGACCAAGTGGGGAGGAAACAGGGAAGGTAGGAGGAGACATGCTGGGGGCTGACACTTTCATTTGCTGGTGTTCTCTTCTAAATGACTAAGCTTGAAGGCAGTTCTCCAGATGAAGTAACACTGCATCCGGGAAGAGGAGCTTGTACTTGAGTCAGTTCAGATGCTACACTTTTATTTAGAAAGCCTAAGATCACCGAAGCTTTTCTCACCAGCTACATTATACTGTGGGCATCTATGAATCTTTTACTTGATTCACACAAAACCTAAATTTGTTTCATCTATGATGCTGCTAAGCCACATCTCTCTTTACTGCCTTTTTGCAATTTAATTGGTGGTGGTGGTGAGCTGCTCTTGTCACCCCTGTTCCATGTCTGCGTCTTAGATGTGGGTCATTGCATTAAATGTCAAGTTGTTATCGAATTCTGTTTCCTTCATTTGTTATTACATTAGCCACCTCTCCCAGTTTGCGGCCACGCACTTATAGTGTTTTACCCAAATGAGTCCTCATGTTGACTAGAATAGGATTAGGTTCAAATACCAGAAACCTTTTTCCAGGAAGAAAGCGATTTATTAATCAGTTCCCTCTGGACATACTTACCAAACCAGTTATTAATCGAGCTCATTATACACACCCCCTATTTGTCCAAATGTTAAATGTTAGCAATGTGATACCCTCTGGTTAAAAAAAATCAAATATATCTCTAAACAAGTATATGCTATTTGTTATTAATCCTTCTGAATTCTATGATGGGTTTCATAAATTGTCAGTATAACAGAGATCAACCTCAAAGCAAAGACATATACTTCCATTAAAATTTCAATATTCAGCCTTTGACAGTAATTGTCCAAGAAAACTACATACTAAATATGCATAATGGTACAGCAATGAAAGGAGTAGCTGAGGACAATGTATATGGGCTAAGGTATACTGTGCAGTATCGGAAAACATAACTTATGACGCTTCCTTCTCCTACATTCTTATTTCCCTCGGGCTGCACTTCTCTTGCTAAGCTCCCCCATGTTTTCTGGCCATTTTTTCTTGCTGGTTCTCCCAGCTGTGTCTCTCATCTTTTCCACCCAGCCCCCCACCCCCCAGCTGCTTTAGCTCACACTTCAGCCTTCCTGGTATTTACTGTGTTAACAGTTCTAGTCATCACACCATCTGATGTCTCCTGCTTCATTTTTCACACAATCTAACAGCTGAAATCCCTGATGTATGCAAAGCAGTCCATTAAGAAAAGAGTTTTCCTTATCGAGAATAAAAAAAATGGAAAAGGCAGGAAAGGGTAGTTCACAGAGGTGCCAAAGAGAGGCCACTATGTAGATAAGATGAAGGAAAAAAAAGACTTTTTTTAAGCCTCAAAAAGATTATGACACTGGGAAATTTAAAAATCCCCTTCAACAGTGTGGTTTAATGAAAATAATCCCCTTTCCAAGAAGAATATATTCTAGGGAACGGATGATAAAAATCCTTAAACACGTATCCTTATACTATCTACAATATACAGAACCCAGGTAAGCACTGACACAGTTATAATACATATACTAAGCTATTAACAAATGACATTTTCTTAGCAAAGCCTTCTTTTTGTTAGTATGTTACATGGAAAGAGGCTTAAAATGACACCTTCTACTATAAGCCTTATCTGTAAGCCTGCATTCCAAGTGAACAAGGCTTGGGCATGAATTCCTTGCAGTTTCAATATTAACAGAGAAAAAATCAAAATGACCAAAGCGCTCAACAGGAAAAAAAAATCCTTTCTTAATGGCAAAAAATAGAATAGCTTACAATATGCAAATTTAATGTATTTAAGGAAAATTGCGTGCTTTTCGGATATCGGAACAAAAAGCAAGGTAGCATAAACACTAACATTAAAAAGATTAGTTTTGGGGGCTTCCCTGGTGGCGCATCGGTTGAAAGTCCGCCTGCCGGTGCGGGGGGCGCGGGTTCGTGCCCTGGTCCGGGAGGATCCCGCATGCCGCGGAGCGGCTGGGCCCGTGGGCCATGGCCGCTGAGCTTGCGCGTCCGGAGCCTGTGCTCCGCAACGGGAGAAGCCACAGCAGTGGGAGGCCCGCGTACCGCAAATAAAAAGAAAAAAAGATTAGCTTCGGAACTTAAATGTTGCTGCAGTGAACGGAAAATAAATTGACTCCTCTAATTACTAGTTTATGAATTGGAAGTAAAAAAAAAAAAGTATTTAAAACATCCTCCTTTAGGCAAAGTAAATAAACAGGGAATAATAACCAGGGCAACCAAAGAGGTCATTCATTCATTCATTTCCTTATTCACCTTTCAATGATATTTCCTTGCTTAAAAAAACCAAAAGGTAAATATTACTCCATTCCCTTTCATTCCGTGTATCTGAAAACCTGTCTTTTGGACTGGGACTTAAGTTGCCATATATTGAGTCTATAGCTTTGGCTTGTTTTTGCCGAAAGACAGATACTTAACTGGGTAGCCACCAGGCCTACTGCCTTTGTTTATCACAGAGCCTCAGATCAGCCTTCAGGCATTTCCCCCATGAGCGGTAACTACCAGTTTCGGGACCACCCAAGGGGTAGTGAAGTTAGAGGGTTGCAGTACGCGGGCCTCTCACTGTTGTGGCCTCTCCCGTTGCGGAGCACAGGCTCCGGATGCGCAGGCTCAGCGGCCATGGCTCACGGGCCCAGCCGCTCCGCGGCATGTGGGATCTTCCCGGACCGGGGCACGAACCTGTGTCCCCTGCATCGGCAGGCGGACTCTCAACCACTGTGCCACAGGGAAGCCCTGATCACTGATCTTTTCCAGAAGAAGTTGTGCAAATGGGTATATATGTGTGTGGTGGTGGGCAGACAGGGGGCTGCAAGGAAACTTCCTCTTGCATAGGAAGCTGAGGAAGGAAACTTGAAGTTTGTCCATGTACACTTTCAAGATCCAAAATTCATAGAAAGATACTGTTAGGAGTCCCAGCCACAGAGTAATTCAAGACAGAAGGGGCCCTTCCCTCTGTTCTTAAGGTTCTGAAGAACTGGCTGTGTTGTTTGTGTTGACCTGAGGCAATGGCTCTGCTGGTGGGGTCAGCGAACGGGTTGCACTTTGGCTCCGGTTATTTCCCCCATTATTGAAAAACTGTTGTCTATAAAGTCTCTGAGTTTCAGAGGGGTGTGTGAGGATGTGATGGGGTAGGTTGGCATTTTGTAGATGGAGCATATGGGACAAAGTAACTTTATGGTGACCCCTTCCTCTCCATATATGTATATATAGAGATTATATGTCTATATCCGTCTCTTTCTCTCTCTCTACATATACATGTGTGTGCATACAGAGAATACATATTTAATATGTAAGTAGTGAGAGAATACACACACACACACACACACACACACACACTTGACCACTTCAATCTTAGACTTTCAACACTGCCTGCAGACACCACACCAGATCTGTACCATTGAAAGGATACCTATGTGGCCATTCTCTTAAGACCTAGGGTTAGTTTTATGAGATGCTATCGTATGTATGACATTTCAATCGTTTATCTGATGGAAAATAACTATTAGATGACCTAAGTTGAGCTTTAGAGAAATTCTGAGCCACTTAGTGAGATGTAATGCTCAGTATCCAGAGAAAGTCAATGGAATGGAAATAATGCATAAACTAATGTATGGATGCTAGCAAGAGCTTCAAGATAGCCAATGCTCCGCAAATGTCAGCTCTATTATGACCTGTACGCAATGGTATATTCAACAGAACTGAAGGTATCGTGATGGACTCTCGTCTACTAAGCTCATCTCTGCGGGGAGGCTACACTTAGATACTGTACAATAGGTGTGTGTATAAGTTGCCTGTATGTGACCATTTCGTGTCTGTTATAGGTTGAATTGTATCCTCCCCAAATTCATATGTTGAAGTCTTAATCCCCAGTACCTCAGAATGTGACCTTCTTTGGAAACAGGGTCATTACAGATATGATTGGTTGAGAGGAAGTCTTACTGCAGTAGGGTGGGCCGCTGATCTAATATGATTGGGTCCTTATAAAAAGGGGAAATTTGAGAGGTGCACACAGGAAGAATGCCCTGGGAAGATAGGAGTTACACTGCCACAAGCCAAGGATGTGCCAACAGCTAGGAGAGAGGTCTTGCAACAGGTCCTGCCCTAGTACCTTCAGAAGGGGAAATGGCCCTGCTGACACCTTGATCGTGGACTTCTAGCTTGTGGCACTTAAATTTCTGATGTTTAAGCTACCCAGTCTGTGGTACTTTATTATGGCAATCCTAGGAAATTAATACAGAGCCAGTACATGAAAAAATGGTCATTTTCTAATATTGCAGTCCTAAGTTAAAGGAATAGAGGTGATATAAAATAGATAATCAACAAGGACCTACCATATAGCACAGGGAACTATATTCAGTATTTTATAGTAACCTATAAGGGAAAAGAATCTGAAAAAGAATATATATATATATATATATATATATATTCTTTTATATATATATATATATATATACACATATATATGTGTGTGTGTATATATATATGAAACTGAATCACTTTGCTGTGATTACACTTTGCTGCATTTACACAACGTTGTAAATCAATTATACTTCAATAAAACATTTTTTAAAATTTAAAAAAGGAATAGAGATGAGGGTGAGCAAGGTAGCACTCATCACTTTACACATCTCATATCAAGAAAATTTACATATCAACCCAGCTGTTACAATGGAGTTATTTCTTAATTATATGAATTCAAGTAAACATTGAAATAACAGGTTCACATAATTCATATTACAACTTCAAAGAAGGAATTTGTATTTTTTTTTTTTTTTTTTTTTTTTTTTTCGCGGGCCTCTCATAGCGGCCATGGCCCACGGGCCCAGCCGCTGCGCGGCACGTGGGATCCTCCCGGACCGGGGCACGAACCCGCGTCCCCTGCGTCGGCAGGCGGACTCTCAACCACTGCGCCACCAGGGAAGCCCAGGAATTTGTATTTTTAAACATTCTTGTCGATAAGACTGAGGGACTAATTACCTAAACATCATAAAGCAGAATTAAAGAGAAAACTTTCAATCATTTCTTTAATCTTGAGGAAAGTTTTGAGAGGATTCCCTAAGAATTTGACCAAAATTTCTAGGGAATTTTTTTTTGCTTTATTGGGACATCTATTTAGATTGAATTATTTATATATTTATATAAGTATTTATATATTTATTTTCTTTGCTCCTCTTAGTTAATTCATGTTTTCCCTTGAATTCATCCTTAAAAGTCTGCCCTGCTCTACTGTTTAGCACTTGCGCATATTTCAGAGTTGGATTAATGTAATTTTAGAGTTAAAAGAAACTCTGCAATATTTCAGCTCATTAATTTTAGCAACAAGGAAGCCAATGCCCAGCTGTGATCACACAGCTCATCAAGGTAGAGGACGGAACAGAACGTGGCCACTTTTCATTACTTCCAGATCTATGGCCCTGGCTTCACCAGGTTTCACGGATGCTACCTGTGTGTGCTTCCCTAATCAGATAATCTGGCTTCAGGGTTGGTGCCTTTTATGTTTTTTTTTAAATCTCATCCAAAGATTCTCTTGCAATGCCACATCCAGAGCAGGCATACCAAAATGCCTGTTTAAATATGGATTATTGATGATATAGCTAAGTTTCTGTATGAAGATACTAGCAACTGATCATACATGACTGCTCTTCAGTATACTGTTATCTTTTAAGAAGTCTCTTCAATTTATTTACTATCTAGAATATATTTTCTCTAACCTGACCATAGAACTAATCGGCATTATATATAACCCAGGTTTCATCTTCTTAGCTGTTTTGATATCCAGGCTAATGGCATTTTAAGTGAGATGTGAAATCTGGGCTTTGTTACTGTGGCCCTTTGTCTGGGTGTCTGGTCAAAGAAGTCAGTCCATCTACTTGGTTAAGTAAGGTGGGAAGAGGAAAGAGAAGAAGGAAATAAAAGAAAAGCAGAAATGACAAATGAGCTTTAAAGATTCTGAACTCCCTTAGACAAAGACATGATTTCTAATACTACAGTTGGTAAAAATCACCAGACAACAAAGGCTTCAGGAGGTAACATGGCTGTATCGTCACATACAAAATGGAAACAGCTGAGAGCAGTTTCCATATCAATCTGCCCAAATGGAGATAAGTGGTTTCTTCCACAAGCCTAGATAAAAGAAGAAACAAAAACACCCTCCAAATCTAACTGTGAGAGAGAGAAATGAGAAATATAGTAGCAGCTTCCTCACAGCAGAAGTACGTGTTTTTGGTCTGCCATCAACAGGTGTTGCCATGGTAACTATCCTGTAGTTAAGAAGTAGTAGAAGTATAAAAAACCACAATGAAGGGGAAAATAAGAAAAGTGTGCTGTAGTAAAACTAACCTCAGACCTCACAGAATGAGCAGCAGAGACTCGCTCTTCCATTCGCCAGGTCTCTGTGTTGCTGGAAAAGGGCTCAGCCCAAGAGCATGGTCCTTGGAAGACCCAGGGAACTCTCAGGGGAGCTGTTGTGTCCCTCAATGTATCTTAGGTGCTAATTTACATCCCCACTCCCACAGGTACATTTTAGCTTTTTGATGTCTTTGTGGGAAAGGTTACAGTTTTGTAACGTTGTGTCTGGAAACCACTAGAAAGGGAACATATATCAGTGAACAATTTCCTTATTGTCCTTCTACTTCTCACAGGTAGTGTGTTTAGTAACGATTTCTCTGTGTTCTCTCTCCATATGGAGAAGCCAGGGTTTGCATGCAATGAATTAGTGCGATAATAACAGCTATTTCTTGCTTTGAACAACTATAGCCAGTATTTGCAGCCCTGGAACCAAGAAATACCTCAGAGCCTGGCTAGGATTCGAAGACCATTTCCATGGTCCTTCCTTCATTACTCACAGCTAGTGATAGTATCCCATACTTTTTTCATCCCAAATATACTAGCATCACGAATGATGAAATAATCATCATTCTGCATTTTTATTTTGTAAGTTATTGCTGATGACCCCATGAAAGGGCACAACCTATCCCCTTTATTTACCCAGTTTTTTGCTGTTGCTCAAATGACCACTCCATTTGATAAATAAATAACACGGATGCATACAGTGTGCTAACTTCTGTGATGCTTTAAAGTTAGGACAGCTGATGAAACAAGTTTTTGAAGGCTAACATCTGAACGGTTTAGCCTGAGAGACAAATCTGTGTGGTACCAAGGATACTCTGTTGAGACCAAGCAGGCGTCAGAATGCTGTGGAAAATAAAACAGCTGCGGTGTGAGCAGAGATGGCTCTGGGACCTGACTTTACTTCCCACGTCCATTTCTGGAACTCAGGGTCCCGTTCCTTAAAGAGATGGAAGCTCCACCTCCTTCAAAGGGTTCACGTGAGACTCAAATGAAATAATGCTGATGAAAGCATTACTTTGTTCATAAACATTAAACACTAGGCCAATGAAAGCTGATGTTGGAAATATGATTGTCACTTGTTTTTCAAACTTTCTGCTATGTTGGTATTACCTGGTTCACATTTTTGAGGATAAGTGGGCCACGAAATTTTCACACGATGTTTCTGGCAGAAAATCTTTTGCGTTGTTATCGGTTGGAGGCACTTACCTGATCTGGATGTCACTGTATTCTATTATTTCCTGTTCTTTCGACTTTTTGTTCTCAGGCTGGCAGATTTGTATCAGGGGGTGCATGTGTGTGTGTGCCTGTGCGTGTGTAAATGAGGACAAGCAGTAAGGGAGGGAGGAGAGAAAGGAAGGGAAAATGAGAGGAATAAATGAGTTAACAAAGCGGGAAAGAGCTTTCTTTCCCATTCCGCAGATACGTAGCCATCCCTGATGGTGTTTGTTACTGTATTTGCAATCTGTAGATCACTAGGCATATGTTCCTGGTGGCCTTACGCACTCTTCAGGAGAAGCAGTTCTGGGGACGACACTGATGTCTGCCACTGAGTCTCCTCTCATGATGCTCTGTTTCTCCATTTTCAGGCCAAAGGGCTTTGCCAATTGTAGTTCAAGACGCTTAAATCCTTCTGTTTCTCAAACTAAAACCCCTCGATCTCTTTTACAATAAGATACACACCTTCTGTCTCCCTTGTGTGCTTGTTTTATTAAAGAACAGCTCCCGCTTTAAAATGCTGTCCTCGGGGCTTCCCTGGTGGCGCAGTGGTTGAGAGTCCGCCTGCCGATGCAGGGGACGCGGGTTCGTGCCCCGGTCCGGGAAGATCCCACATGCCGCGGAGCGGCTGGGCCCGTGAGCCATGGCCGCTGAGCCTGCACGTCCGGAGCCTGTGCTCCGCAACGGGAGAGGCCGCAACAGTGAGAGGCCCGCGTACCACACACACACAAAAAAATGTTGTCCTCTTACTTCTGAGTGTTTTGAATTCATGGACCCCACTTTATCCCTTCCATTCTGTCTCCTACTTTCCCCCTTAAAGCCTGCTGTTCATCACATTCAACTGCTGGCCAAGTCCCATGGATTCTACCTCCTTACAGTTTTGTTATAGTAAATCTCCAGCTCATTGTAACACATGCTTATTGAAAAGGTTCACAGAATACAGAAAAATACATCATACAAAATGAAAATTCCTTTTCACCTTACCGCCCCCATCCCACTTCCTCCCTTATAGGTTAGCACTGTTCGAGGTGAGTAAAAAACGCTTAAAAAAGGTCTTGAAAGATACAAAAACCTAAAGGTATTTTTTTCTTTCTTTGTTACGTATATGGTATTCTACACAAGGCATTGTTCAACTGTTTCCTTGTGTTCATTTACTGTATTTTAGAGAACTTTCCATGAAAGTAAATATTGAGTTATCTCATTTCTCTTAATTATAGAGCATTCAATGGTATTATAAATATACTATATTTAGACATTTCCATGCCAATGAATATTTAGGTTGTTTTTGGCTTTCCTCAGTTAGAAGCAATGTTACAAAGATTACTGTCGCATATATATCTCACTACAAGAGTGAGTACATCGATGGGACAGATTCCCATACGTGGAATTGATGGGTCACAGAGCATGCGCACTTTTTGTTTCATTCTCTCTCTCCTTATCGACCTAAAACCAAAGTTGTATTAATACACAGTCTGTGTAACTGTAAAAGAGAGTATACTTCTCAGTTCTGTTGGGTTTCACCACCACTTAGATTCATTTCTCTTAACACCTTCTGGGATTCTTGGATATCCTCGTCTGTTGATGGCATTTCTTCCTGGCTTTTCAGTGCTGCTGTGGATTTGTGAATTTCTTCACTTCTTCTTTCTTTTACTTTGGTGAGTGAAGGATAAAGCAGAACCGCACATACTTGGTCAGCTATATAAAAGCCATAAGACCTCTTGTCCGACTACTCTTGTCTCCTTTGTATTCCTCCTCCACAGCTGTCCAACTAACCTTCTGAAATGCAAAAATAATCACTTGACTCCCCTTAAACTCTTTCAATAACACCCTGATGCTTGGTGGGTGTTATGGGTTGGATTTCGTCCCCTAAAAACATATATGTTGAAATCTTGGCCCCAGTATCTCAGAATGTGACCTCACGTGGAAACAGGATCGTTACAGAGGTGATCTACTTAAGATGAGGTCATGAGGGTGGACCTTAATCCAATATGACTGATGTCCTTATAAAAAGGGGGAAGTTGGACCCAGAGACAGACATGCACAGAGGGAAGGTGATGGGAAGAAACACAGGGAGAATACCATGCAAAGATGGAGGCAGAGGTTGCAATCATGCTGCCCCAAGCCAAGGAACATCTGGGGCTACCAGAAGCTGGAAGAGGCAAGGAACAATCCGACCCCACAGGTTTCAGAGGAGGCATGGCCCTGCAGACACTTGGATTTGGAATTCTAGCCTCCAGAACTGTGAGACAATGAATCTCAGTTGTTCAAGGTCACCCCGTGCTTTTCAGTACTTTGTTACGGCAGCCACGGAAAACTAATGCAGTGGGTAAAGTCCAACCTCTTAAGCATCTCACGTAGTACCTTTCATGCAGTGGCTCGCTGCCCTCAGCAGCCTCCCTCACTACCTTTCCTACCAATACCCTACTTCCTTATCTGCTCATGTCCACAAGTTCTAGGATGCTTCCTAAAACCATAATTTTGAACACCCTGCTCCCTCTACCTAAATTCCCTTCTCCACTCCCCAAGATTACTAATGTGTCTTAGCTAATTTCCAGGGTCATCTCCGTTACGAGCTGTTTCTGACATCCCTTTCTCCACCAGTGTCCCAGACACAACTACCTGTCCTCGTGAGTCCCCTCTGTGCTGGCCCTAGAGTATTTTGACATTATTTTGTGCTTACTTGTTTATGCACATCCATCCCCCTCTGCCATGCTGCGAGCTCCTTGACGGAAGAGCCATTTGATGTATTCTAGAAAAATCCCTGCATATAGCATGTCGAAACGGGATTTTGCTCAGTGAACAATGCTACGAAAATATAAAAACTGTAAGCAAATTAATGTTTTAAAAAAATTGTTATTTTATATTGGAGTATAGTTGACTTACAGTGTTGCGTTAGTTTCAGGTGTACAGCAAAGTGATTCAATTATACATATACATTTGCCCATTCCTTTTTTTCAGATTCTTTTCCCACATAGGTTATTACAGAGTATTGAGTAGAGTTCCCTGTGCTATACAGTAGGTCCTTGTTGATTATCTATTTTATATAGAGTGGTGTGTATACGTTGACTTTATTCTGTTAAACGTCTCTCATGTAAAGAGTTGGAGGAGAGTAGGTCAGGGCTGACTGCAAATGGTTGATGCGCACAGGTGACATTGGCTGAAAAGTACTTTTCCACGCACTGAATTTGTGGCTATTTTCAGCTTGTTTTTTTTTTTTTTTTTTTTTTTTAATTTATTTATTTTGGCTGCGTTTGGTCTTTGTTTCCATGCGAGGGCTTCCTCTAGTTGCGGCAAGCGGGCGCCACTCTTCATCGCGGTGCGTGGGCCTCTCACTGTCGCGGCCCCTCTTGTTGCGGAGCACAGGCTCCAGACGCGCAGGCTCAGTAGTTGTGGCTCACGGGCCTAGTTGCTCCACGGCACGTGGGATCTTCCCAGACCAGGGCTTGAACCCGTGTCCCCTGCATTGGCAGGCGGACTCTCAACCACTGCGCCACCAGGGAAGCCCTCAGCTTGTTTTTATTTCTGATGAGATTCATTCTTCTAACCAGCCACACTTAGGAACGTCAGACTTTTCCTTCAGATAATGTAAACTCTAACAGCTCCAATCATCAAAGATAAGTCCATCACCTGGACCTTGATGTCCACTGACTGCTTCCTTCATTAGAGTGGTTTATTAGAGGCAGAAAGTAGACCAGTGGCTGCCTAGGGCTGGGGGCAGTGTAGGAGATGGGGAAATTGAACGGGGTGATGACAGCTAAGGGGTGAGGGATTTCCTTTTAGATTTGTAAGAATGTTCTAAAACTGATTGTGATGATGGTTGCAAAACTCTGTGAATATACTGAAACTGTACACTTTAAAGGAGTGAATTGTATCGTATGAGAATTATAATTTGATAAAGCTGTTTTAAAAATAAAAGGCATGATTCATTTAATCCAATCTAGTCCACAAGAATCGCTGTTAAAACAAGGCAACTCTTTAGTAGCCAAACAGCCACACAGATAAAATAAAATAAACCCACTGCAGTAATAAAAAAGAAAACAAACAAACATAAAACCACAGCCTGGAATGTACACGGCATCCTACAGAAGACATGATGGACCCCGGGGCGGGGCATTTCCCGTCAGGCCCATTCACTCGGATCATCCTATTGCATAGTTGTAGCAGCATAACTAAGCCTCAGAACTTTCCTTTTGTCATAAAGTGTTCAATTCTCTCTTCTTTCTATGTCACTAGAGATACACATAGTTCAATAAACATGACAGCTAGGAGGGAAGTAAGATAAAAGGATAAGTGATAGCCAAAAAACAAACTCTTAAAAAACTACCAAGCTTTAGCTAGTGGAAGGAATATTAGTCATATGGTGAACCAATGACCTCTGGGCTAAGTCAAGACAGTAGCATTTGTCAGGGTGTCAGGCAAAGGAACACAACATCTTTAACATTGGTCCAACTGTTCAGTAAGTCTTCTGAATAGACCAGGCAATGAATGACTAAAAGCAGACATCCTGGTGCTTATTCATACACTGTTTTGTATTTATCACCTGTTATGCAAATGCCTGTCACATGTCCCCAGTGAAATTCCAAACTCCTTGAAGACAGGGAAAATATCTAATGGATTTTCTCTCCTCCCACCATTCCATACCCAAAGCAATCAGCAAAGAGTTAAAACTGCTTTACGGGGTACAGGATACACCCATTTTAGAGTCTTACAGCACTAAAGAGATTTTTTTTCCTTTTTAGTAATGTTGTTTTGGAGCAAACATGATTTAATGCACGGAATAACAAAATCTATGTAATAAACAATTTTGTAATTGATTGTTACCTTTCTTTGAAGCCCCATTTCTAAGGACGTTATTTTGGAGAGATGTATACTACAATCACATAAACAACAGAAAAAGCCTTCAAAAATCAATGGGCTGGGCTAATCAATGGTCTGCTGGCTCCTGAATGTATCAGAGCATGGCTCCGTGAGCCAGGATTCCACTGGGTCCACCCAGATTCACAAACTTTGGTTTTGAAAACTATTTCAGAACTAAATCTTTTTTTTTAAATAAATTTTATTTATTTACTTATTTTTTATTTTTGTCTGTATTGGGTCTTCGTTAAGGTGCACAGGCTCCTCACTGCAGTGGCTTCTCTTATTGCGGAGCACAGGCTCTAGGTGTATGGGCTTCAGTAGTTGCGGCACGCGGTCTCAGTAGTTGTGGCTCACGGGCTTAGCTGCTCCGCGGCGTGTGGGGTCTTCCTGGACCAGGGCTTGAACCCGTGTCCCCTGCCTTGGCAGGCGGATTCTTAACCACTGCGCCACCAGGAAAGCCCCTAAATCTTTTTTAAAGGTAGCTTTTTAAAAAAAATTTTTTTATTGGAGTATAGTTGATTTACAATGTCGTGTTAGTTTCAGGTGTACAGCACAGTGATTCAATTATATAGATATATTCATTCCTTTTCAGATTATTTTCCCATATAGGTTATTACAGAATATTGAGTAGGGTTCTCTGTGCTATAAAGTAAGTCTTTGTCTATCTGTAGACAAAGTAAGTCTATTTTAACTATAGTAGTATGTGTTAAAGGCAGCTTTTACTGTAACCAGAGACAAGATTTTTATCACGGAAAGGGAGGGAATAATTTCTCTCTGCATCATGTCCTTACATAGGTCACACAACTGCAAAACATTACAGACTCTGTGCTATTGAAATCTGATGATTAGTCACCGACTTCAATATATTCTTAAAAATCTATAGTTAAAAGTAATTAGCCAAGGTAAATTATAGAGAGAAACATGCAAATACATGAAAACATTCTCAGAGTTCAATGTACTAGGATGTAATAAAGAAAAAACACTCACCTCTCTTCCACACATTCAGAAAGAAATACTCAAGCATCCCACTTCTGAAAGCTCCTTGGGTAAGGAGGGAGCTCCCTAGTTCCTGTGGTTGGGACTTCCCAGACCTCTGTAATCTGACCAGCCAGCCTAGTTCCTTTCCAAAACAAACTCACCTTCCCCTGCCTTTGTGGACACTACTTTTGCCTGGAATGTTCCACCCTCTTCTCCCCTTATCTCTAAGTCCTGACCATCCTTCTTAGTAAGACTTGCTCTTTTCCTTCTGTCCTTTCTGCCCAGTTCATTTGACATGAAATATTACCTCACCTGTCCTGTATTGGGGGTTAAATCCCTTTTTCCCTGATCAAGCAATTCAAGCAGATTACACTTCTGGCTCTTTCTACTTCTTCATTTAAGGGGAGGGAGGTGGAGTGACTCACTTAGTGAGTCATTCCGGGAAGGGTAAACTAGGTACCCTGGGTGTAGTTCCTCCCTTCTTCCTTTAGGGATGAAGCAGCCCTCTGGGAATTTTCCTCTGACCCTCCATGCCATAATCTGATCCTTTTGGCCCACAGGTCTGCCCCAGCTACTGTGGCTTGTGCGTAACTCTGGGGTTCCGCATCAGTACGACAAATAAACCCCACCCTCCCACCTGGCTTATACTAGTAATAATGATGATAGTTGAACCTTATCTGCCAATTATTTTATCCTCTCTCTTAATTTTTTTTCAGAACTTGGTAGGGTCAGAGGGGTGTCATGATTATAGTTTTCATCAAAGATTCCAGCATCATTCATATATGTAAGTTGACATACATTGATTCGATGGCTTTCAAAATTGATGTGAGATTGCGTCCCATCTCCCTGCCTGGACATAATTTTGGGTCATGTCACATAAATCTTTGCTACGTGGTGAGTGCTTCACCACGGTGCCCAATGTATAGCAGAAATAAACTCAGAAAGGTTCAATTATGAATACATCGTCTAATTAAAGATATAGAGAGAGGAGATTATAAGACAAAACTCAGGACTACAATACTTGTGATTCCAGCTAATAGTTATGACGTTATTAACGCATTTTTGTTGTCACTTATCAGCAGTGTTAGCATAAAGTTAATACAGAAAGGCTGAGTATAAAATTAATATATGCAACACACTGTGATCCTGCAGTCAAGTTAATTGCATGCTGAGCAGCAAGAAGAGAGAATAAAAGATAAGGCATATACTGACTGATTTTCTTCATCAAAACCAACAAGATCTCATTTCAACAAAACCCTGTCATTAAATGTCCAGCATATCTAACAGTGAATTTTATATGATATATATCTGAATCTAATTTCCATGACTCTCACAGTCTCCTGTTAAAACAGCAGAGCAAACGTTGTCATGCCCATTTTACAAATGGGGAAACTAAGGCTTAGAGAGGTCTTGAGCACTGGCAGGGCTGGTACTACCGTCCAGACTGCTGACTCCCAGGAATTAATCAGTCACTTGGAGATTCAATAAATAGTTATTCAGCACCTACTGTGCAGCAAACCCTATGCTGCAGCTGGGGATGGAGATGGTCCCTGCCCTCCCGGTCTCTCCCCAGGTTATCCTATTTGACATAGGACCAGCCATCAACATGCACATGATACTTTCAACACAGGATTTTTATTTTATAACCTCGATAAAAGCAAAAATAAATTTGCGAATATTTTTCCTGTAAAAACAAAACTATGGAAGACTTCCTTAAAATTAATACAGCTTAATCATTTACTTTGGAAATTAAGAACGTGTTTCATTGTTACTCCTCAAAGCTCCAACTAGAATGATAGTGTTTCCATTCAAATTGAAACTCCAAGTAAGAAATACCCTTTGGCATTTTTCAATGAAGCATTTAATCTTCTATCAGATGAATGAGAATTTAATCACATAAATTAGTCTACCTCATTCCTCTACCAGAATGTTAGAATTTATCTAAGGAGACAAACTTAGATGTAAACATTCACAGGAACAGTGATGAGAATATTGCTGGAGAAGAAGACCCTTTCTGAAATTCAGTTTTGGGATTCACATATCCCAAATCACAGGGATCTGAGTTCCCAGTACCACCCTGCAGTTCTCAAGACACGAGTTTAATATGAGGTGGCCCCTTCATAAGTGCAGTTGTCATAAAATGTCATAAAACATGAGAGAGAAGATCCATGTTGAGTCCTGAAATGAAAAGGCATGGCACCCACATGGTTTTTTCTCATCTTTGCCCATAAATTGATTAATCAGTAGTGAAGACATTTGCCTTTAAGGCAGGCTTCCTTCCAGGCAGGAAGACAGATAGACAAGACAGATAGACAGATATAACACAGAGAAACCAGCAATCTTGACGTAGAGAAACCCAATGAGGCAATGAAAGGAGAAAAGTAGGTGACTGAGTCAATCAGCCAGTGAGTTAATTTCACAATCGTGGCCTCACACTCTTGTTGCTAAGCGGGTGAAACACAGTAGAACATGGGCTCATTACAAAGGAAACACAAACCCAGCCCTTCACGCCTCCAAGAGTTATCAGTCTTTGGAATTCAGCAAGTAGAGAAGAGTGTCAAAGTGCACTTTAGTTGTCCGTCTCCTTCCTCCACTCTTTCTTTCTCTAAAGGATTGTAACTTATTTGTCTCACATTTTTCTTTTTTTGAAATAAAGTCTATATACTTTTTAAAGTATATAGACTTAATGCAGCATTATTTCTTATGTAGCATATATTTCTGTGTCGATCCGTTAGCTGTCTCTGGGTAAGGAACTGTGATGCCAACTGTATCACATGCCCAAGTTCAGTATCATCCACAGCGCCTGGAGGCACCGCTCTCTTGTAAAACGAGCCCTGCCTTATTAGAGTCCTGTTAGATGCGATAAGAGGAAGTAGAAAAATGAGACCCAGAGAGGCCCTAATTTATATAAATCACTGTCAGATGCTCCTTAAAAATGACTTAAGCTTTTTTAAAACATCAGGTCCCAAAGTGCCACATAAATTTCTATAGAATGATACATTGACTTACACATTTCTCTATTGGTGTGGGATTAATTAAAAATCTAAATCTTTGGTTCAAACTTCCCACCTTCTCTGGCTTATCACACATACACAAGATTTTGGCAACCTAGGAAGAACATAAAAACAGCTCAAGAGGCCTAATTTACAAAAAGAATTATATTCCAAAAGCTCATCTTCAAGCTTGTCATTAGGAACACTGAATGCACGGTCACATCAGAATGAGTAAATGAAAGTTATTACATTTTTAAGACAAATAGGTCATAACAATTTTTATCAAGTTAAACAATTTTGTGGAAAGCGAAGAAACCAATGAACATTAAAACCCTATTTATTATATTCTGGAGTTTCCTTGATCTTTAATTTTATAGAAACATTTACCAAGTTGCCACCAGCGAAGAAATACTGTTATGTACCATTTTCAGTTATTATGTCAAATATGCATTTCCATGTTCCAAAACAGCCGGCATGTGTCATTTTAAAATTATAAAATATTGTATACTTTTATATCCTTAGTCACTGCCTCATTGTTAAAGGCAAGTAGCTTCCAAATTTTCATTGTTTAAAAGACATGCCGTTATGAATGGCTGCACAGTGACTTTTGCACATTATTCTCCATGACACAAAGTCATGATCTCATATGCTAGAAACACAGTATCAGAGAAGAGCCATTTACTTATCAAGATTGAGATTACACTTCTTTCACTCGGCTAACTGGAGCACCTGTGAGTGACAAGGACGACATCAGAAAACTGAATGGAGATGTTGAATAACTAACGAGCACGATGCCTCAAATACGGCGCTGATTATTAGTATTATTTTAACATCAACAACCACGCACGACACCACAGTTTCCTAAGCATCTACCACCTGTCAGGTGCTTTGCAAGCATCATTCCCATCCTTCACAACTTTTACAAAATAGGGATTATTATTCCCAGTTTAAATATGGAGAGGGGTTAATGGACTCATCTAAGGCTACAGAATCTCCATTAGAGCTACACTTCTAACAGAAGTCTCTCTTTGTTCTGCCCCAAACTGTCTAGTTCTTAGAAAAAGATCACTGGATGGGACCATCAACCTGCTAAAACCTATTCACTAAAGACTTGAAAGTGATCTTTATTTGAGGCTTTGTAGTGAGACTTTATGTGCCAGCCTCCAGCTTAGGTGGGAGGTCTGCTGAGGGCACCAGTACCACCAGCAGATGGACCAGTGACATAGCAACAGGGGCAGCAGCAGCTATCTCCGTTGCAAGAGGTGACATGGCCAACAGGGCACTGGGACAATATTTTAGCTTGACGTCCTTAACCACTTACTTTTTTTCCGTAAGTATCTCAGCTATTTTGAAGTCTTATGTGGATGGCATTTTTTCCCAAATCATAACGTAAAATCATCCTTAATTTGGCAGTAATTGAGCTACATTATTTCTTTACATGTCTGATAAAAATACAGCTTTAAAAGTCTACAGACAATTAAAATTTTAGGAAGCATTTAGAGAAGCTTACTAATGTATTCCATAATCATTAACCAAAGAAAAATATTAATCTATAAGATCCCTGTTGAGCATGGGGAGCTATTATTCTTGGGATTATTTTGTATAAACAAGCCCAAATCCTTATGCTGCACAAAGGCTAATGTCTTTGCTCAGAGGATCTGAATTAATTTATGACCTCTGCTTCTGACCTAAATGCTATAAACATCTCTGTTGACCTTGAAAACAAAGGCTGCTCCCGCATAATTTTTCAAAGAGAGGAACTTAAATTAAAGTACTATGAAAATATTTACTGGATAGAACAAATGCCAAGATCAAAAATGCTAAGACACTGAGTGGATATTTATTATGCCCACTAATCCTTTTGTATTTCAAGGTTTATTTATTTTTACTCTGTTTTTCATCAGTTATGATAGCATAATTTTAAATTCATAAAAGATGAGGCAGAGTTAATAATATCATGAGCTTTACAAGAATGTTCAAGTAATACTGAAAAAGATGGAAATCCATTTGTTATCTGAACATATTCTTTGGCTGAACCAGCAGAAATGATAATCTAATGTTGGAATTTTAGCACCTCATGCCCTGGCCAATGAGGCCCTGCATACAGAACAGAGATTTAATTTTAAAACATCCATGATGAATAGTTTTAAAACGACAACTCAATAAATCAAACAGTCATGCTCTTTCAGTGTATTTTAATAAAAAAAAGCACAAATTTTATAGTATTCTGACTTCCTAGCATTCTTAAATTCTTACTTGTGAGGCAGTACCTGAAGTTAAGACATGGACCAATGTCTCCATGGCTTATTTGATGAAGACATACTAATAGTTATTTCTCATTGAATATACTTTATGGCAACTTCTAAGGGACTGTTAAAAGGAATTTCTGATCGGATGCAGTTGGGGCTTGAGAATAACAGAAATGATAAAGTACTGGCTACTTAAAAGCCTACCTAGATCACTGTCTTCAAGGCGTTCATGTATTTTTGGACGGTTGATGGACGGGCCTTGGTGACAGATCAGGCATGAGAAATATAAAGGAGGGAAGCACCTTGGGCATATGGTGGTGCCATTAACTGGGATAGGAAACTAGAAGGAGGAATTGATAAGGGTGGGAAATAAACACAGAAAGAATTTAGTTTGGTAAATGTCAATTTTAAGGTGGATGTGGGGCATGGAGGTAAGGAAATCTGGTGGGCAGTTACACTTAGGAATTAAGATCTTAGGAGAAAGGCTGAAAGTAGTGAGCAAATCAGGATATGCAAACATTTTCTGTAATGGGCCAGAGAATAAATATTTTAGGCTTTGCAGGCCTGACGATCTATCCCAGCTACTCACTTCTGCCATTGCAGCAGAAAAGCAGCCACAAGATAGCACAGAATGAGTGTGCCTACGTTCCAATAAAACTATTCATGAAAACAGGTGCCAGAATGTATCTGACTGCAGGTCATAGTTTGCCAAGCCCTGAGTTCGACGACAAATAAAGTCCTCGGGATGGATGAGCTCACCCAGGAAGAACAAATGTAAGGCAAAGTAGTATGACATGAAATTTGAAAACATGGAACTCTGAAAAAAATAGAAATTCAGAATTCCATGGACTTTATCTTCAAATTAATCTGTAGAGTTAACTCTATTTAATAAGTCAAAGGACACAGCAGTATCAGAATGTTTTTCTTACAGGTTGATTTTTTTTTTTTTTTTAGGTAAATCACAGCAAGTTGATGGCAAAATTAAAGTAAGAATTGAGAATTCCCACTATTCCATTCATAGGCTATAATCCATCTCTTATAAATGAACGTTCTTTTAGCATGTCTTGGGAGAGAAACCTACTCTTTCCAGAACAAAATAAATTTCTCTCAAGGATTAGATTTTGAGAGACTCTACAGCATTACAAAAGGCTTTTGCTATACCCTCCTGCTAATTTAATTTTCTGCCTTTTCCTTGTTGATAGCCAGAACCAATTTGGAATACCTTTTTCATATTATTGAAAATCAGTGGGCAGTAATGTCATTAATGCTTTCAGGCCACTAATGTACAAGAGGTTATTACTTCAAAGTATAAAAGATGGCCGAAAATGAGTTGACCTTCCTAAATTAGGAAGTAAGTAGCAAAGGCCTGGAATTCAAAAGCTGTTTTCTGTTTCCCTGAAACTGTCCAATAAACTTATCTTTGATGACCACAGAACCAACATTTCTTTGGTTAACTTGACATGAGGGCCCATAAAATTGTATTCAGGCTCTATGGCAGCTTCTCTGCTCCCTGAAAGAATAGTATGATTCATACCCATTTCAATTTATATCTGTTTTGCATAAATGAAGCAGACTTGTAGAAAAGACTGATTCATTATCATGTAAAATATAGCCATTAGTAGAAAATCTAGTAACCATATTCCCAGACATAACAAGATCAGACTCTCAGGCCTCTGGGCTGGAGCTGGGAAATGAGAGGTGCAGTGTTTCTGACAAAAGAAAGCCTTCCTTCTGAAAGAGGTATTCACTGTGGTAAATTACAGGAATTTTATAGCTCCTTAAAAAACGGAAGCCACAACAGGCCATTCCTTGAGCCTACCATCAAAGCAGAACATTCTATCCAATTGACCCTTAGTGTTAATACCAGTGTATAGGTAAGTCTTAAAACTCGTATCTGTTTCTCTTTCAGAATCTTTTTTTTTTTTACGTTTACCAATTTATTAAAAGATATGTTAAAGGATATGATAAAGGATACATATTAACAGCCAGATGAAAAGATATGTTAGGTGAGGTCTTTGAGAATCCTGCACCCAGGAGCTTTTCAGCTCAACCTGGAAGCTCCCCGTTCCCTCCACCATTGGGATTTTTTACTTAATTGGAGTAGAGTTTATTTACAGTGGTGTGTTAGGTTCAGGTGTACAGCAAAGTGATTCAGTTATACATATACATATATATATTCTTTTCCAGATTCTTTTCTGCTATAGGTTATTATGAGATACTGAATATAGTTCCCTGTGCTGTACAGTAAGTCCTTGCTGTTTATCTATTTTATATATAGCTGTCTTGTGGCTGGAAAATTTGATAGGAGCCACTTGCCTGAAATGTCTATCACGGTAACAGTCGGTGCGTGGCCGTCGTGCCTGCCAATCGGGTGCCACCACCAGGAAGGAACCGCCGGTTAATGACAGAAATGCAGAGTGTAAAGTGCCATGGACCCCTTAGCAAGGAGAGGAGACAGGAGGGCCTGATTCCAGGCAGTGATGATGAAATGGCCTCAGAGATGGGAAGAGGGGAAGAGCCACGGAAGAAAGCAGGCAAGTGGGAAGAACCTTGGAGTGCTTCTTCGAGGCTGGGCACTGCTCTAGGCACTGGGGATACAAGGCGAATGAAACAGATGAAGTCTCAGCTGACCTCCCTGTAGGTGAAGACTGATGAAAGACCAAGTCACACTAGGGTATCAGACAGGGAAAGTAAATTAAAAAGGTAAAGGAGAAAGGAGTGACAGAGTGCTGTGAGGGATCCCTGAGCCACAGCTGCCTGGGGAAGCCCTTTTGGAGGAGGGAACACTTAAGTTCAGGTGGGAATGACAAGAAAGAACCATCCTCTATTCTTTCAACCTATAAAAACTGTCTTTGATGGGAAAAGGGTGTTAGATGGCAAATCAGAGAGCCATGATCCAGTCTCATAATTCAGGGGTTTTCACCACTTTTCTATGTGTGTTTGAGGCACATTTTCTAATATAAGAATATTTATTAGATTATATAAAGGGATTAAAAAAAACAAAGCAATTTGAAATCAGTCAACAGTAATTCAATTCTGTGGCTCACAACAGTTCAGCTAACAGCGCCTCAGGTGTCTATAAAAGCACGCCTCATCCCATGGTCACCAGTTTGCTGCGATTCTGAGTTGCTATTTGCAGTCCACATCACGCTCTTATACACCCGGGAGGCAAACTTGTCTCCAGTTAAAGTAAACAGAAGATCTTTGTTTAGCAGACACTCGAGAATACACTCAACTAAAAAGTAAACTTCCTTGTCCTCTGCAAATGTACCTGTATTGCCTAACAATACCTGTAACTGTATATACACATTTTGTAAACTACATGTATTCAAATGTGGAAAAATAAATTTTAGATACTAATATTGGACAGCACACCTTTGTGCTTTGGGGCATTTGCCGGGCAATGGCAGATGATCATGGTCATGAAATGGCAAACCTTGGTTTGCCACTTCTGAGTTTCTACATTTTCTGGCTGTCCCATAGGAAGTAGTACTCATTTTCACAGAATCCTCAACTTGTTGGTTCTTCCCCTACATGATGTTATAGGAAAAGCCTTATTTATTTATTTTTCCCCACCATTTTGTGATCCTTCATAGTTAAAACCATCAGAGACAGCCATCAGAATATCTTGCTCCAAGCCTGCAGAGATGAGTGAGGTACACCCAGAGAAGGAAGGGCCCCAACACAATCCAGTGACAGCAAAATCAGGAGAAACTATGGTTGATCTCAGAAGCTCACCATTCAAAATTATCAAGTGGTAACTATTTGGATGTAGGGCCATCTAGTTGTGACACAGGTCACTCCACTGATGACCAGGGTTGATTTGGTGAGCCAAGGGGGGCCTCTAAAGGAACCAAATGCAGGGTCAAAGAACATTTTCCTTTCCTAATCAGCTTCCTAGAGCGGTGCATAATTAAATCATTTAAAAAGATAGAACAAAACGGTCGTATTAAAGAATATAAAGCCAAGCATATGGGAGGAATGTTAAGAAGACTTTGAAGGATGCAGCTAAAGCTGTTTAGGAAACATAACAGATAACCTTAATATAATGGTTAGGTTCCAAACAGCCAAGTCCCCTTCAGACAGCTCCTCTGGTGTGCCTTGCACACCAGGCAACTCAGGTTCCTGCTGAAGCCGAAATCTCAGCCCACAGCTCCAATAAGCCGCACTCAGAACCTTCTCATTTTTGCCAAGTAAGACATCTGTTCATGAAATGAACAGCAGTGTTCCTGGGGCTTAATGGGAAACCCCTGAAACACTGACAAGCCACCAGGTTGCTGCAACGTCTGCAGCTGTGAGGAAAAGGGAGGCAAGTGCGACCAGCAGTGAACAGCTGCCTCAGGGAACGGTGCTTATCCTTCCCTTCTAGTTCCTAGAGCCTTCCTCTGACGAGGCTCTCATCGCTGCTGCCCCGAGAGGGGAAACAGCTGCGACCCAAAGGGACAGTATCGTAGTGTCTCCTCCCAAACCTCTGGTGAGGGACTGGGGTCCCCAGGGAGCCACAGGCCTGGCCGGAGCCCCCAGCTGCTCTCTGTAGTAGGTGCTGGAGATCCCGGACGCTAAACTCAACGTGTGTCCTCGATGGCTCCAAAGTTTCTAAGGAAATTGTGACTCCTGGTAGCTGAGCTAATCGTCTGAAATCGTTTCTTTTCACAGAAAATTGTGGACCTTTAAAACTGGAAGAGGTACTTCTCTGGTGGCACAGTGGTTAAGACTCTGTGCTCCCAGTGCAGGGGGTCCGGGTTCGATTCCTGATCAGGGAACTAGATCCCACATGCATGCCGCAACTAAGAGTTTGTGGGTCATGGCTGAGGAGCCCGAGTGCCGCAACTAAGGAGCCCACCTGCTGCAACTAAGACCCGGCGCAACCAAACAAATAAATATTAAAAAAAAAACTGGAAGAAACTTTGTTCTTCACGAAGAAATAATCCTCACTTCATCTGCCCCCTTTTTTGCTCTTTCATTTCCTCCCTCCCTCTTTTTTTTTAATATCAACTAGTTACTTTCAAAAGGAAAAAAAAAAAAGAGTCCTGATAATACAGAAAACTTTGGAAGTCAGATGAATGCCCGCCAATTTCACACACCCTCACTCACCTTTATTTAAATGAAAAAATCAAAATGATATACACAAAAACAGGAGTTTTTGTGAGTTCAGGAACTCACCTTGGGTCGCACAGAAGCCAGGAGTAAATAATGAAACTAGTGTCTAGATCATCTGACTCCCCAACCAAATTCTACCTTGCTAAGATCATACAGCTAATAGAAAATTGATATTTAAAATTCCAGATGGTGACATTCTAGCCATTAGATGCATTTTTAACCATTAGAAAAATCAGTTATGGTTGGGGAAACTACCTGAGACATATTTTCTTTAAGTTAAAAAATTCTAATAGTAATTTTCATATGTTAAAAACTTTTAAAACAAAATAGAAAACACACACACATATATTGACAAGAAGTGAATACTTTTAGAATGTATATATCTCTGTACCATGAGGCAAAATTACAGTGTTATGATCAACAGGGCCAGCATAGCTTTTGAGAGTAAGTTGACAGATTCGGTATCAAGAAAGGATCACTGCTGAAGCTTGGTTCCATCCAGTCTGATGCTATACAATTGACCCTTGAACAATGTGGGCCAGGGCTACCAACCCTCCATGCAGTCGAAAATCTGCGTATAATTAACAGTGGGCCCTCTGTAACCACAGTTGCTCTGTACCCAGAGTTCTGCTTCCATGGATTCAACCAACCACGGATCATTTAGTACTATATATAGAATTTACTGTTGGAAAAAAACCATGTATAAGTGAACCTGCACAGTTCAAACCTGTGTTATTCAAGGGTCAACTGTACTTCATTTAGGTCCATTTGAAAGGTGGCCTGGAAAACAGAGGAATGAAACTTAACTACAGGCTGAAATTCTCCCTTTACATTTGGAAGCACAGCAAATGCACTTTCTCAAGCTTATGAAGTAACCCTCTAGCATCATTGATTTTTGAATCTTACAAAAGCTCTTCGTATTAGGCCTGCATCACAGATTTACACTGCCATAACTCCTGTAAGACATCATCTTGGCTTTATGAATAAATAAAACTATGCTCTAGGGAAACATTGATTTAAGAGGAAAAATCAATACCCATCTAGCATGTGATAGACCTGAGCTTTAAGGCTACTTATTCCCCCAAGTACAACATAATACTAAATGTAAAACCATACTTTTTGCTTCCTAAGTAAAAGGTGGGTGAAGGTGTATGAAATTGGCAGGCAAATACTTGCCTTCCATAGCCCTCAGTATATCAGGATTCCCCTTTCCCTTACAAAGTAGTTAGCTGATACTTCCAAAAGAAAAGAGGAAGGGAAAGAGAAAAAAGAGATGGACAAACCAATGATGGCGAAATCTTGGTAATCTGTGAACTTACGTAGTGAGTATATGAGAACTCACTGTATCATTCATTCTCTCGTGTATGCAAAATTTTTCATAATAAGAATTTGAAAAGTATGTACGCTTGCTTGGTGGAAACTCTAACTTGGAGGCTAATATCAACCAAGAAGCTGACAATGGTTCTTTTGGGGTAATGGCCTCATAGGGAAGCTTTTTTTCTTCCTTGGGAATAGGGAAGCTTTTTTTCTTCCTTGGGAGTTCTGTATTTTCCAGCGTACTGTAGTGAATATGTACATTGCTTTTGTAATTCAGAAAATACACACAGTAAATGCAAGGCAGGATTGCAAAAAAGAAAAATAAAGGATTAATTAGGTTGATTGCAAAGTATTTTGTTGACTACTGGCCTAGAGAGCGCTAAGATATACACCGTTACACATATTTATATCAACTCTTTCTTACTGCCCTTGGACATTTTTTCAGGGCACAGGCAGACTGCTATTAAAATTGACTTAAAAAATAAAGCGAACAGCGTACGTGGAAATTAACCTCATCTTTGCGAGCCAAAGTTCATATGAGAGACAAAGTCATCATTTCCTCAGTTCTGCAATCACCTTACAACCTAAGTCTGTTTTCACAGCTGAGACAGCTGTTAAAAGTTCTGACAGGCCTGCAGTAGGTAACCCTTGATGTCAAAGCCACTCCAGAGAGCCAAGGCTTTTGCTTTCTTGCTCAGAATTGGTTGGAATTAAAACTGAATCCCATTATGTTTCCCTAGCTCTTCAAAATGCAGTTCATTGCTAATTGTGTTAACTGTGGCCTTGTTGCTTTGGATTAGGGCTCCTGTCCCAGCAGACGGTTATTGATGCTGTTCTCATTGCTTGTCTTTCTCATAAGTGGAAAGAACAACTCTGGAAATCTGAATCACCCTTCCAAGGGCACATGAGAAGCCTGAAAATGGGTTGGGGTAATGTAAATTTTGAATCCCCAATTCAAACGTCATACAAGTAACTACTATCATCACGCAAATTGATGAGGATATTGACTAAATCTACTTCCTAGGTGGAAATGATACACAGTTATAAGTTCCAAAAATATGTAGCCACCATTTTAGTACTGACAGCAGTAGAAGAGGGAAAGGGGCTGCAAATTGGTTTTGGCAGCTCTTCCTTAACGCATGGATACTAAAAGCAAAATAGAAAAGCAAAATATTATTGTTGAGAAAAATGCTTGTACTTAGGGAATAAGCACACCATGAGATTACTTTTTACAAATACCATCTTCCTTTTTATTACAGGGTCAGAGATCCACTCACTTAAAGAAATCAGAACATCCACTGTGTGTTCCTATGTGCAAGGCATCTAATAGATGTTGCAGATATAAAAATAATAAGATCTGAATCTTACCCTCGAGCTTAGTGTCCATAGGAGGGAGGGTCAGATGTATAAGTGGAAAGTTAAATACAGCATGATCAGAGATACAACTGAAGAACCGTGGGAGTCCAGTACACATGGGGGAATCAGAGAGGGTTTCTCAGAGGAGATGGAAATTGAGGTGACCTTGAAGGATGTACTGGAATATATCAAGAAAAATTGAGCAAGGGCGTTCTCGGAAGTCAGAAAAGCACGCACAAAGGCGTGGGTGCCTGAAAAAACACGATGTTGTTAGTACATCCCAAGAAATTCAGTCCTAATGAAGCATAAATGGCGAAGCAGGGGAAGGTAGGCAGTGCGCTGGAGGGGCGCACAGGGCTGATCGTGGAGGTCCACAGCAAAGTGTTTGGGTCTATTCTCAAGGTTACAAGGGCACATAGAAGTCACTGAGTGGGAAATCACATTATAAACTGGGGAGCAGGGTACCTAGAGTGGAGACAGTCTGTTGGAAGAGAGCTCTACTAGTTAGCTCCAGCAACAGACTGGCACAGAGCTGATGAGGACCAAAACTAAGGGAGTGACATGGGAGACACAGGAGAGGAAGATGGGAAAGATATTTACAATTAACATCTGTGACAGCTGGTAATTAATATTTGACCTCGCCTAGCGCCAGTCGCCGCTTGGGGAATTTCCTATGTTATCTTAAATCCAGAATCCAGTGTGAACTGAATGCAAAGGGTGAAGCAATGTCAGGATGGAGATTTCTGGCTTGAGTTACGATGTCAACAGTGGATGTCTTTAATTAAAATATTGATTCCAGGAGAAGGAATCAGTTGTGAGTAGAAGACGAGAGATGGGGGTGGGGAAGAAAGTTTCACTGAAAACAGATTACTTTTGAGAGCCGCTTGGGGTATACAAATGAAGATAACTGAATGCTGGGGTCAGGGATTTGGCAGAGAGCAGACTGCAAATCCCAGGTGAAATTTCTTTTTAAAGGCAGAGAAATATCCTCATAGTAAGATTGAAGCAATCTGCCACATACAAAAACAGCATATAATGCAATGCTTTCTAGAAACTTGAGAAGACTGTGTGATTCCACTACAGAAACATCTGAGCCCTATTCTGAAATACTGGGTTGGCCCAAAAGTTCGTTCGGGTTTTCCCATAATTTTCCGGAAGTTGGTACGGGAAACCCGAATGAACTTTTGGGCAAAGCCAATATATAGATTCTTGAGTTAAATCTTAATGCCCCTTAACTAGAAAATGCTCTATATTTCAGGCCCACAAATAAAATGTGTAAGGCGAGCAGCTCTCGTGGAAATGGAAGTCCCTTAGAGAAAACAGTGTTTAATCCCTGAGATTCGACAAGAATCGAGATTCTTGTCAAATGATGGGAGATCAGAGGAAGGCATTTTTGGAGCGTGGATAATCAAAGCTCTTAATGCACTGGCTCTTAAGTTGAAGTTAACTAACAAAAAGCAGGCTGTTTTCTAGGATCTGCGGTTATATTTAGAAAGACCTCTGAGGGGAACCCAAATGACCCTGAAAGAGCTCCTTACTCTCCTAAGAGGAAAGGCTTTCTCCGGCAAGAGAAAGAACTTCTCAACAAGTTAAAGGAAAGATTTGATTGAAAGACAGTGGCCTATTCTACAAGATGCCTTCTGTGAAGAGATTAGGGACATTCAGGCCAGATGTACTCCTTCCTTTCCGGCCCATAAGAGAAACTGGATAATGATGTATAAGGGATAGGGGTCAGTCGGGTCACAGTGCTTGAGGTTGGCAAATCTTTTAAATGGGTGGGCACAGAACTTCAAATTGTCCAGGATTTATTAGAAAAATGGATAACCATGTAGCAAATTAACTGCTAACATCAAATAAAGAATGTCTTTGTGTTAATTTGTCACTTGTTTAGGTTGGCTGATTTTTTTTTCTGGCTTCGGCTCTGTTCAAAGATGACCTAAAGTCATTAAAGAAGTTTTATATAACTTTATTATCAGCACTAAACGAGATTACTAATACCACTTATAACAATAATGGTAGAATGCAGCCTCATATATTTTTTGGTGGTGGTGGCGGTGACGGTGAGCACTGTTTGGAATTGGAAACCCATCAGGCTACCCAATTAGAGTCTCCATTTCGAAGATGAGGAAAGAGCTTGAGGGAGGGTAGGCATTTTACCTAACTTCACATAGGCATTACAAGGTAGAGCCAGACTCAATGCCCATCACTGACCATAGGGAAACACCATCTTGTAGGAAGCATGGCCAGTGGCATCTCGGTGGCTATGGCAGAAGCCCCATGGTGCTAAATTCAAAACTGGATTAGCTAATACCCTTGAGATTTTTCAGCTTCAAAGCTGTGTGTCTGCAGTCCCACAGGTCAGAGTCCCCAAATATACCCTTGATGCCTGTAGAAAGTTAAACTGAAAGCAAGCATGGATGGACAATGTAGAATAAACCAGATAACTGAATACCTTGCAATCACTCTCTCCCAGCTCTGAAGTTGCACTCACTGGCTGAAACAAGAGAATGACCTCGTGCTTTCTGGAAAGGAAACACAAGAGGAAACAATTTCACAACTCTGAGCTGGATTAAAACTGCAGTAACTGAGGGTAAAATGATGATCTTTTCATTTACTTATAAAAGTTCTGAGCAATAAAGAAACTGAGAAATAATTATTTAATTAACCTTTAGTACGATTAAAAAATAATGTGGAAAAACCAAAGTTAAAACTTGCTCTTCCAATATCCACAGACCTATATATTATTGCAAATTTTTTATCAGTAGGAAAGTAAAAATGATGGCATTAATCACATGTGCTCTCGGTAATTAATAATTATGCCCATGCTTTGTTTTTTACTCATTGCTTCATTCCACCTCTTCTCACAGACACTGACGGTAACTATGGGTTAGCACCACACACCACAAACATGGACTCTGCCAGTATGCGAGGTACTTACAGATCAAAACAAAAACAAAAACGGTTGCATGCCTTAAGAAGATGACAGCCTTATCAGAACAAAGATGGCTGGAACAAAATTGCAAAGAATTCTTTGATAATTGTTATAATAGATTTTGCCATATTACTTTATGTCTTCATCTTGAAACATGCTATATTTTTTGTTAGCATGGTTTCCTATGGTTAAGATAAAACTATATCACTTACAAAGATCACTTCCTCCAAGAGGATGTGTGATTCAAGTTTGAGGAATGTAACCTCAGATCGACTATTCTGTTTTTGCAGACTGTAGAATCTAAGAAGTCATCTTAAAGTATCCTGAGTGGAAGTAAAAAGCATTGGGAGTGAAAGAATGACCCAACAACTAGACTGAATGTTCTCAGAAAACATATCCACTGAGGTAAACCAATGCAAATTTTTTTCTTTTTGGTAAGTGTTTAAAAGAGAAAAGAAAGAGCTATTTCTTAGAAAGAAATGAAATGCAAAGCAATCCTAGAAAGACCAAAGGGAAATAGTAAGTTGACAACAAGCAAGGTGGTGGTCCCTCCATGACCTGCCATGTCAGACTCTCCAGAGGCCAGTAAGACGAGAGCTCCCTAGCCCCCAACCCACCACATGGGGCCCCTGACCACGTGGTCTTCTTAGTGCCTCCTCGCTGGGAGCTGCAAGAGAAATGTGCAGTAGAAGGCGAGGGAGAGTTACACATCAGGTTGGGAGGAAAAGGGTAAGGATCACATTTGCCAACAGCCCTCTTTCAACCAAGAAAGGCAATGGAAATTCTCTCCTCTTTGCCCTTTTGTGGGAATCCTCCATTCTGAGCTACTAAGCATGACAGCTCAGGAGCACTGTGGGTTCTGGAAGGTTTCCACACCAGCCTGAAAACCCAGTGTTTATGAAACCAGGACAATGCATTTCAAGCTCTAAACGACTGCAACTGAAACAAGTGTTTGGGAAAGCTACCTGTTCCAAAGTGGAGAAATAACTATTTTGAGATAAATACTTGCTGAAAAACCTCTGTGCTATACAAAAGCAAGATGAAGAGGCCCAGTTCAGGAAACCAAGTTACCAATACATATGATACAGAGAGGCACAAGTAATAATTAAAGTATGTACAGACTGTGAATAGTGTACAGAAAAGAGCATTAGGGCCCGTACGTACAGCTCTCCACAGCTCTTGGGATAAAACTCAAGCCACTTGGTGTGGTTTGACCAGCTCCCACCCTGGTGTCTGCCAGCCTGCCAGAGTCATGTCTCATCATCCTCGCCTCCCATCCAGACTTGGACTTCTCCATGCCTCTGCCACATTGTTTGTTCGGGTTTTTTTTGCGGTACGCGGGCCTCTCACTGTTGTGGCCTCTCCCATCACAGAGCACAGGCTCCGGACGCGCAGACTCAGCGGCCATGGCTCACGGGCCCAGCCGCTCCGCGGCATGTGGGATCTTCCTGGACCAGGGCACGAACCCACGTGCCCTGCATCGGCAGGCGGACTCTCAACCACTGCGCCACCAGGGAAGCCCTGTTTCGTTTTTTAAGAGGCTAAACAACTAACATAGAAATGAGTACCTAATAAAGCACTTGTTTGTAAGTTGGAAACCATCCATAGTGTTCTTCTACCATAGGTGGGTCCACAAACTTCTCCCAAGCTGGGTCCTCAGCCTGTCACATCCTTCTCAATCTTCTTTTATTTAGAGTCCAGTGAAGAAACAAACTGTAAACACCAGTGTAAAGTACAGATCGCTGGCATCTGGGGCTGTATAATTCTTTGTTTTGAGGAGTTAGCATTCCTCCGCTCTGTGATTGTGATAATCAAAAATGTCTCCAGACTTTGACAAATGTCCCAAGAAGGGCCAAATCATTCCCCAGTTGAGAATCACTGGTCTTAAATAAATGATGACTTATTAAAACATAATAATATTTATATCCTAACTTCCACATTATACAGAAACAACAGCTTGGGTGGGGACCATCAGAAACAGTGCAGATAGGGGAGGAGAGAGGGAGGAAAGCACATGTATTATGCACCTGCTGTATTCTTGGCTTTGTGTGGGGTTAGTCATCATTTTTTTTTTAATTTTTATTTATTTATTTTTGGCTGCACTGGGTCTTCCTTGCTGCGCGTGGGCTTTCTCTAGTTGTGAAGAGCGGGGGCTACTCTTTGTCGCGGTGCGCAGGCTTCTCATTTCAGGGGCTTCTTGTTGCGGAGCACGGGCTCTAGGTGCCCGGGCTTCAGTAGTTGTGGCTCACGGGCTCTAGAGAGCAGGCTCAGTAGTTGAGGTGCGCGGGCTTAGTTGCTCTACAGCATATGGGATCTTCCCGGACCATGGATTGAACCCATGTCTCCTGCAATGGCAGGCGGATTCTTAACCACTGTGCCACCAGGGAAGCCCTCGTCATCTTATTTAATACTCACAGAACACCCTGTGCTTTCTCTTCCTAAATCAGAGCTTGCTTAAAACCCTGTGAGGCAATGATTTATGCTGACGATGTTATTAAAAGCAAAACTTTTCAGAATTAAATAAAAATATTTCTAGAACTTTACATAGACACTGAGATGCTTTCCTTTCACTTTCAGTGGACCGACCGCCTAACTTCCCAACCTCGGGAATAGCAGCACTATTCATTCTTAAGGTGGTACCTCCATTTGTGAGTTCACAGGCTATTTCTTCTACCAACCGAAAGCCATGTGGTTGTCCATAAGTGTAGACCCAAATGGAGTCACATGAGTGGTCAAAATAGCACCTTTCCTAAACTCCCAGAGAAGTAGGCATTTGGCCTGAGGAATTGTTGGTAAGTGCTAACAGGTTACAGCTCTTTGTCCGTGTCCCACATGAAGATAACAAGCACTGAAGAAGCCCAGAGCAGGTGGGTGGGTTAAATCCTGACTTAACTACTGACCTCCCTGAGAGCAATTAAAGAGGGAAGAAAGGGACAGGAATTCCTGGACAGAATCTGTTGTTAGTCATTTTCCCTCCTGATCCCCCAAGGGCCTGACAGGCTCAATGATTTCTATTACATTCAGCACAGCCAGGTCCAAAAGGATCCCAAAACAGGTAGCTGTGTCAATTCAAATGGACCAGCGTGGCTTTATGAATACATATGTTGGTATGTAGTTTTTAACTAATTGGCTTTTTCTGATTCTGTTCTAATTTAATCACATCTTCCACTCCAATATCTGTTCACATATTTTATTTAAGTCTTCATGTGCTGGCCACTATTCTAGGTGGTGTTTCAATACTGACAGAGACACACACGATTCCCAGTCCTCTGGTGCTTTCTGGTGCAGGTGGGAGACAAACCAGCCATCTGGCAAAACAGTTATAATAACCACTGAAGAAAACAACTGAAGCCAGTTTGGGGCTGGGTACTGCCCTGGGGTAGGCACTACTTTAAGCAGGGAGTTGGGAAAGACCTCAGGGGGTAAAATACGGTT
>NW_020172369.1:4977315-5018903 GCF_003031525.2 Neophocaena asiaeorientalis asiaeorientalis | reverse complement strand
TAAGCCGCCAAATGTCAGCATTGGCACCCCTTGGAGAGCGGTGGGAAGGCAAGTCAGAGACGGGCTGGTCACCCCGGGCCCCATGTGAACATCTGGGCTCCCTCGAACCTTTATCTTAAGCTGCAGCTGACCGGGGCCCCTCCCCTGGCCTCTCCACGGGGGGCTGCCCACCCAGGGGGCGCCAGAGGAAGAGGAAGGGGCTGGACAGGCGCCTGTCAGCCGTGGTGAGGGTCCAGTGCTCCCGTGGCCACTGCAGGGAAGGCCCGGGCCGTGGGCCCACACACAGACAATGTAAATCCAGTAGAAGAAACAGGAGAAAGTTCTAAGTCATGATGCAAAGAAGAAACGTGGAAGCGAAGTTATTAGTGGAGATTCAGGGTGGGGAAGGAGGTAGTGGAGGTTTGATAGGAGAGCAGGGAGGAGGAAGAAGTCCTTCAGGAGAGGGAAAGAGTAAATGGACAAGGAAGGAGCAGCCTGAGGGGCCCACGGAGATGAAAGTGATACCTACTAGCTCAGCAGTGTATGTTCCTTCAGCCTCAGCACAGCACAGCTGAAGACATGGGGGTGGGGGAGGGTAGAGTGATCAGTTATGCCCGTGAGTATAACAAGGAAAGAGAGAAAGTAGCAAAGAACCTGAAGGTGTGTGCAAAGGAGTGTTACAAAGAGAGATTACGGGATCTAAGCTGAGTAACTGGGAAAGGAGAAGCAGAGGGAGTGACAGATGGTGGAAATTAGCAGGATCAATGGATTGAAGGTGCTGGTGAAGTGCAAGAATGGCTGGAGTTGGAACTTCCCTGGTGGCGCAGTGGTTAAGAATCCGCCCGCCAATGCAGGGGACACGGATTCAAGCCCTAGTCCAGGAAGATCCCACATGCCGCGGAGCAGCTAAGCCCGGGTGCCACAGCTACTGAGCCTGCGCTCTAGAGCCCGTGAGCCACAACTACTGAGCCCATGTGCCACAACTACTGAAGCCCGCCCGACACAACTACTGAAACCGGCGCGCCTAGATCCCCTGCTCCGCAACGAGAAGCCACCGCAATGAGGAGACGGCGCACCGCAGCGAAGAGTATCCCCCCGCTCGCCGCAACTAGAGAAAGCCCGTGCACAACAACGGAGACCCAACGCAGCCAAAAATAAATAAATACATAAAATTAAAAAAAAAAAAAAAAGAATGGCTGGAGTTAAGGTACAGCAGAGGGTAGAATAGAAAGAGTTGGTGACCAAAGAATGGGGTAGTTGGAGAGGGAGTGGGTTAAACCCTTTGCTACTCGAAGTGTCGTCCCCGGACCAGCAGTATCAGCAACACCTGGGGACTTGCGTTATACGCAGATTCTCAGACCTATTGAATCAGTCTACAGTGTAACAGGTGACCCATGTGCACACTTGGGGAAGAACTGGCTTCCGTCTGAGCCACACTGGGTCAATCTCCACTTGCCCAGAAGCCACAGGCACTCTATAAAAAGGTGTTATTGAACAGGTTTCTGAGGTTAGGGACTTCCCTGGGGCTCTGCTTCCCGTCCTCCACTTTAAACGGCTCATTTTGGCTTCTTGGGTTTCCATTCAGCTGCCTCCTGCTCTAGCTCAGTCCTGCCTTGCAGCCTTACAATGTATAGTTGGCAGTCTTTGGATTCCATTTACCGATGGGGCCCCTTCGAGCGCCTCGCCCACATTCCCACCCTGCCTGTAGCGAATGGCTTCCCCCTCACTTCCTGAGACCAAGTTCCGGATACCCTGTCCCCTCTGCTCTCATTTGCCTTTGAGGGGGCAACCAGATTACTCAGTGCCCTCGATCTGACCTGCATAGTTCCCTGTACCCACAGAGATCTATTACTAGGCACTAATGCAAAATATATAGTATTGCCATTGTAGCTTCTTAAAGGTTTAGCTTCCTGCTCTGGTAATTACTCAGGGTTTTATGTCTTCTTTAATATGAGAAGACTGCCTTCCCTCTCTACAGTTAATTTTACAAAACAAGGGAAACAGCAGCTGTATATGACATTACAGAATGCAAGATGAAGTTGAGCCTAATTAATGCAAGCTTTGTTTTAATAACAGCTTTATTCCTAATAAACAGAGTGTGATATTTTCATTAACCTAGATACAAACTCCCACACAAATACTCACTCATGAAATAATATGAAAATACTGAACTTAGCATCTTTTGCTCTTCTCGAAATTTCAAGATCCAAATGATTTTAGACGTTGCCACTTGTAATAGTTTTATGACTACTAAAAATTACTAGTTAAAAGTCTTACTATTTGCAGGCCCCATGCTGCACATTCCCTACATCCTCATCTCAAGGGATGCTTGTGGGACTTCTGTGGGATCTGTACTATTGTCATGCTCGTTCTACAGGTGGGGAAACGGAGGCTTGGCAAGGTTAAGGGACACAGCCAGTGAATGGCAGAGCCAAGTTTCAAACTCAAGAGTAACTGACTCCAAAGCGACGCCTCACTCACATCATTTTGGATAACACGTAGCTGTCACCTAAGAGTGTGGCCAGATGTAGTTTCTTTGCACCTCTGCATCCCTAAGCATATACATAGTCACTACTAGGTATTACATTAGTCGAGTCAAGAAACTATAAACCAATGGTCTCTAATCCCACTATCGCCAAATATTTGCCACAGACATCCTTGGTTAGATGTGATCATTTTCCAGCTGTGTGATAATTCTTTCAGCTGTTTCTCAGCTAGAAGAAATCAATGAACAGAGTCAATCTGGGATCACTCTGCTAAACTGTGATGTTATGACAAACCTGCTTATCACCGTGGGGAGCTGAATGCAATCTCCGATGGGTGGGTGGCCCACCGGGAACAGAATTTGTTCTGTTGTCGGGAGAAAATGCTGGCAATGGCCACTTGTCAGATCGCTTCCTCCACCAAGGCAGCTGAGACCTCGGGTGAGTTTAGCGAGTGTACAGAAGAAATGGAATGGAGTCCAAACCTTCCTATGTGAGTTAATTACCGTGAGACTTTGGAAACACCATCTTCCTTCCCTGTATCACTTAACCTTATCCACGATTCAGGGATAACAATGTCTGGCCCTGCCTCCTCTGCTTCCCAAGGATGGTGTTAAGATGACGTGACGGGCTCAAGACCCTTGGGTAG
This sequence comes from Neophocaena asiaeorientalis asiaeorientalis, assembly GCF_003031525.2. Taxonomy (NCBI): domain Eukaryota; kingdom Metazoa; phylum Chordata; class Mammalia; order Artiodactyla; family Phocoenidae; genus Neophocaena; species Neophocaena asiaeorientalis. The sequence goes on along the minus strand of NW_020172369.1, from coordinate 5,015,792 downwards.
AAAGAGCTGAGGTTAATGAACCTGTGTCCACACACTCAGCGCTGAGCAACCCAAAATCAGGCCAAGACACATGCACATGGTAATCAGGGTTAGGCATGTGGGGTTCATAAGATATTTCTTTTGACGTTAGTGAAGCCAAAATAAAACACCAACAATAACAACAAAAGAAGCCTCAGAAACGGACCCTCCCCTTCTCGCATCCCCATCTGTAAAACAGAAACAGAAACTCCTTGTCTTTCAGTAAAAATTACAGGGCAACCTTTTTAGTTTCCCAGATTTTAAAAAGGAACAAAAGCTTTAAGAAAATAAATATCTTAAGGCCCACGCTACCTAACCTTTTTATTTTAATATGTTTTATATATAGATGAATATTTATCACTCCAGATTTATTACTGCCTCAATATTTATTATTGTCTCTCTGCATATTTCTCCAGCTGTCTTAGGTTGTCAAGTCTCATAAGGCAGGGGTCAAATCGAGTTGGTTCTTTGTGTAAAGCATGTGAAACTGTCATGCATAATTAGGCACTTAAAGGGTTTTTGATGAAGCTGATTATGAAGAATGAGAACAGTTAATACCACAGTAGCCATGTTTCCTGAAACCTTCCTGTCTTTCTGAAATGTCAGAAGATCACACGCTCGCAGACGTGCAGAGCTCATGGAAGCCTGGGCTGAGAGATCATGCAGAGCGAGCTGAACACCATGTGGTCTGTGGCCAAGCAGCAGCCACAGCAGAAGCTGCGCCCGGAAGCTCATCTGAAAGGCAAACCTCGGGCCCCACCCCAGACCTAGTAAATCAGAAGGTGAAACTTCACAGGATGCCCCGGCAATCTGCATGCACATTCATGTCTGAGAAGCAGAGGCTAGAGAACCATCTAGTTCAACGGCTTCCTTTTACAGACGAGGAAAGGCTGAGGGATGTTTCCGCAGTTACAGAGCAAGGGCTCGTACCTTCCGACCTCTCTTGCTCCTTTCAGGACTCTTCCTCTTTACATTACTTTTCTGTGGCTCTACAGCTTGCCGAGAACATTGCTTGTTTTTGTTTGCCACCGAGTCCTTTAATGTTTCAACATTTTGAATACACTCATAGATGCTGGAAACAAATCAAGAAAACCATCTTACAGTCGTGGGCTTACTCGCTACACGCTGCCCACATCATGATGGTGTGTGGAACTGGCGACCACGCTTCTTGGTCGAGATCTGGATCCCACATCTGTGGTACCTTTCAGGTCCAGTGAGTGATGCAGCCCAGGCTGCCATTCACCTTCGACCTCTGGTCCCTACTTCATTCACGGCTCCTAAGTCCTGGCTGACACATGGCTCTGCCTTGGAGTTCTGGAGTCCAACCAAATGAATATTATTCAAACCCTCAAGGATATGCATTCCAAGAAAAGCAAACCAAAGCCAGAACCATTTGAAAACTTGTAAAATCTGTGAGTTGCTCTCGATCTGCTGGTCTGTCACTGTATCTTTTAAACCAGTTCCCTCCACAACTTCTCTATGCAGCTGTATTTTCATTCCTCCAATATCAGATTAGGAGCCATTCATTTCTATGTAGGAGAATTTTACTATGAGTTTTCCCTCTGGAATCCAGCCACAAAAAGTAGTTAGTGAAGAATATTCAATAATATTTAAATCCCATCCCTTCTGGGCCACTAATATTTTCCAAAAGGCTAAAAAAGGACTGACGTGCACTTTCATCAGATCTGTATGTGGCATCTGTCTTGACTCACATTTGAATACCAACTGGCACCCTCCCAGCATAAGGTGACTTTTCTGGAAAAAAATATTAATTCCTCCAGGTATTGAAAAGGTTGCCTGTACTTTTTTCCACAAATCTAAGTTCTTTTCTACACATTTAGAAATCAGAAAAGAATACGTTGGATATAAAAGAAAAGCACTTCCTTGAAGAAGGCACGTCATAAAAACACGAAAGATTAATTGAATCAGAATTCAAAGTTTGGAGTTAAGGTGTGGAGGGAATGTGAACATTTTGCTGAAAGCAAAACATTTAGATTAGTTGGAGACCAGGACGGACTGACTTTGTTATGGGCAGCACTTCCTAAATAAACCTTGAGAGGGAATGCCAGAGGCATGGACATATATACACTACCAAACGTAAAATAGATAGCTAGTGGGAAGCAGCCGCATAGCACGGGGAGATCAGCTCGAGCACCGCCTGGAGGGGTGGGATAGGGAGGGTGGGAGGGAGGGAGACGCAAGAGGAGGAGATATGGGGATATATGTATATGTATAACTGATTTACTTTGTTATAAAGCAGAAACTAACACACCACTGTAAAGCAATTATACCCCAATAAAGATGTTAAAGAAAGAAAAAAAAAAAAAACAGCCAGAAGGACACAGGCCTATCTTGGAAGCATTCTCCTCTCTCTCAAGACAACATTCTTCATAAGAGAACATCATTCTGTCATTTGGGGTACAAAGTGCCCCAGAAAATACCAGTTAAATGAAGGAAAAAAATACAAAGCAAAGATACTGCTGATGCTTACATCCCAGGAAGTCTATCCTGAACTGGCTGAGGTAACAGGTTTCAGGAAACCTTCACCGCATCTTTGGGGAGGTGTTAAGACAGTATACTAAGCACTTAGAACAGGGCCTAGCATATATTAAGCGGAATATAAAATCAATCACCATTGGACTCCTATTCCCAAAGTCTCCCCAAAACAGCAACTGAGTGAAACTATGTAACTGCTGCCCTTTAGATGAGGCATGTGCTCCCTGTTTGCCACAGTCCTTACCACTCCCTGTTGTCTCCCAGGTACTGCATCCAAACACCAGCTGGTTTTGATCATTGCCTGGCACTGTTGCTCTTAAAGTAGGTTAAGAGGAAAGGGATGTAGTTCTACCCATCTCTTTACCAAATCGCTGACCTCCTGAGAGGGCTTTGAGATCCTCTGGCTCACTCATTTCTGGTACCCACCTGAGTTTCTTGCTCTGGCTAACGCTATTACCTGGATAAAGCTGCCACCTCTGCTGGGAACATGCTCCCCCCAACCCCCGCCTTCCCATCTGCCCAATTAGAATTCACTTTTTAAGGCGTATGCAGTCTTTCTGACCTAGTCAGTTGGAATCTTCTGCTTAATTTTTGTGTACTAAAATTTAGAACAAGTTCTCTGGACTCCAGAACATTTTAGGCCAATGGTTGAATCTTCTGATCTTCTCCCTAACAGTTTTGTTTTGTTTTGTTTTTTGTTTGTTTGTTTGCGGTACGTGGGTCTCTCACTGTTGTGGCCTCTCCCGCTGCGGAGCACAGGCTCCGGATGCGCAGGCTCAGCGGCCATGGCTCACGGGCCCAGCCGCTCCGTGGCATGTGGGATCTTCCCGGACCGGGGCACGAACCTGTGTCCCCTGCATCTGCGGGCGGACTCTCAACCACTGCCCCACCAGGGAAGCCCCCTAACAGTTTTAAGACCTTCTATTGCTCACAACATCCAGCTACAGCTTCTCCAACTCCTTTCTATTGGAGCCCTAATTATTTCCATGCTACACACACATGCACACCTCAGCACGGAACTACAGTGTGAGTGTGCATGTCGGGGGGTGGGTAACTCGGGAAGTGAGGCAGGTAGGAAGGGGGGGGTAAAAAGGGCAGAGGAGGCGTTCCTATGCCTTCCGCATTTGGCGCTCCCATCTCCACAGGACCTGGAAAGAAACGAAGTAGTAAGGGAGCCCAGAAGAGATGAAGGAAACAAAGTTGCTTCATTTTCTTCTGGGACTTCTGGAACTCCCCTCCCTGGCTTCTGCTCTGCAACCCAGTGGGAAAGTCAGGTCTATACGACAAGGTGGGATCAAGAGTGAAGGGGAGGGCTTCCCTGGTGGCGCAGTGGTTGAGAGTCCGCCTGCCGATGCAGGGGACACGGGTTCGTGCCCCGGTCTGGGAAGATCCCACATGCTGCGGAACGGCTGGGCCCGTGAGCCATGGCTGCTGAGCCTGCGCGTCCGGACCCTGTGCTCTGCAACGGGAGAGGCCACAACAGTGAGAGGCCTGCGTACCAATAAAAAAAAAAAAGAAAAAAAAAGAGTGAAGGGGCGGAAGAGGCAAGAGGCAGGGGAAAGAAGCATCCTCAGTTTTACTCCTTGTAACTTCCTAACCTGCTCTCCGTAGTCCCCCACTTCAGAGAGAAAGTCTGCAGCTGCTGAAAGAATGGGAAAGAGAGAAGATATTGGAGAATAAAGGGCAGTTGAAGCTCACATCACCCTTCCCCACCATCTCAAAAGCCTTTCAACCTCCTTCACTCCTATGCCTGCTTCTTAGTCCCAAATGTCTCCATGGCAACATGAATGCCTCTTCCCACAATTCACTCTGCTCCTTCCCCTCCATCCCTAAGTCCACTCAAAGGAGCCATACTGGGGGCTAGAAGAGAAGCTCCTTGAAGACAGGACTCCCCCCTTGTTCAACTGGTGATAATCATGTCTACTACTGTCTAGCCCACAAGCCCAGTGAATGAAATTGGATTAATGAAAACCCCTGAACTCAGTAACAGTTTTCCTTATAGGATCATTGTTATAAAAGTGCTCAGCAAACCTCTTGACACAAAGAAGGAGAAAAAATACAGAAGTGTCTGCTATTTTAGTTCTTTCAATGTCAGCGTTTCTGGGTTCGAATTATGCAGTCAGTTGCATGTTATTTCTCATGCACTTGTTTCTTGAGATAAGGTGATAAATTTTTAGTCTTTTTAATAAAATCAACTGCAAAAACATTTAAATCTATTAATTTAAAAGTAATACTTTTAAAGATACTTTAAAAACAAATATCTTGGGGCTTCCCTGGTGGCACAGTGGTTGAGAGTCCGCCTGCCGATGCAGGGGACACGGGTTCGTGCCCCGGTCCGGGAAGATCCCACATGCCGCGGAGCGGCTGGGCCCGTGAGCCATGGCCGCTGAGTCTGTGCGTCTGGAGCCTGTGGTCCGCAACGGGAGAGGCCACAACAGTGAGAGGCCCGCGTACCACACACACACAAAAATAATAATAAAAAAACCAAAACCACAAATATCTTGAAAAAAATTGAAGACAATTAATTCCACTGGAATATGAAGGTTTTTCTTCTCTAGTCCTTCGGAAAGTGGAGATAAGAATTAAGGCCTTTTCCAACAGGGCCGAAGATCTCCCTAACATTTTATGTCATGAATGAACATAGTTTGGAAATGAGAAGATATCTGGGTTTAGTGCAAAGACTAAGCCTACAAAAACATCTAAGGCTGGAAATAGATTCTCCAAAGAGATGTCTGAAAACACACATTGATAAGTGTCCCAAAAGCATGTGGAGCTTTGACTTGCCATTCTTTATCCTTGCTTATTTTATCTAAGTTACTTCGCAGGCTCCTGACTCATTACATTAAAAGACAGGCTGTTTCAGATGACCTTGTAGGTACAGAATAATCAGAGCAATTGACAAAGAAGGGGAAAAAATTGTATAGTGCAGAGATGTTGCTATTTATGAAAGGAAACATTGACTGGTGCAGGAAAGAGCAAGTCTGTCTTCCGGCCCTGTAAACCTTCCCTCCTATAACAGAAACACTGACAGCGGGCTGACAGCATACACCAGGCACTGTTCCATGCACTTTTCATGTGACAACAACCCTATGAGGGAAATACGATTATTATCCCCATTTTACCGATGCAGAAACTGAAGTATAGAGTATAGGTTAATTATTTGCTCAAGGTCATAGAGTTGGTAGGGGGAGGGGCAGGGAGGCAGACACACAACAACAAATAGTCTGGCTTTTAACCTCTCAAGCTTTATTCAGCGCCCTTTCACTCACTTCTCCACCACCTTCCTTCTCTCCTAAGATCCCAAGCAGCCTTTCCATTCCTGGAATCCCCCCAGCCCATCCCCATCTTCCGAGAGCACTAGTCACACACCCAGCCTGAAAGGTTGTCATCTTCATGGAATTTTCCATCATCCCTCAATCCTAACACAATGTGTACAAACAAGGCAGCCTCTTGTCATCTACAGTTTGGTCAGTGAAAAAAAAAAAAAAAAACACAAACCAACTTCTAATCGTAATAGAGCCTGAAATACCATTATCCTCAGACAATACTGAATTACTTAGGAGTTCGATATGGAATATTATCAGTTCCTTCTGAATGTCTTTTCTGTAACGAAAATGTGTTAAGTACTACAAAGTATGCCAATAGGAATAACATTACTCCTTCCCTCGTGGTTAAACTCCCCTTCTTTACTTGCATTTCCTACTAGGTCAACTATTTCATATTGAGTATCTGAGGATCAGTGGAGATACTCAGAATTTGGCTCCTTCGGAGAGAGATGGCGTCTTTGAGTTGTAAAACTGAAAACACCTTGAATACTTTGTTAGAAAGCAAGATGCAGAAGACATATTATCGCTTATTATGCATATTACGTCATGAAATTAAATCAATTTATGAGCACCTCACTGAAACTCTGAGAGAACTACCAGAAAGTCTTTACCAAGGAATGTTAAAGTAACTGTTAGCAATGAAGAAACTACACGACTCATTATTACTAATTTAAGAAACGCCAAAGAAGACGTTCTATTTCGTGTATGCCTATTTCATTTCAGTGAACAGTTTTCCTAGATGGATTAATGATTTCAGCTCCTCCAATTCTATGAGAGTCTTAAGTTCGACAACTGTAAACTCTCTAATAATGGCGGATTTTAGAAATATAACTTTAAATAATTCATAATTAGGGAAGATACATCTATACAAATTGCTAAGATAGAAGTTAGAACATTAAAGCCATGAGAAAGAAATGTGACTTGTATGTAAAAAAAATAAAATAAAATGAAGCAATAGATTCTTACTGGAGAGATGGAAAGGTTGCATAAACTTCGAAGAATGAGGCCCCTGTGGGCAGGTGAGGAAGGGAAGGAGAACATGGTGCCAGCAGCAGTGACAGCTTTGGCTCTATCGCGAAGGGCGAGTCATAAATGCAAGTGCTGACCAGGGTCAGGCAGGTACCATATATGAGTGTAGTGTGCCAGAGGAACTCAAAGCCTTCTTCAAAGGTCTACGATGCAGTAGAAAGGTGGGTAAAAATGTTGCTTTTCTTTATTCTAAGGAAAACAACAGGGTCATGCAATGATAAAAAGGCAGCAGATGGCTGGCTGCGTTATCAGGCAGACAATAAAGAGTGGTGAGGACTGTGGCAAACACGCCTCATCTAAATGGACAACCACTAAGCATACGTATCTAACTCCTTTGGGGCAACTTGGAAATGGGAAATCCAGTGCTGGCAGATTTTTTTCTGTTTTTGTTTTTTTTTTAAGAGAATCTAGAGACCTGGATTTTCACATGGTATCTCACAGTGTTTAAACATATGCTACTAATATAAATTAAAAAATACTACTCTACCTCCCAACATTAAGTGGGCCAACAAATTAGGCTTGAGGATCAGCTCTGAGGGCCACTTGATATATGGCTTCTGCTGAGGTGGGAGTAAGATGGAATTTGGGTGGCAAAGGCCTGGAATTTTCAATCTCAGATGTACTACTTTGTGGCCTTGGAAAAGTGCTTCAACTTCCTGAGGTCAGCACTTTGTGCCAGAAAGATGCTTGGAGACTAAATCAGCAGCCTACGTGAACAGGCAGAAGAGTTTAGTCATTAAGAAAGAATGCGGGCTTTGGAACCAGTTCAGACGTGGTAATTTGCCCTCACTACTCATCAGGGCAAATTATTTCACCTCTCTGTGTCATAGTGTCCTCTTCTTTAAAATGCCACTGACCTCATAGGGTGTTGAAGATTTAACAAGTATTAAATGTTTTTTGACACATGTGATCAATATAACAGGATCCCTTGCCTTCCTTCCTAACCCCCACCAAACAAAGAATAACCTAAGAGACAATTTAATCCTAACATCTTTCTGAATTTGGACATGGAAAGCTCTGTACAATATGACACTGAATCAAGTTTTCAAATTGAAATGATCTACAAGAAATGTTAAAAGTTCTTCACTTTATTTTTTAATTAAATTTTCATCTTTAGATAATTGTAGATTCATATGCAGTTGCTTATAAAACAGGGAGATCCCAAGTATCCACTGCTCAGTTCCCTGCAATGGTAATTTCTGGAAACACTACAGTACAATATTACAACCAGGATACTGACAACTATACAGTGAAGATACAAAATGTTTTCATCACCAGGCAGGATTACACATATTGCCCTTCTATAGCCACACCCACTTCCCTCCTGCCCCTACCACATCCTTAACCCCTGTCAACTACTAATCTGGTCTCTATTTCTATAATTTTGTCATTTTTAACGAATGTTACATAAATGGTACCATACAGTATGTTACCATTTATGACTGCCCTTATTCAATTAGCATAATTCCCTGGAGATTCATCCAAGTTGTTGCATGTATCAGTAGCTGGTTCCTTTTTACTGCTGAGTAGTATTCCATGTTATGGATGTACCACATTTGTTTAACCATTCATCTGCTAAAAGGCATCTGAGTTGTTTCCAGTTTCAGCTGTTACAAATAAACCTACTAGAAATATCTGTATAAAGATTTTTGTGAGAACATACTTATTAATATCTTTGTGATAAATGCCCATGTTTAGCTTTCGAAGAAACTGACAAACTCATTTCCAGAGTGGCTACAACATTTTACATTTCTACAGCAATATGTGAGTGATCCAGTTTTCCCACATCCTCACTAGCATTTGGTGGTGTCACTGTTTTATATTTTAGCCATTCTGATAAGTGTGTAGAGCTATTTCGATTTTGTTTTAATTTGCATTTTCCTAATGGCCAATGATGTTGAACATCTTTTCATGTGTTTATTTGCCATCTGGGTACCCTCTTCCATGAAATGTCTATTTCTTTTGTCCATTTTATGATTGTATTATTTGTTTCTTTTTATTGTTGAGTTTTATTAATCTTCTGTTACACAAATAGTTTGCAAATATTTTTTTTCCCACTCGGTACCTTGCCCTTTCATCCTCTTAGCAGAGTCTTTTGCCAAGGAAAAATTTTAAATTTTGGTTATGTCCAATTTATCAAATTTTCCTTTTATAGATTGTGCTTTTGGTGTCAAGTCTAAAAACTTCTTACCTAGATCTTAAAGATTTGTTTCTATATTTTTCCCAAGAGTTTGATGTTTTACATTTAAGTCCATGATCCATTTTGAGTTAATTTTTGTAGAAGATGTGAGACAGGTCACAATTCATTCCTTTTTAACATATGGATGCCCAATTGTTCCAGTGCTATTTACTGAAAAGGCTAACTTTCCTTCACTGCATTGCTTTTGCATCTTTGTCAAAAGTCAGAATCCCTTTATGTTGTTTATAAGCCATACAGTCCCTGGTACTCTGCTAGACCGGCTCAAATGGACAAAGGCAGTAGTTTAAAAAATCTCAGATTTATAACCTCACAGATCTGGAAGTCAGAAGACCCACTGCATTCCCTCTCATGGCGCTAAGGGAGAATTGGTTTTCTTGCCTTTTCCAGATTCTAGAGGCTGTCTGTAAAGCTATTCTTGTGACCCTGCATTGCATTTTCTCCTTCTGCTTCCATCCTTATATCTCTTTGCCTGGCCCTCCTACCTGCCTCTTTTTTTAAAAAAATTTTTATTAATTTTTTTGGCTGTGTTGGGTCTTCGTTGCTGTGCACGGGCTTTCTCCAGTTGTGGTGAGTGGGGACTACTCTTCGTTGTGGTGTGTGGGCTTCTCCTTGCTGTGGCTTCTCTTGTTGCGGAACACGGGCTCTAGGCGTGTGAGCTTCAGTAGTTGTGGCTCCAGGCTCTAGACAGCAGGCTCAGTAGTTGTGGTGCATGGGCTTAGTTGCTCCGCGGCATGTAGGATCTTCCCGGACCAGGGATCGAACCCATGTCCCCTGCATTGGCAGGCGGATTCTTATCCACTGCATCACCAGGGAAGTCCCTACCAGCCTCTTAAGAGAACTCTTATGAATACACTGGGCCCACACAGATAATCCAGGAGATTTTCTCCATCTCACAATCCTTAGATTAGTCACCTCTACAAAATCCCTTGACCGTGTAAAGTGACAGATTTACAGGTCCTTGGAATTATGATGTGGATATCTTTAGGGGACCATTATTCAGCTTACCACACTTAGCTTCTTGTAACTGTACACTTATATCTTTTGCCAAATTTGGCAAGTTTGCAGCCTTTATTTCTTCAAGTACTTTTTTAGCCTTTCTCTCTTCTTCCTCTTCTCCTGGGACTCCATGCCACAAATGTTAGATCTTCAGTTATAGTCCCACAGGTCCCTGAGACTCTGTTTTTATATTTTCTTCAGTCTGTTTCTCTCTCTGTTCAGATTTGGGTAATTTGCATTGTTCTACCTTCCAGGGCACTGATTCCTTCCTCTGTCCCCTCCATTCTGCTGTTTGGGCCATCCACTGAGATTTTTGTTTTGGTTGTTATATTTTTCCAGCCTAAAGCTGAGACTTTCTGTTTTCTCATTTGTATCCAGCCTGTTCATAATTGTTCAGTGAAGCATGTTTATGACGGCTGCTTTAAATTCTTTGTCAGTTAATTCTACCATCTCTGTCATCTCAGTATTGGCTGCTATTGTCTTTTTTTCACTCAGTTTGAAATCTTCCTGGTTCTTGGTATGACGTGATTTTTTTTTATTGAAAGCTGGACATTTGGGGTATTATGTTATGAGACTCTGGATTTTATTTAAACTTTCTGTTTTAGCTGCCTTCCTCTGATACCACTCCAGCAAGGGAAGGGAAATAATGACTATGTCATTATTGCCACATCAGGGGAGAATTAGGTTCCCCACTATACCTCCACTGACATCTGAGAGAAGGACAGATAGGGTTGCTGGGCAGGGGGAGTTCTGGCTCTCCACTAGGTCCCTACCCCACGCCTTCCTGTCTGGGAGGAACAGTGTTACTGCTTCCTATGTGGTCTCCACTGACACCACCCTAGTGGTTGGGAGGTGTGCAAATCCGGGCTCCTCGTGTGGTTTCCACTTACACAGGGGTGGAGGTGGCAGGTTTTGTTACTACCCAGCAGCAATCAAAGTCTTGGTTCCCTACTTCTCAGCCTTCTATGACACTACCCGGGGGGGAGTGGGCTGGGTGCTTCCTTAGAGCTTGGCAAGGCTAGAAGTCCAGGCTTCCCAATCAGCCTTTGCTGACAGGGTGGGACCACAGTTTTTTCTGTGATGTTTGGCTGGAGGACAGCGGCTGGTGTCAAAAAGCTTTCTGTCTTGCTAGGGTGTCCCTGTTCTAGTCTTTTGGCTAAAGAGGACAGGCTTTGGTTGTTGTCATTGTTGTTTTGTCTGTTCCTGTTGTTTCCTGATTGCCAGCTTCTCCGACTCTAAATCTGATGTATTTTGCCAAATATATGAGGCAAAAAGAAAACCCATGTAACTAATCATCATGTCACTCCCTGGGTCTTGAGGTTCTTTTTCTCCACCTTTCACAGTCTCCTTACGTTTGTTTTACAGAGTGTCTAGGGGTTTTAGTTATACTTTGTCAGGATAACAGGGAAAAAGTATGTCTACTCCACCTTTCCAGAAGCATAAGTAGTCCTTCCTACCATTTTGAGGTTAAAATTAGAAAACTTATCAAGCAAGGAAATTGCACTTACTGTGTTGAGGACACTACATCAAGTAGCTGCAAAGTTTACAGGAAATCAATTTCAAATACTTATCAAATAATTTAAGGAAAACTTTAAAGTTTTGCCATGGCATTTAACCCGTAAAAAAAAAACAAATTGACAAAGAGTATATTTTAACTGTTCTCAAAAAATACCCAATGATTTTAGTTAACTTTGTATTTGAGGATATTTTAAGAAAAAGAAAGGGACTTTTTCTCTGTGGGCAATGTTTTGCAATTAGTTACCTATAATACTGAGGTTTTTTAGTTTTCTTCCTACTTCAGTCATTATCTGAAGGCTTCTTTCTTTCCTAAGCTGTCTGTAAGAATTAGCTGCATGGATATTATGTGTGATTATACTTATATTATCTGAAAGCTTTTCTCTCACATCACCTCTTTATAGAATTTCAGAGAACTAGATGCGTGCTGCAGGACGGCAGACAGAATCCCAATATTACATCTATTTTCCTTTAATCAGCCCTTTATTTTTAGATAAAATGGACAGAGTAGCAAAAGCACAGCTAAAAGTAAATAAAAGTCTGTTGAGAACACATTGAGATGAAGTCTGTTGTCAACAGAAACTCCTTTTTGCAGATCAATGTGAAGGATTACTCTTTAAATTTTGTTTTAAAAAGTGTTCAAATTACATAAGATATAGTAAGTAGCAAGAAATGTACAAATTCGAATAACCTTCAAATAGATAAAGGCACTTGAAAACAACCTAAGAGGAGCTCTGAGTTAGGAGGCTTGGGCATTTACTTGGAACAGTTGTGGGAAAATCAGGGTTTGGATTTTGTGTTCCACTTGCCAATTAGAAGCAAATGGCAACTCCTCAGGGTAGACTCTAAATTCACCCCATTATTTCTTCACGTAGCCATTCTCCCTTCCTTGGGTGAACAGAAGGGAAACGCATGGTACGGTACTCAGTGAGATGTAAAATAAGGATTAACAAGCCATTCTGGCGATTTAGCAAAAATTAAGATTCATCCACCAGCTTGACTCATAGTCAATCTGGCAAGAAAGCATCCTAGAAAGCAAACTAACAGTGAAGTGACAAGCAGCACAAAAAAAATGAAATAACTCACAGAAGCATTAAAATCATGAAAAGATGTATTGTGTTCTGTGATCAACCAAGTCCACTGCTAGAAAAACAAGAGTCCATTCTGTACTCAATAAGCTAGTCCAAAACAGCCCACTGTACAGTCTGCTTAAGGAAACAAACAGTACATGCCACTACCTATCTCCACACGGGAGAATTTATCAGTGGAGAGGAACACACAGGATGGTGTGGAGACTTATTTTCCCTTTATGTGAAAAGGACACGTGAGATATCCTGATAGAGCTGAGGTGTGGCAGCATGAGAAAGAACCCTCAGCCTGGAGCCCGGCACTGCAGGCGGTCACTTGGATGTGCCCGGCAGCCGGCAATGCTGAAGACACAGAAGGGAGATTCTGTGTGCTGCCTACCAGGGTTTTAAGACTTTAGACAGTTATAGGAAGGGAGGCATTGTAATGCCATTGGACTCATCCCAAGATACATCAAGGATCAGTGAAAAACCACTGATTTAAAACTTAAGGTTCTTGGGAATTCCCTCGCGGTCCAGTGGTTAGGATATGGTCTTTCACTGCCGTCGACCCGGATTCAATCCCTGGTCGGGGAATTAAGATCCCACAAGCCACGTGGAACGGCCAAAAAACCCCACACAAAAACAAAAAAAAAACCTTAAGGTTTTTCAGCACTACACATTTACTCTACGTTTAAGATATTTTAATGTTGCCTAATTACCTCATGTTGTTTCAAAAATAGCTCTTCAATATCTATTAAGAGGGCTTCAGATTTGGGTGCATGTCTTTGATTATGTATTATTTACATGCCAACTCCTTACTAAAAGGATTTGAAACAGTCTCAGTGATTCATCAATTTATGAAAAAAGTGTACTAAACTCAAGGGCATGTGTTGTAATAGTGACTCACTAAAATTACAACTGGATATCAACGCTACATTCATGATCTTTAATCACCCAAAGTCCATTTTTCTCCAAAAGAAGAGCTCTTAGAACTAAAATTAACATTCTATAATCATTATTAATTGGGGATTTTTTTTAACCTCTCTATTTGTTTCCCTAGTGCATATAACCCTAATGTGTTTATCCTTGTTATGGGTCAATAGCAAAACGATTATGTTATCTTTGGGTGTAGTAAGAGTAAACTGGGTAAGGAGACCTGGAAAAATAGTTGGAAAGTGCTATAAGCCTTTAAAAAGAAGCCAAATACATCTGGCTTGCCAAACAAACATTTAAACCAAACTACTACATACACATTCAGAAAAAAAGCTAGCTTAACATGCCAGCAGAAAGATCCAGAGATGCTAAGCTCTAACAAGGGCAAGGGAAAGTTATTATCAAAAATGTCCAAATAAAGACTTTGGACAAAATGAAGAAGTTTATTTACCATCCTTAGGGGAAAAAAGTTAAATCAGTAATGAACTCTTTCTTTCTTGGCAATAAAGGCTGGTCTATTTGTTTTTCGCTTTCTTGGAAATCACTGTACCAAATTTTTACTGTTCCCTCTTGAAATTCAATGTGCTAAAGTATTTTACAAGTGAAGATTGATCACAACACTCTGTCAAGAACTGTGAAGGCTCTGAGATTTTATCCAACTTGTAAGCTAACAAGTTGGCCTGCCACATATCATGGATGCTGTAAGAAGACACAAGACTCTTGGGTCAGAGACAAAGGGTTGTATTACTTGCAGTCTGGCAAGCAACCAGCACAAGTTTCCTGTTTAGTCACTTCTGCTTGGTGCTCAGGTCCCAGGGGTGCTACAGAGGGGCTCAGGTGGGTGCTGTGCTTATAGTGGGTTTGCATCACACCTAAAGAACCCTGAGTTTGGGGAACATTATGGAGCCTTGCCCTAGATGGAAACATTTTTATATTGGACAGTAAATAAACCTACCCTTTGCTCTGAATGTAGACACTATCTCTGTCTTCTAAGGCTATTTGCATCACAAACATCCTTGAAAAAATAGTGCTTCTACTTGCAAGACATGCGGAAACGTGAGAGACCTGTCCCAATACTCTCATTGAAAACAAACAAACAAAAACAAACAACAAAACCTGTGAAGATTGATTGAAATTGCACTACATTTACACGTTAATCTGGGGAAGGACCGCATCTTTCCTATACTGAGTTTCCCAATCTATGAACACTGTATGTCTTTCCATTTACTTAGGTCTTTTATGTGTTTCAAATAAAGTTTTATAATTCTCTTCATAAAGGTAAGATCTTTCTTGAGTCTTTGTAGGTTTCTATTGCTAATGCAAATGATATTTTTATATTACTTAAAACAATCTAAAACAACTGTCTAATTCTCCCTGGTATATAGGAACACAATGACGATATAGTCCACAATCTTTCTAAACTGTCTCCCAGGTAACTCCTGGAACTCCTTCTCTGCTTTATCCATCAGTCAACAGCATTCCGCAAATATTCAGTGAGTACCTTACTACATGTCCTTGGAGTGGATTATAAACACAGCTAAGCATTTATGGAGCTCTTACTGTGTCCCAGGTACTATACTTATGCTTTCTATGTAGTAGCTCTTTTATTTCTCAAAACACTGTATAAGATAAATTCTGTTATTTAGATAAGGACAACAAAATAGAATATGTAACTCGTCCAAGAGTTGGTTTTGGTAAGTGGAAGAATATGCTAAATGTCCTCAAAGAATTTCCAGTCAGTCCAGCCTTAAGATTTATGTATGTGTGAAAATTTCAAGTCCTGAATAATAGTGATTTTCCTCTCCAGTCGGGAGTTTCCGGGATTGGTTGAAATGGGGCTCTGGACTTCCAGTCAGGAAACTTACACTGAAGTTCTGCCTCACACCGCCTAGCTTTTTTTTTTTTTTGCGGTACGCGGGCCTCTCACTGTTGTGGCCTCTCCCGTTGCGGAACACAGGCTCCAGATGCACAGGGTCAGCGGCCATGGCTCACAGGTCCAGCCACTCCGCGGCATGTGGGATCTTCCCAGACCGGGACACGAACCCGTGTCCCCTGCATCGGCAGGGGGACTCTCAACCACTGCGCCACCAGGGAAGCCCCACCTAGCTTTTTAATGAGTGCAGGCAAGTAATGTACCTGCTTAAGTTTTCGTTTTCAACACCACAATGAAAATGCTGCTTGCTCTATCAATTTCACAGGCTTTGAAGGGAAAGTGAGAAAAGAATAGCAAATTGTGTAAAATGTCATAAAATGTAGATGAAGTGCAAATTGTTCTAAAAATGCAGGTTTCGATCCTTACTCTCTGACTTAGGCAGTGTCTCTATAACATCCTGTCATCCTGTTTTTATCTTCATTTCAGAATCAATTCAGCAAATGTTTGATCGGTTACTATAGAACAGATTCAACACTAGACACTGGGGAAATAAACATTAATATGTTGTGAGGTCTGCCTTCAAGGGACTTACAGTCCAGTGGGAGAAAGAGAGACCACTAACGGGGCGATTACAATAAAGTGTGAGCTGCTCTGGGTAAGGGATACTCTAAACAAAGCATTATGGGAATGCAAATAAAGGACATCTAAACCAGATTCACTTGGAGTGGCTGGATAAGCAGGGACAGCTGCTCAGAGAAAGGGGCACCTGAAGAGGGAAGTAGGAGTTAGTTAAGGTAGTTAAGGGATTCAGGGAATAGTTTATGCAAAGTCTCGCCCACATTTAAGGAACTTTGAGTTGATGTACAACTAGAACACAGAACACACAGGAAAGTGTAACAAATGAGGCTGGATTTGAAACAGAGCAGGACCCCATGGTCCTTCCCCCCATGGTCCTCTGTTTGCCTTTTGTCTGCGGAAAAACCTCAGCCAAAGAAGAAGTTTAATCAGAGAGGTAAGAAAATGCAGAAACAAAGGAAAGCAGTCAAACGGGACAGAACAAAAATAGCTTAGTCAGTAAGCAGAGTTAAGGACATTCAGCTTCTTCTCAAGGGGGCTAAAGATAATATTCTGAGCCGTATCCTGTGCGCTGTCCTATAGATACTGAGACCTCCACCAGGTGAAAAAAGTTAACTACAAGATGACCAGACTATAGCCATGACATAAGCTGCCACGATTCTAGGAATTGGACTGAAGAAAACGGGAACAAACCGACCCTGGAACTGAAGACTAACTGCACTTAAAACAATCATGATGACGCCGGTCAGACCCCCGACGACCAATTTCAAGATGACGGTCAGAGCTGACTGTGCTGTTTTTGCATGTAGCCCCCTCCCTTCACCTATAAAAGCTCCTGCCTATTGACTGTCGGTCGGGGGGAGTCGGCCTTTAGACAGGCGTCCGCCCTCCCACCCCCTGCAGGTTACCAGCATACAAAATAAAGCAAACTTTCCTTTCCACCAACCTTGCCCCTTTACTGGCTTTTGAGCGGCGAGCGGCCAGACCCCACTTTCAGTTACAGACTGACAATCAGGGACCAGATCACTAAAGACTCTGTATGCCACGCTAAGGAGTTAGCACTCTTTCCTGGAGACCACTTTCAGAAAAATCAATGAAGAATTTTAAAGAATGGCATGAACAAGTCGGCATGTGAGGTAATTCTCCCTGGCACCGGTGTAGAAAACAATATAGTTCTGGCTAAGTATGGCAGAATGGAGACCAGTTAGAAAACTTTAAAAATCATATTCAGCCATATGCCATCCAGATGATAAGACTCTAAACTAAGAGAATGGCAAAGGGATTTGAAATTCAAAGGCAGATTCAGTACTTAATAGACACAGTGTATAAAACTTGGTGGCCAAGGGCTATGAAGAGTGAAGGATTATAGATAGAGGCCTCAGAGTGACTTCCTGTTTGATTTGTCAGATCTACTGAATGGGGGATGGTAAGTAAGGCAAAGGCTACAGGAAGAGATAAACTGTGGCAGAAGACAGTATACGGGGGCAGACTGATTAGCTGGGTGTTTGAACATGTTAAGTTAGAATATCATACAGCGAATATCATTTTGTGTCAAGCACCAAGGGGAACTCTGAAAGAAGCACTAAACGCAATTCTTTTCCTCTACGGTCTGGTTAAGAATAAACATATATGGGGCTTCCCTGGTGGCGCAGTGGTTGGGAGTCCGCCTGCCGATGCAGGGGCCACGGGTTCGTTAAAAAAAAAAAAAAAAAAAAAAAAAAAAAGAATAAAAAAAAGAATAAACATATATGAATAAACTATTCACGGCAATACTCGATAAATGCTAGGGTCAATGAAACCTGCAACAGTGAGTGGCCAATTTTATCAATGAGTGGTACCACAGTAGTTGTATCCTAGATCATAGGGTGAAGCAATAAACACTGACAATATTAGTTTGGACACCTGTCTGAATAAAGATAAATCCATTTATGAATATTAAAATGACATCACTTTCTACAATGAGGCTTCAGAGAAAAACATTTATTCTGAATATGATTTCATCTTTGTCAGATATGACAAATCCATAGAATCTTTGCATCTCAGAGCAAAGAGGTTTCTAAATGTCAATCAACTAATCATCAAATGTCGATGTCCCTCCACAAGATTCAGCAATATTGGCTTGGTCCAAAATTTTATCCCTTGTCACAGAACTGATCTGACAACTGCCTTGTAAATTAAGTTCACCATTAGAAGCACGTGTTTGCCAAGATCATACAGAAAAAAGAACTAAGAAAATTATTTCTCAAGTCAATGGTATATGTAAATACCTCAATTAGAAGGGCATATAATCTGATTTAACAATTCATTCTTTAACCCATAACTGATCTCAAAACTGGTGTCATTTTCTTGTGGTGGTGAGCTCCAACAGAGAAATCACAGGAAAACAGAGGGAGTGAAGCATGGAACACGAGCTCTATCAGATCTCCCTTAAACCCCAACTCAGACTTCCTCGATTCCTGACACAGGCAAGTCACGCCACGACTTCGACTAGATTTCCTCTCCTACGAAGTGGGAATTGTGAGGCCTTAATGACACACTGTACATTAATGTGCTTGAACAATACCTGGTTTTCAATTAATGTTTAATGAATGAAGTCTCGAAGACACATACTGAACAAAACAAACTATAAAACGAAGGAAATGATGTGCTAACAATACATGACCTTTTTTGGCACCAGCTGCACAAAAACAGAACTGTGTACCTGACACGAGGCAGCCCCAGGTAAGTCATCCTACCTCCAGTGGCTGAGCCAGAAAGCCAGGGCTTTCTTGGGCCGATAACCTAGCACAATTAATTTTAACCTGAGGGTGGTCATAAAGTCCATAAATCGGTGAATGCACATAACATATGGTATATTAATGTTACTTTACAATATACCATATCTTCTAGGACATATATGTCTGTTTCCACGCTTTACAGGCAATCTACATAATCAGCACAAAATGCTTTCACTATAGTCACAGAGCCGAAGTCTCTCCCCACTTTACAAATCCACTGTTCTTTAAACTGCAGTTAAAGCTTTGCTTTTCTTTTCACTTCAAGATTGTCACTGAGGTTCCTCTTTTGCTTACAGACAAATGCGGGCAGGTGGGGGGGACGTTTTGATTTCACAATACAATGATGCCTTGTCTTGTATGTTAGACCCCCAGAGGTGGCCCTAAGCCCGCCTCCCGCCATTAATGATGGAAATGAGACTAACCCCCAGCAACAAGCAACAAAATGTCCCTTTGGGAAAACCTGTGACAATCACGCTGGGGCCTGTAAAGGCCAGCCTTTCCTCTGCCAATTCTGCAGGACGTAAGAGTCAGGCTTCAAGGGAGACAGAGCCCCTTCCTCGCTTCCAGGAAGCTCATTCAAGCTGGGCTCATGCCAGAGGCAGGCAATTCACGACTGGGGGTCCAGCGTGGGTGGTGGCTGACATCCTAGTAGATGTTAGTCTACAGCTCACAGCCGTCCTGCCCTTGCCTGCTGCAGGGGCCCAACAGAGGGGGCATGGCAGTGCAGAGGGGGGCACCCTGCTCTGGGAGAATTTTTTTCTTGCTCTCTTTTCATGTTCCTCCTCTCTACATATTTCCCAGAGGCAAGGGTGTGTTATGAGCTGAGTTGTGTTTCCCCAAGATTCATATGTTGATAGTCCTAAGTCCCGGTACCCCACAGTGTGACTGTATTTGGAAATATGGCCTTTGAAGAGGTAACTAAGTTAAAATGAGGTCATTAGGGTGGGCCCTAATCTAAACTGACGAGTGTCCTTATACTAAGAGGCGATGAGGACACACAGACAGACATCAGGGACGCACGTGCCCAGAGGGACAATGTTGTGAAGAGGCATCCAGGGTACAACCATGTGCAAGTAGAGAAGAGGCCTCAGAGGAAACCAACCCGGCTGGCACGCTGGTCTTGGACTTCCAGCCTCCAGAACCGTGAGGATATAAATTTCTGCTGTTCAAGCCATCCAGTCTGTGGTATTTTGTTATGGAACCCTAAAAAACTAAAAATACAAGATGCCTTCCTTCCCCAAAGTCAGGTCAACCTAAACATTATTATGAGATTAAATCTCCAGATATGTAACATTCAGTACCCTATCATCAGAAGAAAATAAAGCTGGAAGCTTCTTCACACTATCACACTAGATGGGGGCAGGCGGATAATTTATTTAAGTCAATGTGTTTTCAAGCCAGCTTTTACAGAAGATTTCTAATTATCAGTGTGCTTTTCACGCAGCAACCCTCCTCCATCTCTTCAGTATCATTTTCACAACTCTTGGTTCAAGAGCCACTTAAGAAATAAATGATTCATGGCAACTGAAAGCACGATAATTTTCTGTGAGGCATGATGGTTGGGTTTCTAGGTCTATGAGGTGATTAAAAACTGCTACCCCTTAAACCTCTTAACTTCTTTTATGGAAAAAAGGCAAAAAGAGACCCAGAAAGACCGATGAAGATCAAATCTCGCCTTCGTAATATACACCCCCACCCCCCACCCCAGGACTTAAAATTCTACCCTTAAGAAAGAAAATTACACTTTTCCTTCAGAAAAGCCAGACATTTCTGGTTCTGTTCCAAGATGAGATGTATCAAGTCCTAGGTGTGAGAGAAGGCCATGTTCATTCATGAGACGGATTAACCCAGGAAGGATTTCTGAATTCTGCAGAGCTGTTCTTCCCATCTTCACGCAGGCAGGACTGGCTACAAAAAGGGGCAGATCACTTCGCCAGTCAAAACATGCACCAGCGGTGTGATCTCGGGCCAGATGCTTAATCACACAGCCTGTTTCCTAATCTGTAACCCAGGGAGCACACAATCCATTTACAGGGTTGCTGTGAGAGTTACATGGGATATTCAGGTAAGCACCATCCTCAGACACAATATTTCTCAAAAATCAGTCCATGGACTCCATGCTTAAAAGCTGGAGGCTTAATGAAGTCTTGGGTCACACTTCACGTCACTAGACCAGGTTGGGGGTCTGGAAATCAGCACTTTGAACACGCATTTTAACAAGTGAATTAAGGCCGTGAGGCCCAATCTGAGTCAGGACAGAGGGCAGAAGAGGAGCCCAAGAACAGCGTGTTAGCATCAAGGCAGCAGGCTGCCCGCTCTGTTCTCAGCAGGTACCCTGGTTCTAGGATCCGGGCTCCAGCCCGAGGCACCAGCATCCCTGTCCTCGTTCTGGTTCACCTTTTGTCCTGCTCTGAAGTGATCTTCCTAAAATACAAACCTGGCTAGGCTGCTCCCTGCTCCGGAGCAGCCCCACTGCAACTCTCTGCCCTCCTTCTGGTCTCCTCCGACTGCCTGAGTCTGCTCTGGCCAGGCTGGTCTCTGAATTCCGGCCAGCTCTGCTTGCTTTGCTCACATTTCAGCCTAAATGGCACCTCTTCCAGGGCGCCCTCCCTAACTGCCCGGTCACTCCCAGTAATATTAATACATTCCACTTTTCTGCCTAGAACTTAATACCTGCTGATATTCCCTTGTTTGTGTGGTTGTCTCCTCCCACTAGAAAGAGTAGATACAGCTTGTTTGTTGCTCTATCCACTGCCTATCACGGTGCGTGGAACACAGAAAGAACTCAATAAACACGTGCTGAATGGACGAACATGTTAATGAATCACTGGCCTGCACTGCCAGCCTTGGCAAGGCTCTCACACTGTATGCAGGAGGCTGACAGAAGAGTTGCATTTTTACATGGAAGCAGACAACTGCGGTACAGTTTGCATTATACAGTATCTGTGCTCAGGGGAAAGTGTTACAGAAATACAATTTCTATAAACTGATCCCGTTAAAGAAAGCTGGCATTTAAATCATTCCTATATCTTCATAGTGGTTTGTAGAGTGAAGCATTTCTTTTTTCTTTCTCACAGCTGAATTTTCCAAAAATTTCACGAGAAGCCCTTAAAACAGTTAGCTGTGCATACTTGCTATCAATGCCAAAATCACCTCACTTACATTTTCCTATTTACTGATACAAATAAAAGTATTGTCATTGTCTTTGGAACAAAATATCCCTTAACAAGAAAGCAGTAGAGTCCAGGGAGTACTGTAAACCCACTCATGTTATAACTGTTCTCAGCTCCTTTAGAAACTGTGGGACAATGGAGCACATCCAAAGGCTCTTGGGCGCTGTTCTCGGGAAAATGGACGTGCATTGGGACCACAGAACGTCTAGAAAAGAGGCATTATAAAGAGAGCTTTTATAAAGAAAGCTATTCAAATGCATTTCTGTCCAACTCCTGGACTCATTATTGTGTAAGGAAAGATTTCAGAGACCCATAGGTACATTAAGAATAAAAGAAAACTATGAATAGATGACAGTTCCATTTTAGTACTGGCTTCCCCTCTCCCACTGATTCAGAAAAATTATATTCTATACAATCGTTTCCCAGCAAAGACCCTGCCACCCATCTTTCTCGCAAAGGAAGGGCGAAGTGAAAATCTCCACTTGGGAACTTTAATTGGTTCTCCTGCGTGTGTCATTGTGGGGAGTGAGATGCAAAGGAACTAGCAGCAGATGAGGCGGGAGGGCGCCTGGCTTCGGGTTACAGAGAGTTTCAAAAAGGAAAAAGGAAAATAGTTGGTTGCAAGGCTGGAAGCGAAATTATGAAAGGAAAATCAGACCCCTGGGTGCAGCCCCATGAGGAGATAAGTACAGGCTTCACCCGAAATGGTTTCTGGCCTGCTGGGGACACATGGCCACCCGGGATTTACGGATGAGAACACAGTCCCAGAGGGAGAAGTTGTCACACCAGCCGGGAGGCTGTAGGTGCCACTTACAGAAACCCACGCCCCTGAGCTGAAACTGAACGTAAAGCAAGGGATGAGGGAGTCTTTAAAAATATATATATTTTTAAATTGACATATAGTTGATTTACAGTGTTGGGTTAATTTCTGCTGTACAGCAAGGTGATTCAGTTATACATATATATACATTCATTTTCATATTCTCTTCCATTATGGTTTATCACAGGATATTGAATATAGTTCTCTGCTCTACAGTAGGACCTTGTTTTTTATCCATTCTATCTATGGATACAAAAGCTTACATCTGCTAACCCGGAACTCCCCCTCCATCCCTTCCCCAACTCCCTCCGGCGGCAACCAAACTTCCCTCCTGGTCCTTCTACAATGGCTAATTACCCTTAACAACAGACAGGTGTCCTGCCCTCCACACTGGTGGTTCTAAGTGATGGCTGCATCCCCTGGGGGAGCTTTCAAGCACCACCAAGGCAGAGCCCCCACCCTCCACCCCCAAGGGTATGTTAATCAGAACCACTGGGGGTGGGCTCTGGGCGTCAGGAAGCAGTAGACCTCCCCAGGCGATGTTTTTTGCAGCCAGTGTGGAGAACCATTGCTCTAAAGGCAGCAGGAGAGAAAGGAGACAGACAAGATAAGAGGGATCAGAGGGCCCACCCCAACAGAGGGGGCCAGCATCCCTGCAGCACGAAGAGGGTGAGGGCCTATTTAAAGGAGGAAGAAAGTGCAGCAGTAACAAGGTGGGGCCCCGTGCGCAGTCAGCCCTTTGACAACAGGAAATGTGGTAACAACCAGAAATGTATGAAAACTCAGGGAAGGCGCCTGGCGAGAGAAGACAGACTTGTCCTGGCAAAACCAAGCCAGGACAAGTTGAGCTATTTAAGTTGGGAGATACAAGAGAAGATGAATCTTGGTTGTAAAACCTGGGAGGAGACTGTCTGCTGAAGCTGGAGTAGGAGGTGGGTGTCAACCAAGACACCCCAGAATGAAGTCTACGCTAGAAAAAGAGGGCTGTGTACTTCCATTACCAAATGGCAATGATTCAACACCTTTGCACGTTGATGATTCCCCTATAGATAGAAACTTTGGCGTCACACTAGAAACAAGAACTTAAAAAAAAAGAGGTAGCGAATAATAGCATGTTCCTGACTGCCTACTACCTTTGCCTCACGTTGCCCTTTAAGAATTTAGTACTGCCTGGACGAGGTTTTGAGTCTTCAAAAGGCAAAATTCTTGGATGTCCCTATAAATTTTTTTTCTGACGCCGGTGCAATACTGCACTCTTTTTATTTGCAGAAATTGGGTCCCCTTGCTCGTAAATGGGCCCTACAGTCTGTAGTACATTCTGCCTAAGGAACGCTGCGGTAAGGACATTAACACTCACAGGCCACAAAAGGAAATTTACACATTGATTGAAATACTCAATACTCATTCTACAGCTCCCTAGGAGCACCAGGGGAAGGTCAGCTAAAACCCACTGCCACACAGTTACAGCTGCACCACTGGAATCTGGAAATTAACACGGATGTGAAATTCATGATTAAAAGACTAACAAGGTTAGCTAAATGCCATTAGGCAAATTATATAAGATTATGTAAGAATTTTGAACAATTTGGAACAAGTCTGAAATGTCTTGCTTTGGACGGGTGTCCTCCTTCTAAAGCTGTGAGCCCAGTAAATACCCTCTTGTCATTTTCTTCATGTCTATCTTTCTTGAATTCTAAATATCTTTATCTCAAGAGAATTGACTCTAGTGGACTCCCTACCCTGGTTTTTCTCTCTTCCTATAGCTGTTCAGTCTCACTGCCCATAATTTTGTGATGTGTGTGAAGGTTACCAAGCATGAGTCTGGGGCTACCTGGAATGATAGCTACCATTGTTGCCTTTGGATTTTTCTTCGAGGACATCTTTTTGACCCCCAAAAGCTATCTTCATCATCCAGAGTCCTGGGCCTGGGGGGGGCTGGACTAGATGGACATGGCTATACTCCAGCAGGGAGGTGAAACCACAAACCATAAGAGAATAAGGATCTGGCTGGCGATAACACATCCATACCTGACCTTCATCCACAAAAACTGAACAGCTAACTTGGCATTTTATCAAGTCTGATGGGAAGTTAATGATGTGAAAGAAAGACAAGTATACCCATGGCTAAGCTGTATGAAGCGCGTATGTGGCAGAGGACATTGGGTGGGGAGGTACTGAAAAGAGGATGGGACAATTATTTGAAATGTAATATCCTGGGGTACACTGCGACAGGTTCATAAACCTTTATCCACAATTTTGAAATGCAAAACTCTGTGAAAACAGTTTCTTTGTTACTTTGCTACCAAACAAATTTGTTCCAAACCCTGACCTGAGCTGACAGGACTTTTTCTGTCCAGCTAAATGTGAATATTCATCTACTTTGTTCCAGAAATGACTGTGTTTCCTGAGTCCCATGGGAGTATTAGATAACCTACAGTATACAATCTGCATTCCCTTTCTAAAAGCTGGATTCTAAAAGACATTTAGCCCCAAGGGGTTTGGCTACATACAACTGTTGCTGACCTGCATACAACTCCCAAACAGGTGAGTTCTCCAGATTTAATCCTTCCACCGTTTTCCCACATCATGAAGGTGTTTCCCTGACCTCAGCTTTTCAATGATTTCTACAACATTATTTTAGTAGACAGATTCACAGGGAACAAAACAGGACAAAGCTGAAAAACAGGCATACCACATACGATTTCACAGATGCCGCCTTAAACACACGTGCTCATCCTTTCCTTTGTCACATTTTTCACTGCATCAGTCTGGGAGTTCTGATACTGAGTGTACCCAATCCTGTACCGTAGCATGTGTACGGTATGGGTAATATGAAAAACAGAAACGTGATGCTGATCTTCAAAAAGAAGATATCAAACTACATTTTAACTGCAAAAATTAATATTCCAAATGATATGTCCATAGATTTGCCTTTTAGCAAATGGACACAGAAAGCGAGGCAGAAAAGAGAAAAAGATGGAAAGATTAGTGCTTGCCTGGGGCTGGCAATGAAAACACAGAATGACCACAAACGGGCACAAGGGATCTTTCTGGGGTGATGGAAAAGCCCTAAAACTGAATTGTGATGGTGGTCCCATAACTCTGCAAGTTTACTACAAATCTGTGAATTGTACACTTAAAAGAGGAGACTTTTATGGCATGTAAGTTATACCTCAATGAAGATGTGAAAAAACTAATATCCTAAATTTCTAAAGTAACACTTTTTATGTCCACACCTCATCTTTTTTCCTGATGTTTCAAATTAATACCAGTTCAAATAGGGGGAGAAGGGTGCAATAAATTGGACCCATTCCTGATTATGAAGGGAAAAGGAAAAATCTTGCTCCCAAATGACTAATTTTACATCTAGACAGAGAAGATGAGTTCTTCCAGATATTCCCCTATATTTAGCAAATGAAATAGAAATTATTTCTGTTTTCACATGCCACACATGTCTCTCTAATTACAGCATGCATCACATCAAACAGTAGTATTTTGTTTACCACTCATCTTGCAAAGATAGTGGAAACTCCTAAGGACGATGCCAGTCTTCACAGTATTTTCAGGACCTAGGAGGTATTCAATATATGATTATATTGAATGCACGGATCCCTTCACCAGAACCATTGAACACATTTCCATTTGCTTGAACAATATAAAGCAAATTAAAAAGACATTCCTTACTTTCCAGATCAGGGCTTCTCAACCACAGCGCTACTGACATTTTGGCCCTGATAATTCTTCCCTGTGGAGGGCTGTTCTTTGCATTGTAGGACGTGTAACAGCATCCCTGGCCTCTACTCATTCACTAGATGTCATTAGTAGCCCTCATGTCCCTACCCCCTACCCTTGTCCAACAGCTGTGACAACCAAAAATGTCTTGAGACACTGCCACATGTCCTCTGGGTAGCAAAGTCACCCTTCGTGGAAAACCGTAGCTTTAAATAGAAAGAGTATATGACAGATCAGATCAAACTGTTGTGTTCGTGTTTCAACAGTGCTTTTCATGTTATCACTTCCTAAAGCTAGCGAGAACATCAAGACAGAAAAAGCATAAACCTAGCAAATGATGTTCCTCTGACCACAGGCCTTGGCCTATAATGGGGAGAAGAAAAGAAGTTCTTTCTACTCTCCTTGTAACTGTGGAGATGCAAAAGACTTGTTTTGATCCCAGGCTGACAGGTTTCAGGGTATGCGGAGCTGCGAAAATCCGTAAGAGATGGGTCCAAATGTCAAGTGGCCTATGGCTGTAAGACAGTAATAAAAGCAGCATGTTCACTGCCAGCACTGGGCTGCTTATTATGAACTGTATCTAGGAGAACAATTTTGAAAATGCTACTGAATATTTAATAAAAGAAAAGATCTATAATAATTCAGGTCCTGACCAGCTGCTATTAGTAAGGCACTAAGCCAGTTGGAACCTAAAGGTTAAGAACTGTGGTGACAGAAACTATTAAATTAAGTGTAAGTTTAATACTTCAGGGTTTTATTTTTCTCAGCAACCACAGTGTTTAGCAATCCTCTTCAATACACCCTGGCACAAAATCTGAAAAGCTATTATCCATATTGTCTGCTTTTAATGAGTCTCCGGACTTTTTAGTGTCAATTCTTACTTTGGAAATATTGGGAATTTCATGCTGATGTTCAAAGTTCAAGATGTACATTTTGGGCAAAATGACTGTTATATAATACAGCAAAGAAAAAAATATTCTTAACATTACCTGAATATGCTTACATATTTATCAAGATGCGTAATACTTTACTGCAAAGCATCATTATTTTTTATTCAGGAAAAGAAAGGAGTGCGTACCTAACCTCAACACTAACAATTTAGGTGCCACAAATGACATCATTGTAGGTTTCAGCCACTTCTGTGTTTATCAGTCTATTGCATCTAAGAAAGAGCTACAGTGGACAGTTTACCTGTCAATTCCTCACATTTGAAAAGGAAGCATATCTTTTTTTTTTTTTTTTTTTTTTTTTTTTGCGTTACGTGGGCCTCTCACTGTTGTGGCCTCTCCCGTTGCGGAGCACAGGCTCCGGACGCGCAGGCTCAGCGGCCATGGCTCACGGGCCCAGCTGCTCCGCGGCATGTGGGATCTTCCCAGACCGGGGCACGAACCCGTGTCCCCTGCATCGGCAGGCGGACTCTCAACCACTGCGCCACCAGGGAAGCCCGGAAGCCTATCTTTTACAATCACATTTGTAAAACTATTTATATTTTTCTCTGCATGCCTATTGCTAAACATAAGCAGGTTTAGGACTCTGAGATATTAAGCATATAATTCCTAAATCCACTAAGAGAAAGAACGTACACAATATGCAAAAGCCCTCTATTCAGTCAAGCCATAACTGTACATATAATTATGGTATTCAAATCAGATTACTAATTTAGGTGTGTTCTATCATGTCAAGTATACACTAACATAAGAAAAGTCAGAATAAAACTGAATGGGGGGCTTCCCTGGTGGCGCAGTGGTTGAGAGTCTGCCTGCTAACGCAGGGGACACGGGTTCGAGCCCTGGTCTGGGAGGATCCCACATGCCGCGGAGCAACTAGGCCCGTGAGCCACAACTACTGAGCCTGCGCGTCTGGAGCCTGTGCTCCGTAACAAGAGAGGCCGCGATAGTGAGAGGCCCGCGCACCGCGATGAAGAGTGGCCCCCGCTTGCCACAACTAGAGAAAGCCGTTGCACAGAAACGAAGACCCAACACAGCAAAAATAAATAAATAAATGAATAAACTCCTACCCACCCCCCCAAAAAAAAAACTGAATGGGAAGAAAAAAGAGGTAAAGAAAATTTAATTACTCTTTCTAGAAAATGAAAACTCCTAGCACATAATATTAAAATATATACTTACGGAAAGATTAGTGGGAAATGCAGCTTAATTATTCCTGTTGGTGGTGAGTAGTAAATACAGTAGTGTCCAATCGCCCCAACAGTGTCCAATCGCCCCAATCGCTAACTCTGTGCCCTGGATTATCATATTTGCATTTGGATGAAACTGGGACACATGAGGCATGAAATGGCCAAATTAACTTTCATTTTACTTCGTTTGAATTTCCTCACATACTTTATAAATATAAAATACAATAAAATCACATATAAAACACCATACTATTTTATAGTTATTTAAATTCTCATATGCCTATACTGTAATTTCTCAACTACAACGGACTACGCTACTACAGTACGCCATGTGTAATGATAATTACTAAAGCTAAGACAGTTGCCTAACATTTTTATAAATCTTTAAAAACTTTATAAGCCTATGGTTATTTTAAAAAATCAGCATTAATAACAAAAGATCAACCAACTGAATGTCACAAATGCATAAGCCCTTTTGGATTCAGTTTTTTTCCACTGAAGCTAAAATGTAAAATTGGCACCGTGAAGCTTGAAATTGAGATTTAAAGATAAACACTGGTACCAGCATTTTGCTGCTTGCTAGAAATTGCTTTCATCTGGAAATTGCCATTTAGCAAGGCTCATAGATACTCTTTATGAAATAAAAAGATGTAGCATCATAAACTTTTCAAACAGCCATAAAATTCCATGTACATTTCATGATTCTGACACTTCTGTATATTAATAGTTAATATCTGCTTTAACAGTAGCAAAATTAGGTAAATCATAATTTTAGAATATCAGAAGCCAAAATACAAGTTGTAAAACTAAAATAAGCTCTTTCGATTTATCCTGCATCATTTAACACTGCGTAAGAAAAAGACAAATGCTTTAATACTTCGGCATTAAATAGGGAACATAATAGCTGCTTTGGCAAGATAAAGCAAGCTACATCACTTAATGTATTTGGAGAATTCAGGAATGATATTATAAAAGGAAAACCAATACTTTAAACTTAATCTGGCTGATTTATTTCACATACACGCACACATACATGTACACACAAAACGCTTCTCACCTACAACAGCCATTGCAACAACTGAAAAATAAATTTCCTTTGTATCACAGACAGCAAGTCTGACTACAATGATTTTACGGTTTAAAATGTTGAATCCTTTTATAACTTAGATGCTTTTTTAAAGCTTTTAAGATAATGAAAGAAAAAGATGTTCATCTGTGAAAAAAGCTTTCCCCCAGTCTGACTTAATGGCATACATTTGCATGAAGAACCTGTGGCCCATCAAATATAAAGACTGCGGCCAAAGCAGTTTACACTATTAGTGTTTTGAGCAGACTAATTAAAAATCTCTTAAATATTCCACACCCTAATTTTTCTTTAGTAGCTATTCATGAAGACACAGGCAACATGATGCAGTGGCAAGAAGCCAGAATTTGAAATCAGAACGCCTTATTTGGGGTCCTAGGAGCTCTACCATTCACTAGCTGTGTTATTTCCATGCAGTCATCCTAACCCTGCATCTCAGTTTCCTCATCTCTGCAATGGGAGTAATTCCACCTTTAGGTCAACATTAAAGGATGAAACAAGTGAGGACTGAAAATGCATGATATTAACTAAAACACATGGTAATTATTTCCACCATCCCCCCAAATACTCCAGCTTGTCTATAACTTAATGATGCCTGTTTTTATAAGACAAGTGAAAATTACAGGAAACTGTACTTGATATATCTCAAATAAACCAACGAGCCAAAAGGCTCATCAGTAACTCTAACAAGATTGGTTCACAGGTCCAAACCCTCCACAGATGCTGTGGCCACGATAAAAGCTCCGATTTTGTAAACTGTCAAATAATGTGTCATTATCACTATCCCTTTCGGTGTGCTCATTCATGAATACAATGAGACATGCCTGTTATGGAGAACCAAGCACTTCATGTGCCAAGAAAGTGATTCTTTCATTCTTCCCACTTTCCCAAGTGACCCTGTCCTGCTGTCAACGAAGGAGAAAAATGAAAGGAAAGCAAAACAAGAAACGACAATGCTATCCTATAAGCAGCTTGAGGTTGAGGGTCATGCTTTATTCGTGATTGTACTGATTTCTTTCCTTTACCCCACTCCCCGTCCACATTCCACCTAGTAGGTCTTCATACTTATTGACAGGAACTAAAAGCTATATGAGAAAGAGCCACTGTCATCTGTGTAGATGCAAGCGAGGAAACAGTCAGACCTGTCCCTTTGCTCTCTGCCTTTTCTTTCTATTTCATTCCTTTGGTCACACGGCTCCCGTTCCCTCTGGCTTCTGCCACTTTGTGTCCAAGCACTTGTCGAAAACTTCCCTCACTTAATCTTACTATCCCATCTCCCTTTCTTCTGCCTGCCACCTTGGCCTTCGTCATTTTTTTCATTCTACGCACCCTCCCAGGCAGATCACAACCTCAACAACTTCAAATACACGGAAGACTTGCAAACTTTTATCTCCAGCTCAGCCTCTGTCTTGAATTCCAGAACCGCAGGCTTGTGCAACTGTCAACTGAATCTCAAGCCCTGGGTGCCCCTCTTGTGCCTCACATCACACGAATCCACCCCTGAATTTGTCACCTTCCCCTGCATACTGCACCATTCTCTGTATTCACTATCATGACCAATGGCACATCTGTCCTTTCAATCACTCAAGCCAGAGCCCT
This sequence comes from Neophocaena asiaeorientalis asiaeorientalis, assembly GCF_003031525.2. Taxonomy (NCBI): domain Eukaryota; kingdom Metazoa; phylum Chordata; class Mammalia; order Artiodactyla; family Phocoenidae; genus Neophocaena; species Neophocaena asiaeorientalis. The sequence continues at coordinate 4,984,441 of NW_020172369.1, read as the reverse complement.
GGGGAGTCATCCATCCCTAAACCCACCATCCCCTCCCTGCTTCTCCTCTCCTTCTCCGATCCCCCCACCTTGATCAGTCTGTTCAGACCTTAAAATCCACACTAGGATTCAACAGCTTTTTTCCACAACTGCTTTTTTCCACACCACCATCCTCACATCCCAACCATTCTTTACAACACACCCAGAGTGATCCTTCTAAAAGAACGACCTGAATTCATCTGAACCAAATATGGCCCACAAGACCCTTCCCGAAGTGGCTCCAGCCTCTACTTTCCATTTCCAGCTTCACCTACTGCCCCTGATGAGTACCAGTCTCGGGGAAGTACCAGCTATTCCACAGACGTGCCACCCTCTTCAGCTCCTTCATTGTGTTCTCCCTGGTCCCTCTGCTCAGAATGATTTTTGCCAGCCCATTCCCACCCTCAGCTGCCTGGTCCCCTCCAACTCACCCTTCCAGACTCAGATCCTGCCCTGCTTAAGGGAAAGTCATCTCTTTGGAGTCAGGCACCCCTGAGGGAGCCCAGCATCTTTTAGGCACTGGTTCCAACGGCTGTTAAGCGTCTTTTCCCTCCCAAAACTGAGATTCTTGAGGGAAGTGAAGGGAATCCTCTTATGTCTGAGGTTTCATCATCCAACACTATGTCTGGTATATGGATATATATCTGGTGAATGCATAAATGAGTAAATATCACTCCAACTAAATTTGACTCAAACACTGCCAAGCTTCTAGTGATTGATTATGTGTGAATGAGAGGTTCAGAGCTCTCTTTACAAGGTGCCATGGAAAATATCACAAGGCCACTCCGGCTGCAATTCCCAAGGGCTGAATACAGAAGTTGTGGTGTTCTTGTGTGTAGCCATGTTACAGACTGGCTTTTTTATAGTTTAAGAAAATTTGTCTTGTGTGGTTTTATTGCCTCTGACCTATAGCATGAGCTGCTTCAACATTAAAGTTTCCCAGTAGCTTCAGCACGTTCAACCTCGTGGGGGTGATGGAGGAAGGAGTTCGGGTGGAGGTGAAAGGCCAGAGTGAGTGGAAGCAACATTAACAGCAATGACTGGGTCACAAATACAGCGAGACCTGAACCCCAAGGACCTATCTGAACACTCTTCATTCCTTACAGAACAAATTCACAGAAAGGCTTCCATATGCAACCTTGGGCCTCCCTGAAGACTGAAATGACAGATGCAGCAATGCTGACTAGTCACACCTTTTGGTACTTTCAGAAAATCAATTGAAATTGATTACTTACAAATGAATACCAGATATGGTATGCGGGGACTGGGTCCTGTGAAATTGAAGAGGAAAGTACAAGGCTGCTATTGATCAATTAAAACACTTTTTTTAGAAAAACCTGCCTACTCCATAAGGTTCATAGGGTGCCAAGTGCTCCATAGTTGAAGTAAAGGCCCCCCAATCAGGCCAAATTTCCCTGTCCTCTGCCATAAAATCCACACTTAGAAAATTGAATTTTTCATAAGTTTTTAATCACTCACAGGCTTGAAAATTATACAGTCCTCTAAAACCAAGAAGGGGGAGTGGGTGAGACATTAACATGATATACCGAAATATTATAACAACGACAACAACAAAAATAATAACTCAAAACCCAAAGAATATGAAGAACTTTTTTTAATGGGTTTTTAAAATTGTTTGATTTTGGAAAAGTGTTTCTTACAAAAGGGCAGCTGCATAATACAGAGACCTCTGCAACAAACGTTGGCTCCAGTGTGAAATCAGGAAAAAATAGAGGAGGTGAGGCTCAGGGAAACGGTTTTGAAAATATTACATGTTGGTTTTAAATTCTGCCCTTTCCCTCTGCATTTAGAGTGGAGTTAGACTCGGATGCAGACACAGAAGATGTGACACAATTTTCCTTTTCTGAGACAACACGCTTGCACTTCGCTTGTGAGACATACTTGTTCATTTACTTTTAAAACCATCAGTTCATCGTGAACAACACATGACACTGCTGTAGTCATACTCACTGCTGATTAAATCATTTTTGATTTAAGTTTTTCGAAATCACCTAAGAAAATCTCAGGTTGCTACACTTCTCTCTTCGATGAGAATGACGCAAGTATGTGACATCAAACACAAAATCTGCACGCCTCTCCACTGTGTCCCACGATCACTGGAAGGCTTTATGCTTCCTATTTCACAATGCTAACATGGGGGTTTCTTTTCTGAGCTCATTGCATGAACTAAGCTGTAAACTCTTCCTCAATAAAGATCTGGAAGACGGTGGGCACGGACCTTTCCACCATCCCTTTAGCTCTATCCTAGGGTCACTGTGGGGAGAACATGAGATAGTATAGGATTATTTTGAGACGCACAATAGAGGATATCTATATGACACAGCTGAACCATAAGAAGGCCCCCAAATTGGATGCAGTAGAATGCCAGGCCTCATCAGACTCCTGGCCTCCACTCTTCACTCAAAAACACACTAGTGTTATCTTGGAAAGTGCTCTGACCTTTCTAGGCCTCAGTTTCCCCTTGTGCAATAAAGGATAACAAAGTAACCACACAAGGTCACTGATTAAAGTAAATATGGTATGTACAGTTCTTAGCATGGCAGCCAGCCCACGGTAAGGGCTCTGTGTTAGCTATTCATTCCATCCAGTAAGGATGTGGCAGATACATCATACTCGGAGCTGTCTTTCCCCACACCCAACCCTCGCCCTCAAATTCAGCAACGTCCCAGCCTTGCGGGACTGTCTCTGCCATGTTGCACGTGAACAGCTTGCTTGTAGAACCAAGACTTAGTATAACCTCCAACAAGTTTCTCCCGGATGTATGAGGCAAGAGCTCTAGAAATACAATCAGCCCCAGACTCCCCAAGCCCAAAAGGAAGATAATTCAAAACAGTAGAGATAACTGGGGAGACTAAATGGTCTTCATTCACTTTATCCATATTAAAATTAGCTTGCATTTCTTGTATGTCTTCTGACAGCAAGGATAGCTAGATGTCAGAGGCAAGTTAGTTGGCGATTTAGAGGTAAGCCAATAAATAGTTAACATAGTCAAAAAAATAAAACTGAACTATGTACGTTCTAAAGAATGAGTTAAAAGTAAATTATGGACCCAGGTCGAGTCACAAAAGTGACTGAGGAAGACTTTTACTACAGAATGCCCCAGAGCAGAGGAGCATTTGAAATGTAGGTAAAAGCACTTGAAAGAGTAAAAAGGAATATTTGTACTCTGACAAGGAGAGCTAAAACTGCAGAAAGACTCAGTTGATGGCAAGGACTCTATCTGGCACCCTCCTGGAAGCTCACACCCAGAGACTTTTGATTTGACTTTTTTTTAATTGAGATGTAATTGACATATAACACTATTCATTTCAGGTGTACAACATAATGAATCAACATTTGTATATATTGCAAAATGATCACCATGATGAGTAGTTAACATCTGTCACCTCACATAGTTACAGTTTTTTTTTCTAGTGATGAGAACTTTTAAGATCTACTCTCTTAGCAACTTTCAAATATGCAATCCAGTATTATTAACTATAATCAACATGTTGTACAGAGAGTTTTGACTTAAAAAAAAGCCAAATTAGAACATTTGTATTGAAGTACCTTACAGTGGTAGTATACCAGGTTTCTTTAAATATTAAATCAGTCTGTAAGCTGTCTGTGGCATATGTGCCCTTTACAGAAATTAGATTTTTTATATCTAGAAAACAGAGTAAATATTTACCAAGGGCCAGAATACTATATAGATCTGGATGATAATCTAAGAAAGCCACAGGAAAAAAGCCTTTCAATCATTCCCAACTTTCGGAAGTCAAGTGAAAAGTTTGACAGGCTGTGGACCAGACTTTTAACAAAGTAGAGTCCATGGGTGGGTTGGTTCCAGGACCCGTGAAGATACCAGAATCAGTGGATGCTCAAGTTCCTCATATAAAATAGCATTATATTTGCATAGAACCTTAAAGTACATTCTCCCACATATTTTAAATCATCTCTAGACTACTTATAATACCTAATACAGTGTAAATGCCATGTAAACAGTAAATATGTAAATGCTACAATATGTAAATAGCTGCTGGAGCAAAGCAAATCGAATTTTGCTTTTTGGAACTTTCTGGAATTAAAAAATATATATTTTTAAAACCCGAGGTTAGTTGAATCCACAGATGTGGAACCAGAGGATACGGAAGGCGAACTAGACTGCTCACACAAGACCCCTAAAACTGCTTCCCACCACACTGGTACTAAGGCCCAGAGGAAGCGTGCTTATTTAATATGAAATGTAAATTATTTCCATTTCTGAACATACAGTACAGTATGTTGCAAAGTGCAGGGCCTCTCTGCCCCAGGGGTGCTCTCCAGCTGGGACTGAATTCATGCTCACAGATGATGCTGATTGTGGATCGATGGATGACCTGCTTGCGGTGGTTCACTAAGCTGTGTGGATCCTGCAGCTTACATCTGCGGGTGGAAACAAACCCAGGAGTGCTGTCCTCCAGCGGGAACCGTGGGAAGGGTAACATACCATTTTCTTTTTCTCGATTCTCTGAATATGTGAATAGGGAAGTGAAAAGCAATGGAATCCACTTCAAACCGAAGGAGAAAACTCATTTCACCTGCTGGCATCTCTACCATGTGCTAATGTAGGCAAGCTTTTAAACAATAATTATGATAATAATAATAGCTCCCAGTCATGGAGAACTATCTTGTGAGCTAAGCACTTTGCATACTTTACTGCTTAAAGTAAATTTCCTCATCTGTAAATTAAAGATAATAACGCACCCATTTTATTATGTTATTATGAGGATTCAAGGAGAAGAGATGGAAAAAGCAGTTTGCAAATTGAGGCAGCAGGGCCAAAAAGGACAGGGTTTGAAAGAGACAGACATGGGTTAAAATCCTAACTGTGATTTCTACTATTTGATCTTGTTGAGTTCCAGTTTCCTTTTCTCCAAAGTGGAGATGAAGCTACCCATCTTGGAGAGGAATTGAAAGAGACATTAGGTCAAACACCAGCTGGTGTCTGCATTACCAGGAGGTATTCAATAAATACTCATACCCTCTCTCCTATTATACATGTGAACTGCTTCTGTTAACCTCCATCAGCAGCCATTCAATGTCCACAGAATCCAAAGATGCATTTCCTTTCCTAACAATAATTTTACTCAGTTTAATAAGCCAGACACTGGTTCAGTAGCTTTAAATCTATGAACTCACTTAATCCTCACCACAATCCAGAGAGATAGGTAACTGTTATCCCCATTTTACAGACAAAGACACTGAGGCACAGAGTTTAGGTAACTTGCCCAGATTCAAACAGATGGTACCCAAGCTGCCAGCATGGCTCCCTAGTCTGTCCTGCTAACCATGATGTGACAGTGCATCATGTTAGGAGGGGGTCAACCTGTTTGTGCTTCCATGCTCAGATGTAATCTCTTCTAGAGATGAGCAATGGCTGCTCTCACCAAGTACAAAGTGTTGACTATCTTTTCAACTTTTGAAATTACATTTTGTGTATTTTCTTAGAATTCCTTAAAAAAAACTATGATATGTTTTTAAATGAGGTGCCTATAACTAGTTCATCTTGTTCCATGTGCTAGAATGCTATAAATAAATGTGCTGCTTTTTCTAAAGAGTACCTAAATAAATCCTACATCAAAACACAACCCTGAGTTTTGATTTAAACGTTTATTACAAGTCCACATTAAAAAAGATATATTAGGGCAGTCAATGTTATCTGTTTTATTAAACTAATGACTTCTCTACCAAAAAATTGGAATATTCTCCTTATTTCTAATATTCACTGTCTTAACAGTCATAGCAGTACTGTATGGTATTTCAAAGTACTCCTTTTACAAATTTAATCAACTAAAATATTAAACATCAATGATGATAATCTATTGCTCTGCTTAAAAGGAATCTCTAGGGGACAGACGAGAGAAAGGTTAAAGAATTCTAGAATTCTATCCTTCAAAGTAGGGCAGGGCAGCTACCTATAAATCATGCTCTTTGTTTATTAAGATAATTAAGCCTATCAGTACACTTAACTTTCAGACTCAACAATTGTCTGGCATGAACCATTTCCACTTTTTCTAAAACAAAGGGGATGTGTTCAAAGGGGTCCTCTGCAAGCTCTCTGTACAATGCATGCTATTTTAAAACATGATTTATGTGTCTAATTCCTGGAGCTGCCTTGAAAAATATACTGGGGTTTTCCTTGCACATTCCCTATTAGGAGAAGACACTCCAATTTGAAGAGTGCACTCTGTTTCAGACTGCAGAGCGCTATATCATGTCAACATTTTCATTAAATACGTTCAAGCTAGACCTTAAACAAATGGAATGGAGAGCCACAGCTGCAGCCACTGCAGAGAGACAGTTATCCTGCCGGGAGGCTTACATAAGAGGTGGAGGACAGTAAGGGTGAAACCCAAGTGTCACCGTCTGAACACTATTGCTTTGAGACTTGCTCACATTCTTAAAGTGTATGAAATCATACACGCTGAGCGGGTTTCTCATTTTATTTGCCTTATAGCACAGAACTCTAGGTTGACATATAAGTTGTCTTTCCCTAAAGGACTGGTCTCCAATTACAACTTCTGCATAGGGGAAGAGAAAAGTGGGATGCGCGGGAAGCCTGGAGGCCTGAGAGGGAATGACTTAGCCCCCATCCCCAAAGATCTATCGCATCCAGGAATATTACCAGAGTCATTCCCTTGAGGACTTGCGATGGAGGTGACAGGACCCCCTTAACACCCCCCAGCCCCCCCCCCGCGCACACACACACACACAGTCAAAGGGCTTGGAATGTGCAATCAGCAGCAGGCAAAATGCCCTCAGAGCACCTGTCCTCTCACAGCATTTCCGTCTGGCACGTTCAGCACAGGCTGGAGCCAGTTCTCCCGGGACTGCTTCCCCTCCCCGCGTGCCCTGTCCGCGGCTTCGCACCCTCAACTCCCCAAGCTGGAGCCCTGCTAACAAGAGGAGCCATCCCCAGCTTCCCACGACGTGAAGATAACAAAAACGAACCTCCCCTTCCCGTGGCGCCCTCCAACTTCAAAAACTACAGTCAACTTACTGGGACGCAGGCGACAGGGAGCCTTCGGGGGGGACCGCACTCCTGCTGCGCACAGAGCGAGATCGG